>NW_020450794.1:1888164-1907526 GCF_003343035.1 Apteryx rowi | reverse complement strand
TGTTTGTTAGTATGAGGTCCAGCAGCACACCTCTCCTTGTTGGCTCCTCCACCACCTGTGCCAAGAAGTTGTCACCAATGCTCTGCAGGAACCTCCAGGACTGTATAGCAGTTCATAGGAACTTTTTGACCTGCCAAGGGTCCCAGCCCTACCAGGCACCAATTGAAGCTTGCCCACTCATGCAGGTGTAGGTGAGGATCTACTCCCAGCACATCCAGTGATTTGGGATACCTCTGTTTTGTAAGGAACAGACACAAGATGCTTTAGAAAGTCTCAGTCTCTGGATTGACTGGAGTTCCTTCCTTGGGCAACATTGGAAGTTGTCTAAAGATTAGGCATCCAGAAAGGACAGCAGAGATCAGTCACTTCTTTTGAGGGCACTGGTAGCAGATTGATGAGGGCTGAACCCAGAGTTTCAGAAGATAACAACAGCCCCAGCACTGCACACCTTGGGGAGGCAGCCTCAACCCCATGACATCAGCCTCTTGCCATATTTTCCACCGAGGACCAGGATCTATAGCCGCTTAGTCCAAATACCCTTCAGGGTTATCATGGTATTCCTTTTTGCAACTAAATCTTCAAAGCAGTGCCTGCCCTTCCTCCTATTCTTCCTTCCTACTAATTAATTTTTAGAGAAACTTATGGTGTTAGCAATTTTGACCAGGCCTGGTTATTTTGTTGAGGCTTGTCTACAGTCAAAATCTGCAAAGCCTTAGTACCACCGTTGCAAGCTTACTCTGGTGCTTGGGGAATTAGCTGAACGGCCAGCTCTCTGAATAATATGGCAACGTCCTTTTCTGTTTCATTACAGCTTCCAGACGTCTTCCAGCTGAAAGCACTATCAGCACAAGGCTTTGGTAGCATTACAGTCTAAGGCATATTACTGGCTTGTCACGTAGGCCATACGCAACATGTAATACTGGTGGCTGACTGACCATTCAACCCCAATGCCTTTCATCAGCATTAGAAGCTGGGACTGTCACACTAATTTAAGGATATGACTTATTTTTCAAGTCTTTTGGAACGACCAAGTCGTATCCTACTGCCCTACACAGGATCACTCTTGCAAAGTATACTCTTCATTTTTGCAGAGACAGAAAGATTATCACTGCAAAACAGGTTATTTATAGGCTACGTAATCCACCAGCGTACCATGTGGCCCTGCAAAGCTCCTGCGTAAACACACCAGCAGACAAAGTCCACTTTGAACAGCTACCAGTAAGAAACTGGGAGTCAAGGTGAGTCAGAGCTAGTATTAGTTATGTAAACACTTGCTACGACTGCAGGTGCTTTCTCTGCAAGACCTCACCAACAATGCAAGAAGGGGAAATCATGAATTTCCACCTTTAAAACTAGGAAAAGAGCAAATCCAACAGTAACATTTTTTTCTGCAAAGCAAAATAGCACACTCCTGACACACAAGATGCCTTTGCTTTCTTAGGTGAATTTGAACCACTGAAACAACTCCAGTATTTTCTTTCCAGCCTACCACATTTATCCTTTGCAGCAAGGGTAGTTCAGAACTATGCAGTGCAGTAACAAGGCAAAGTAATAACACCTAGATCTATCATTCATTATGATTACAGGACTTTGTCACAACTGGATCACATTATATCAATGGAAGCTATAAATTACCTCTGATTTTACTCATCACAAAAAGAGCTTGCCCAATCAAGGAAAGCTATTGAGCTGGAAAAATGCTCTCAAGCCACACAAGTGTCTTCCAAGAACATATCTCACCTCCCTTGGCAGCATTCACATGAAAGAGCAGGCCTGGGTGATATGGCACAGTAATGAAAGCCTGCTACAACATACTACACAACAGAAAGTGGAAGTGTTTGAAGGAAGAGGGTTTAAGTTACACTGGAAAAAAAGGCCTCTCTAATCACAATCACTTTAGACAACACTTAATATTATGGGTCATTACGCCATGGGTTTACACCCTATGTATGCTTTAGTGAGCAAACTCCACCTCAGAAGGCTGTTCCACCTGCCACATACCAATGCCCCCTATCACTAAACCCCTACAGCTAAAGAAAATTAGTATTTAAAAGCAAACAAGACACCTGAAAACCTCAGAAGACTCTCCTACCCACATTATCCTAGCCAGCAGCAGGGACTACACTTACTAGGTAGCCTAGGGCTGAGCTTAAATAGCACTGCAGTGCAGAGGGTGTGGGTGGGGGCTCCAGCTGAGGCCACTCTGGGCAATTAGGGCCCCCAGGCGCACTGACAGTCATGAAGACCCATCGGTGGGTTTTTTTTGCTTAAAAGGCAGGGCTGCAAGAGGCCATGCCTGCTTAAAAGCTTCCCACTGGGATGTTAGTCCTTCCTCAGTGACACTGTGCATTTGGGTATAGCTTTGTGTAAAGCACTCCCCAGCATGTCTCTCTTCTCCTGACACCTGTGCAGCTGCGTGTGGCATCCTGTTCTCCCTTGAACATCTGGCGAAGCCACGCTGAGGTTGGGCATGGACCTGGGCTGGGTGCATGAGGGAAGCCGAGTGTGCTGAGCCTTTGTGCTCACCTTCTCACTGTTGCGACGGTCAGGTATTGTAAGCATCCGCACTGCAGTTTTTGGTATCACCACCAAAAGGCAGAGGAGTCAGAAACTACACCTCCTCTTCCTTGGCGCTTTAAAATGCAGCATTCAAAACTGAAAGGTGTTTTCCCTATGCTGCATAAATCTTAATGTGTGCCACAATAAAAAACAAAACAAAACATGAACCTAAATGGCTGATGCTGTGTGTCTTGAAAAGCCATTTGAACCAGCACCTGATGGGTATAAAATGCCCCCTCTCGCTGAGCTGTGGTGGGTAAGACCTTCAGTTTATTCCTCACCACTGGCTGCAGACATTTCTCCTCTTTATATTTTTTTCATTTCTCTTGCCCATCTCCTTTCACTGTGCTTTTTTTGGCATCCCCTTTCCCAGTCCCATGTAAAAATCCCTCCCTTACGTAATGGTACTTTTAACCAGGCCTGGAGGCAGCTCCCCTATTGCAGCAAAACCAGCCAACCATTCACTGCAGAGGTCTGGGCAGGTCAAGGTTGTCTCCTCATGTTCAGCCTTGGGACGCCGTTGACATGCCGCCCAACTGCTCAGCTGAGAACGGTTAATAAAGATAATGCCAGTAGGTGGTGTCCAAGAATAGTTTCTGGCTTCAGTAATGCCAGAGAAACCTGTGCTACACCAAGGGCTTCCTTGTACAGCTGTTGACATCTGCTTTGCACTGGGGAAAGGAGACGGGAGCTGTGGGTGCAATTTCTTGTACCGCACCTTCAGAGCAATGGCTACTGCTTTCCCGCAACCTCCAGGCTGCTTTCAGCCTGCTTCTCTGCAGATCAGCTCCTCTGCTGGCCATTGCTCCTGAAGCTCCTCTCTTTTGAGGTGTCTCCCCTGCTGAAGGCAGCTAGGGGCCAGGTGAGGCTAGCACTGGAACAAGGAGCCAGGGTCTCCTTTCCTCTGGTTAAACCTTGAAGCAAAAAACAGCATGGGGGTATCTTCAAGCAACATCTGGGCTGAAAGCCATGTCTCTAAAGCCACACTTAGCTTGAGAATTTTAAACAGGAGATCCATGTATGTACATCTGTGTATATATATGTGTGTACACACAACACCCAAAAATGTCAATGACCACTTCAGCTCAGTCTAGTTAAGACACTGGGTTTTCTAAGGTACATTTAAACCCGCCAGTGTGTTCTCCCAGCAGGAACAGAGGTGTCTGCCATGTGCATTTCTGGCCTGGACAACAAGTAAGAGCGGCATAAGCTGATGTGGCTTTTGGCTCTGCAGCCGCAGAACTGGTCATTGCCACCTTTGGGACCCAGCTGGGAGGGGAAGGAGGAGCTGGGATGGGGACCCACGAAAGCTTGGTTTGCCTTCGCCTTGTTCTGGGTGTCTCCCTTTGGGGCAGGAGTTGCCTGCTCTCCCTCAGACCATGCCTGGCACACTGGGCCCCATCCTCACTTGCCCTTAAGCTTCAGTATAATGAAAATCTGGGCAAATGCTAAACAGGTCTCTCTGCTTGTGGCTGGAAACAAAACCTCCGATACGTAGTTACAGGCACTTGCTCTGCCATCGCAGGCAGCCCTTGCCGCGGCTGTGCCTGCTTCCCTTCTTGGCAAAGGCAGGTACTGACCAGGGCATGAGCAGCAAGCTGCCTGCTGACTGCGCCAAAGCGTGTTATTTCTGCTAGGAGTAGAAATACCTTCCTGTTTTGAAAGCAGCTGTCAGCTCATACCTGCAGACACACGCCACCATGCTCACGGTATCGCCAGGAGAGGGGTCCGAGACACTGGGAAGGTCAGGGTTGCACTTGGACCCAGAACAGGGAGGTGATGTCACTTACGTAGCGGCTCACTTGCTGAGACACTTTCTGTCACAACTCTGCAAAGAAACAGTAAGTCAGATGGGTGGAGAGACCGCCAGGAAGCCTGCGGAGATGCCATGAGCACCTTGACTTCCAGAGTTTTTATAGCAGCTGTAGAGCGGAGGAGGAAACGGCTCGGTGCAGCTCTGCGCCCAGGCTGGCCAGGCCTTTAGGAAACAGCGAGTTTGAATATACCTGGCCTGGAGTCAGCGAGAGGGATGAAAAAAGATCCTTTCCTCTGCTTTGACACCGTTTATTCAGAACAGGGCATTTTAAGGCTATCCTTCCCTCCCGTCAGCCTTTGGAGAGAACAACGGCTGAACGCTGCCTTTGAAGAATCGGTAGCTTGCTTATCTCATCTCCGCGCCTCTGAGCACAGCCTCTCCTTTCAGGCGCGTGGCTCGGCTTTCGGGAACAAGGAGTCACTCGGCGCAGGTCGCCGGCTGCAGGTCCCAGCTGGGCCGGCCTGCGTGGTTAGGGCCAGGTCAGGGCAAAGAAGACGCGCTTTGTAAAGGAAGACGCCGCAGGGTGACTGTCGCTGTGGCTGAATCCGAGGGATGAAAGAGGAGCGCCCGCCGTTCCCGCGTTAGCGCAGCTACGGGGGCAGAGGGGCAGAGAGCGGCTCAGCGGACGGTGTCGTGCCCGCAAGCAAACGTTACCGCAGGGACAAAATGCGAGGGACTCTCACGCATCCGACGCGCGGGTTCCCGACGTCCGCCCGAGCAGCTCAGCGGGGCGCAGGGCTGTCGTGGGGCCCCGTGGCCACGCTCAGCTTTGCCCCGCTGGGACCTTTTGTCGCATTTCTCCCACTGCTGTCGCTCCCTAGCAGAGGTGGCAAAGGGACCCAGCAGCGCAGACGGGAGTCAGGAAAGCTGGTTTCTGTTCCCAGCTCTGCTACTGCTTTGCTGTATATCCATGAGCAGTTCATTAAGCTCAGTATGCCTCGGCTTTCCCCACTTTAGAACTGTGATAATTACATTTATCTCTCTTCGTGAAGAACAAAGGCTTGGAGGCATTTGGATAAAAGCCCTCAAAGAGTCAAGTGTCGTTATAGTTATTTATAATAATGTTGGCCCTCCCTGAATTTATAAAATTGTCCTGTTCCAGTGACTGTTTCATACACAAGGCAGAAAAACCAGGAGCATAATTATGGAGTGGCTCCATATTCTGCTGCAGGCTCCTTACATTACCAGGATTTGGTTAAACCCAGCTAGCCTGCTAGCTACCTTGCACAGGCTCCAAAGGAGCTACCAGTATTGCAACGATAGAACCATCACTGCAAAGCAACTGCTTGTTTTGTCACAGAATGCTGGTGATTAAAAAGCACCGTAATAGCTTTCAGCTCCTGAAATAACTGTGTGAAGTGCTAAGGCACAGGAAATTCTGGCATTGCCGTAAATGATCTTTTTCAAAACAAGAGAAAAAACATGAGATATTGCACTTCAAATGTATTTAGCACACCCCCCCCCCCCCCGATTTCTCTTTAGGTGCCTAAACTCCGCAGGAAATTTGGGAGCTTTATGAGGCAAGTTCAAGTAATACCAGTGTTTCATGGGAGACTTTATTTACAGGACCAGTAGGGATATCTTACCCCTTACCCTATGTATGAGCTTGTTTCACAGACTGTAAGGTCCATGCTTAATTCTGTATGTAAGTAATACTCCTGAGGGCTCACAAAGTCTGAGGCATACCGAACTCGCTGCTTTTGCTGCCAATAGATATTAAAAGGCGAGCAAGCTATAACCTCTGCATTGAGAACAATACTTGCACCGATGCTCATAAATTAAACAATGCCGGGGGACAGATCTGGGCTCTGGGAGCAAATCATATTATTATTTAATTCTTTAGCAAAGTGCCCAGCCTGGTTTGATCCAGGCCAACCAGCAGTCTCCCAAACCAAGCCTGGACACATTTCAGGAGCTGGTGCAGAGCACAGACCTTTCCCGAGATGCAGTTTGCATGCGACCACCCTGCTCTGGAAGCTCAGGGAGTTTTACAGTATGGACAAAAAGCCAGTGGAGCCATAGGACGGGTCCTGCAAATCTCAAAAGCTTGATCTTGCTTCTGGGCACACATAAAGGAGATGTGTAGCAGAAAGTGTTAATTCTACAGGGCAGATACGTCCTGCTCAGGAAACACGGAGCCATTTAAAAGTTCCAAAGGAAGAAGAGGGAAGTGTCTGCGTTTGCAAATGTGTGCGAGCCTGTGTGGGTGTGAGTGTATACATGCACATTCAGGGGAAAAATACTTCCAAGAAAATCACAGAATATCCACCACCAGGTTACAAGGAAAAGAGATCTCTGAATTAATTATTCTCAGTGAATCATTCTTACAGTTAAAAGCCATACCAGCATTTCCAGAAAATCTTTCAGCTCAGTATATGTAAATGAATGTAAAGAAAACAAACAAACACCTAAGAAAATTTGAAGATAAAAGACTTGAGATAATAAGATTTAAGATGTTAATTGGAAACATTTGCAGAAGCTGCACTCACCCAGACTTTGACATTGGTAGCTAATTTTCTACAAAATACTTTAGTTCTGACCTGATGGCCTCAGTCAGCTTAAACCTGAGGACTAGAAATCCTCCTGCCACAGCCCACCTATATTTTGCGGACTGACTCAGCAAAGCACAGAGCTGTATGTTTAGGTGACACTGAATTTTATGTTTGTGCAGGTATTTAACTGCTTCAGGTCTGGGTTTAAACACCTAATTAGAGGCAAGAAACCTGTCTAAATACTTTGAACTTGGGCAGCGATCCCCCAAACCACATGTGCCTCCCCCCATCCTGCTCTCCAGTTCCCTTCATTCCTCACCAAGGACACCAGCATCTTGCCTCTCCCACTCCAGCTCCATACCAACACTTCAATCTCCTCCATGTACAAAAGACCAAAACATATCACATTTTGCTCCCCATATGTAGTCAGTGATTTTAAAGTCTTGAACTGGTAAGCCTTGCAAAATAAACAAATGGTCTTAAGAACTGGTGGGAAAAAGCAGGGCGGAAATTTTATGATATGTTTATTTTACTTTACACCTTAGATTTATAGCTGATGAACTCACTGATGCTAATCTATTATCTTTGGCTGAATGAAGAGTTCTGCCTGAAAAGGTAACCAATGGATTGTAAAACTTGATCTTAATTATCCCACAGTTTTAGGCGTTATTCAGGTGGTGGTAGAAAATGTTAATCAGCCTTAAGCCTCTATTTTCCAGAAAACCACGCGGCAAGCGTGTCTACAAGAAACACACACTCACAGGATAGGCAATGAACACATTAGGGTATGGTGGTGAGATTCTTCCTACTAGAAATAATCATGATTTGCTACTGCACTATTGCTATTGTAATACTGCATCTATAAGAGAGTGTGTCAGCCAGAATAATAAGCCAAGAACCACATTAAGGAAGGGGTTTATTAACACCATAATATTTTTTTCCCTAACAAGTGTTTTTTCAGGCCCACTCCAAATGTTGATAAAGATTAAAGATTCTTTGAAAAGATTTCACACCTTCTGATATGGCCAAAACAGACGAGGGAGAAAGGAAAAGGCTGTGCAATAACAGACACGGGCTAATGCATTTCAACAAAAACATCTCAGCCTGAGAAGTTGCTACTAAAATCGTTCACTGCCAGGGGGGCAACGTGCCAAAATGCTTCTGAGATGTGATTGCGGTTGTACACAACCAGTAAGAAAATGTCTCACATGCCAGTGCGAAGCTCCATCATTGCAGCACAAAACAAAGAGGGAATGCAAACGACAGCCCAGCCTCGTTACTTGGAAGATGAACCCTCACTCCCTGACCCTGGATGCAACCTAGCGAAGTGTGAGACTGTTTGGGGGAAAGAAGGAACTCGTTCTCTAACTTAGAAACAGCGAAAATCATACATATGAGTTCTTCAGAAACTGTTGCTACCAAAATGAAAAATCTGGCCTCATTACATAAGACTTCTGCTGTGCCAGACGAGCTCTGCTTCAGCAGCAGGACATGACAGTGCCTCTGGCTGGGATGCCAGGGGTTTAATTACCAGCTCTGCCGCCGACATCCTGGGCAACCTTGTACAAGTCATGACGTCAGTCGGCAAATCTGTTTCAAGTCTGGGAAATTAAGCCGAATCCTTCCTGTCCCCCACCCTCTCTCCTGCCTACGTGGACTCTACGCCTCCCTACGCTACTCCCTGGTGAGGTGTATCTGTACAGGGCTAAGTGCAGAGGGAGAGGGATGGGCTGAAATAAAATCCTCACTGGAGAATGCTAATAGGTTGTCTTTTCCCTCCCTTGTTTTCATATTTTTTCTTCACAGGCTTCCCACGCTGCCTTAGCCTTAAAGACTTCTTCTGAAACTGGAGCCCACATCAGCCAGCAATAATGTCTGTCCAAAGGGGAAGGAAACCCCAAACCTTTCAAGACAGAGCTTTTTGGCTCTCCTGGTGTATTTTGTGCTTGCCATCTGTTTACAGGGAAACGTCCTCAGGGCAGGAGCCTTCTGTGTCTCAGATTATATTGTGCATTCTGTTGGTACGTACCAAACAGTAAAGTTGTTTTTAATTAAGACAAGCTGAGCAGGGACTGATGCCTTACACTTGCAGTGGGCACCATGCCCAGGTGGGTGGGAAGCGAGGCTGGCAGTCTGGGGATGTGCTGAGGACCTCAGTCAGGCAGATCGAAAGGGAGATTCATCTAATCCACACTGGACATTTACGTTGTAAGTGATTGATCTCATTCCCCTGGGCTCCTTTTATCCTCAGCAGCTGGAAATAGATTTTTCTAGGCCACAGTTCATCCCACTCTAAAATAGGTGTTGAAAATACTTCAGGCTCTTCACTTCCTAGAAATTTTTCTCTGTAAAGGGAGTCTCTGGTATCTAGCTGTTGGTGCCTGCAGTGGACAGCTGAAGGTCATGAGATGAGCTGGACACCAACCCACTTGATCCCTCACAGTTCCCGTTTCCCTGTCTGTATGGTGATGGTGAGGATATATCTGAACTGGGGGCCTGTGAATGAAAGTAGTGCCAGGCTTGTTTTATTTACAGTTATATTCAGTAACAGTGCCAGCTTTCCCAACATACAAAGGAAAAAATGCTTTTGCTAGCATAACTTATAGCGGTTCCCAGAACCACACAAACACAAGCGTTTTTATGCCAGCGTAGTCACATGCACCTCTATTATACTAGGACTTTAACAGACAGCATAGAACTGCCATTAAAATGATTATCCCCCCAAGTGACATTGTTCCACAGAAAGTATTTCTAAAGGAGCTGTACCATAGGCAAAGAAGACAAGATATATATCCCTGTCAGACCACACAGAAGAAAGATTCACCTATATCTTGCTGACACTTTTGTGCTGTAGAAAGCCTGCCAGATTAGGATGTGGATTTACACATTAAAGAAAGAAAAGAAAAAAAAAGCTATGCAGCATTCTCTGGCATAACACTGAGGAGATTAATGTGATAGAGCTGCTCTAACGGAATAAAAGCTTAGTACAGCACTATCGTTATTTATATTGACACAGAATATCCGCAGGGTCTGTCCATTTAACTACTGTACTACTTTCATAATGGGTTTTTGTGTGTCCCATCACTCTGCTTTTCTGCTTTTGGAAATACCTTGATGGATCGTCCAAATTATTTTTTACAAAGTAACTGAAGTCACTGCAGCTACTGAAACAAGCAACAGGAGCCATGTCCATTTCTGGACCAGTCACCTTAGAAGGACTCCAACGTGTTATTCAGGTCACAGACTCTGGGGAAATATTGCAACATTGGCTTTGAAGGGTAAATGGAAAGATCAACTCTTCTGCAGATGGTTTGGTCAGTAAATGTCCTTGCCCTCCAGCAGTCCTATTTTAAAAGACTTCTTTAGGAATAGGGCATGCTGGTAAGAAAAGGCTAGCAACCTCAGTATTTAACTAACTATTAAACATGGCCATGGCAACACAGGGCAAAAACTTCATTTTTTGTCACAGATGGTTTTGGGAGGAAGGTTGTAGAGGCAAGCATTCAGGACATTCAAGCAATTCAAAGCAAGGTTGCCCTTGGAAAGCCCTCTTCAGCTGAGAAGACCCTAACACTCTGGGAGCTGCCTGCCAGAGCTCAAACTGCAGGAGAAAGCCACAGAGGAAAGATGGGGAGATTAGGAAAAGGGAGTGACATGGAGAAGTTGGTAGGAGCTGGAAGACACTCAGAGGAGGGAACAGCTGGGAAACCTGCTTTATTTATTCAGTGGTATAGAAGCAAACAAGGCAGCTCCTCCATCAATAACAACTACTCATCTCTGACGTTTAGGCCCCAGATTGGCAAAGGGTTAGCTGTGGTGACAGCAGCTCCCACACCTCCCTTTGAGGTGCCTGGCTCCAGACGTGGAGTTCCCAAACCCAAGCTACTCACCCACAGCTCTGATATAAGCCACAGGGAAAGACAGGCACCTAAAAACAGGATTTGCAGCAATGGGCGGTAATTGCAATTAACACCTAACAAGATCAATATCAAAAGGAAAGGGGCCTCTCTGCCTCCTTAAGGTGGACTTTGAATCCCTCTGGTACATGGTCATGAGACAAGAGGCTTGTTCTTTGCTTTACCTCTGACATTGCCAGTGCTGACCAAGGGGATCAGGACACTCACCAAAGGCAAAGGAGACGGGAAATGCCATCCTCAGTCTAGCAGTGATTGAACCAGCATCTGCTTTCAAAGCATCCTCATCATCAGGAACAAGGAAAATATTCCTCCACTTGTCTTGACACTAGGCCACAGGGTAGCAAGGAAGGTAAGGTTCATGAAACGGAAAGGATGAGAAAGATGTCTAGCCCAGTAACATGGTTGTTCTCCTGGTAAGGTGCGGAGAAGAGCAACCTTTAGGTAGCTGCCCCGTCTCCACCACCATTTGTGCATTTTCTCCAAATGACTCTTTATGAACAACAGTCTCAAGCTTTTAAGTCTATAAAGCATTGTTGGTCTGAGGAACATAGTGGTAACCAGCATAAAGCCTCTGTGTTAAGAGAAAATTATTAATAAAGTACATGGAGATCTAAAACATTCAGTAGCCAGCCAGTAGAGTAGGAGCCACTGGTAAGGAGTGAGGGCTTTCCCCTCCAGATAAAACATTTCTCCAAGAGCAGCCAGACACACAGGGATCCTACCTGCCTAGTAAACGTTCCACTCACAACGTATGGATGAAGAAACAATTTTGTTTAGCAAATTTACTTTCACTTGCAAACTCTGTGTTGAGGTCCTGTAATTTATAGTCTTCAGTGTTTTTGAAAACACAGTGTTTCTCAGTGCTTGGAGAGAAAGCATGTGAGAGGTAGGAGACCCAGTTTCAACACCACTGACTCAGAGCTTTTGCTTGAAAAATGGGCCTCAGTTTTCCTATCTGTAAAACTGAAGTACTACTAGGTCTTTGAGGTCTGCCCATAAATAATGCTTCTGGAACCTGTAACAACAAAAATATGAAGAGATGCGCTAATAACAGAGATGCTAAACAGTATTATCATAGGTTGTATTGTACAGTGTGCCATAATATTTAAAACATAAAGAAAAAAAGTGTGTTCAGTTGATATTACCTCTGAGATTATTAATCTGAGCAGCAAATGTATTCAGGTCTGCTGGAGCTGACCTCCCAAGGACAGCATGTCCAGCTGTGCCCTGTGCAAAGATGGGGTGCGAGGGGCCAGCCCAGGCAGCTGTCTTTGCACACACGCAACTGAGCTACTGGAAGCACTCCTGAAATATCATGGGTTTTCTTTAGAGCAATTGTTTCCAACTTTTGGTCTGCAGACCTGTGGCGTCCATGGCCTACTTTCCATCAAAGCTAAGGAAAGCAACCTATTATCGGTAGGTTTCAATTTACTGTCAAGGAGGCTGAACAGCCATTTGAAATATTTTCAGAGTTCAAAATCAAGAAAGGCTGAAAATCACTACTTTTGATTTACTCTTCAAAATCCTCACTCAACCTCTCCCTCTCTGGGTTATGAGATATAACAGGACCAAGTCCCAAGGCAGTATGGCTGCAGGCATACATAAATCTGCCCACCAAAAGGTAGGATTCATTCATCAAAGGAATAACTTAAGTGAGTCTCACTTCATAGTGAGCCTCGGGGGGCTCAAAAAAAGATGCAGTTACACTGAGTTGGAAGTCCAATTTTGAGGCATTTTGTGTCTCCGCTTGGAAAGCATTTTCCAGTAAGCTTAAACAATGTTGGCTACCAAATCAATACCGTGAACATCCTTGCTGTACCACCCTTTATCTGCTTTCAGGACTCTACAAAGAAAAAAAAAAGAATTTAAAAGTACAAACTTTACAACATTAAAATGTTGACTGATTGCGAAGTTGCATGGGGTAAGATACATTATGATAAATATACATATACCCTATCTTATGATGCCAAGGCATGTATGTCTGTGTGTGCACGCATGTGCATGCAAGCACATGTGCCCTGCGATTCGACTGGCTCATTCTGATCACGTCTGGCACAAAAGCAAAGGGTTCAAAAATTCTCAAGCACCCAAAAGTTCTATGAAAACAAATGCCAAAGCAGAGGAGCCAGACTCCATGAGTGTGCTTGGTGAGGGAAAGGCCACAGTGGCACTCCATGATTGCGTCATCAAAAGCCAACATCAGACGACCTCCAGACTACTCTTTAGACACAAAACTGCAGAAAACCAGGCTTCACTGGCTCCACAGCTTGTGGCAAGATTTGCTACTTTTCCTGCAGTGTCATTGTGCCTTCATTGCACTTGGGACCTGAGCTGTCCTGATTAAGTTAGGACAGGTTTGGTCTCCTGCATTCCCTCATCTCTGCCTGCAGTACAGACTCGGGAGACTCCTGCCCTGCTTTGCCACTGGCCTGCTAAGCCACTCACTTTCCTTCTCACCACCTCTGTTTCCTCATCTTTGAAATGAGGATTATGACCTCTGTAAGACACTTTGATGTCCACCAATGAAGTGTGCTGTAGCACATATAGGTGTTCTCTCTGTTTTAAATGCTAGGTAGTATATTGCCATGTTTTTCTTTTGTTTATTCAGCTTTATTATTAAAAATGGAAATCAATAAACAACCCTGGAAAAGAAAAACAAGAAAACACTCTGGATTGACCTTCCCCTGTGAAGGTAATTATGGGACAGAAAGTAATTTTGAAACAATGGATGGCCAAGTGCAATGCTTAGAAACTATAGGGCAGGACACATTTGTCCAAGGTTACAACTGCAATCCACCCCATGGTTCACTGTTGCAATAGTCCTGCTCTTTTCCATTTTTTAAGTCATGTACTCAACAAAACTTGCTTCCTAAATTAATTATTTAGTTCACTCTCAACTGCTGCAATGCACAGCAGGACGCCTGTCAGAGCAAAGTGTTACTAATGGAGGATTCCTCATATGATCCAAATAGGAAGATGAGTTCAGACTGTAACAACACCTTAGTGAGAACTCAGCAACAGAAACCCATGTGCAAAAGCAGTAAAAGTCTTGCTTAATTACCCATCCAGGGAGACACAACAAAGATGCGGTGGTCCGAAGCAGAGTTTCCATCTGCCCATTTCTTCTCAGGACTGGCCTTGGTTCCTGCCGGTGCAGATGTGCTGCCTGAGCCCGGGTCTTTTGAACCCTCTTGGAGGATGAAGAGCAGTCACCAGAGCCTTGTGCATTCATTCAGAGCTGCGCCTGCAGACTTTTGGGACCCAGTCAGACGCTCACTGTATTTTCACTGGATTCTGCACCTAATGCACCAAAACCAGCACACCGGTTTGGACCAACCAGTAATATCTCAACATATTCACTGAGACACTGCCTTACCCACATGCAATTGAATGCAGAATCTACTCTGCATATAGCTTTAACTGCTAGGGCTGGTAGTTAAAATACAGAGTTCTGACTCTCTCATGGTCAAGGTTTCATTTGCTGGAATGAATTAGAAAGAGACAGTATTGACAGCAGAAAAGCATAGTAAAAATGGAAATAATAAGACAGGTCTTTCAACTTATAAATGGAGAATATTTTCTTTGAAGCTTCTAATAATAAACAGCCCCCACCCTGTCCTTCAGATCATATAAAGTAACAGGAAGCCTCTTCCAGATGGAGCAATCACTAATAGTTTAAAACGTATGTAAAAAGACCTTTTGGCATGCTGATACTTCTGGGTAAAAGCCCCTTTGCAGTCTTCTTCCACATCCTCTGGCAGATATGATACAGGCATGCTGAGCTAACCCCTCCCCAAAATTCATGAAGTCAGCCTAAAAATCACAATATTTAAGAAATACATGTAACGGCTCCTCTTTATTTGCTGCTGGATTTCAGTTCTTACAAAAGTAGCCATATTCTCAAACTACTCTCCATGTTCAAAAGCTAGAAATTGCCTCTTTAGAAAAAATAAATGTGCAAAAAAATAAACACCAGGTATTTGTGAAATGTCAAAGACCCTAGAACTGAAACTGAAAGGAAAAAGAGCCAATATCATGAGATTCACATTAAAAGTGTTAGAGGCAGCAACACACAAGAGGCCCTACATAAGACATAGTAGGAAAAACCAGCCTCCAAGTCATAAAAAAAGAGTCTGTCCCTTGCAGACGCCTCCAGTTCCTGTCACAGCTTTGCAGGTATTACCATTGCCTGCCCCATGCACCTGGGCATCGATTCTCTGTGAAAGGGATTGGAAGACCTAGAAGGTCCTGAACACGATCAGTTATCAGCCAATAAATAATGCCTTATCTGATATGCATTTATGTACGTACCCCTGGTTCCTGGTGCAGAGTCCAGTAAACAATCTGCAAGACAAATATTTCTGATACACACGTTTCGCAGCAGACATGCAGCAGGTCTGTGTGCGATCAAACGACTCACTCACCAGGCCCACCTCTGCACACACGAGTTTACTCGATCGCCGTTCCCGAGAGCCCCAGAAAACTGACTTCATTACTAAACTCATGCGCACTGCAAGTTTGAACCCCTAAGGGCAAGGCTCAGACCAGAATATTTCAGCGATCAACAAGAAGAAAGTCACATGAAATAAATGTCAAGTTTTAACTTTTAAACTGTGAAATGGTCTGTATAAATGTCAGCCAATGTGAAAAGGCAAACTGAGAGGTGGGTCCTGCCCTGGGTGCCAGATTCACTCACCCGTCCCTGAGAACAGGGCAGCATCACCCTGTGAAAATGCACAGGTGCATCGCACACCCTCCCAGCGCTATCCGTGCTGATACCGATCATTTGTATTCTCTGCGAGTGAGCGTGGGCGGGCAGGCTTGGGAACACTTCCATGGGTACCCGGTGTGTGAAGAGGTCACCCTGCACGTTAGTCCTGGTATGCAGTGCCAGGAGAATCCAGTAGCTGGACTCTTTGAAGCAACAGCAACAGGGGAAGTACAGCATCTCCCACTCTGACTTCCATCCCCAACTGCTGCACGGCAAGTCGTCAGCACCACCCTCTCCAAACCCCTGCCTTGGGCACAGGGTGAACATATGCAAGGTTGGGCTTGGTCCCCCAAACCTCTGTCCAGTGATTTGCAGTGGCAAAGCTACAAAGGTCAAAATGAGGAGCCAGCTGTATATCAGCACTGCGAGAGTCCAGCAGTAGCTCTGAAAGGGAGGAAATCCCCTGAACTATTTTGCAGTTAAAACATCATAAAACACTTGGCTCCAGCCACTGCTTGCTCATGTGAATAAAACTTACTGCCAGATTTTCTTCTTTATCTTATTACTCAGCTTTTTCAGAGTCTTACAAAAACCAGGACTTCGGTGCCTTGCCACACAGAAACCAAAGGAAGCTTCCATGAAACCAGCAAACACCTCCCATCTTCTCGCCAATGTTATTAAAAAAAAAAAAAAAAAAAAAAAAGCAAAGCAGAGAGGTTGTACAAGTCAGCCTATAAACCCAGGCGTGAGGAGAGCAATGTCAGTGCTAATGGGGCAAGAAAGGCAGGGTAATTACACCACACCAAAACTGCGATCGTGCTGCATTCCTTTTCGGTGAAGGCCAGCTAAGAATTAGATACACCTCTGTAAGTCATCAAAGGGAGTGACTGTAAGATACAAGGTGCTCGGATTAAGATGAAGTTCTGGGTTTGCCAGTTCTCAGCAATGGCTTTGGTGGCTGGGCTGGGCATATCATTAGCTGTTCCCAAATGGTGTTCACGCCATGCCACTTCTTCTTAATCTATATACAATTCTCAATATTTTAAGAGTCCTAGCAAAGGGCTATACAAACCCAGAACAGGAAGACAATACCTAGTTGCAAAACATTTCTGCAAAATGCTTTTTGTACCTGGTCAACCAGTCAAGTTCAGTAACTCATATCTCTCAGCTTTATTTCAGTGGGACACAAATACCTATCATCCCACTCCAGCTGCTACCATCAGATCTGCAAGCTCAGGCCTTCAGGAATCAGCATAAAACCTCAAGAGCTTCCCTGTTGGGGAGGTTGGTACAAATATTCAGTGGGGCCTATTCTGCGCAGATGATTTAACAAGACTGAGTGGGTGAGTGGATGGATTTGGCTCAGACCTCTCCCTGCTTCAGAAGAACAAATGCAGTAGGTCAGGTTGCAGCACCCACCCTGGCTCTTTGCAGAGGGGGACCATGGGGAAGCTCCCACTGGGGTGGGAGGCACAGTGCTGCCCGGGAAGGCAGCTCTGCTCCTCACTGGGCAGCGCAAAGGTGGATGGACCTTTCTGCCACAGAAAGCCTCCCTAGAAGAAACAGAAGTAGCTGTCCCATAGGCACGACAGCAGGGGCAAAGCTCCTGGCTCCCTCACCTCCAGCTTTGCCTTGTTGGTGGTGCAACCAGGCCATTCAACACCCTCCTGGGCTGTTGTGGGGCGAGCGGAGAACGTGGCACAGAAATAGAAAGGCACAGACAGTCAGTTCCTTAAAAGCATGGGAACTCCTTCCCCTGTCATACCCTCATACTGCAGGTTGTTCCAAT
This sequence comes from Apteryx rowi, assembly GCF_003343035.1. Taxonomy (NCBI): domain Eukaryota; kingdom Metazoa; phylum Chordata; class Aves; order Apterygiformes; family Apterygidae; genus Apteryx; species Apteryx rowi. Next base: position 1,890,242 of record NW_020450794.1, on the reverse strand, counting down.
CAATTCCTCCAAGGTCAACAGAACAAACATTGCCTTTATTCTTGTTTCTGGAAAACAAGCCAAAAAGGACAAACACAAGGCAAAGCAGCTAGCCAAAGGGCCAAGTCTTTCTCTTTAATTTTCAGAAATTAAAAAGTTCAATTAAAAAGAGCAACAAAACAAAGGCATAATAATAACCAGTCTCCTCACAAGAACTCATGCTTTGGCACAGAGGACTGGCTGGCCTGATTTTATGTCCAGTAAGTTTATTTTTATTCAATAAATAAAGTGGCTCCTTCTACAGCAGAGGAAAAGATGATGTGTTGTGAGAAGAGCTCCTTGGGCATCACATAACACTGTACCACTAAATAAAAATAAAAACCTTAGGGCGATTTCTGTTCTCTCCTAGGCCAGCACAAAACAATAAAATGCAGCAGAGGTGAGCAGCACACAGGAGCTGACAAAACCATCCAACTAACTCCAGTTCCTCTTTGTGGTGAACTTGTGAGTGCATTCACCTCACCACTCGAAAGCCAACCATTTTTAGTGTGTGATGGTTTCATGTTACTGCACTGTTTATGAATTCAGTTTCCTGGCATTATTTGAGGAAGGTGCTTTTCCACGTGGTGACGCCTGACACCCAATGTTCTGGCATGAAGAAAGCGGTCCAGTGGTTTTTCTGTGCTGAGACCTGGACAGCGCCACAGGGATCCCCACTGCCTTTGTGTCGAGCTGCGCTGGGACAAATAGAGAAGTCCTGATTCAAGTATGTGACTTCCTGCAGAGCTGTATGTACAAGCATAAGCTTCTGTCTATAAGCCTTAAATGTCTCCCAGATGAGCATCCAGAAGCGAAAACACTCCCAATTGAGTGGACACTACTGAAAACATAACCAAGCATCTAAACACTTACACAATCTTTACTTATTCTCAGCAGCTCTTGATTCCTTGAATGGCATCACCTCATGATTGGAAGCATTTCCCCATGGACACACGCCTGCATACTGAAACTGAAAATATTGCAATGACTTAGTCCTTCCACATCACTTTACACAAGGTGAGTAATTAATCCTTACAGCGCCTCAGTGAAGGAAGGACAGTGACACTCATCAACCCAACCCAACGCAAATGGAGACTCAGAGAAGTCGAGTGACCTGAGTAAGGTCCTGCAGACAGAACTTAATGCCAGGTTTGACAACTCCAGAATCTGGCATTCCAGTACAAGGGGCAGAAGATATGCCAAGCCCAGTCACTACGTCATGTTGCTAAAGAGGTGCTTGTGTCACCAAACCCTAGTTGTGGGGAAATGAGAATAAAGCCCTCTTGAAATCCCCCCCAGGACCCTACACTCGCACACGGTATCATTACCGTATGCTTGCTGGGACAGGTCACTTGCGCTGCGGTAAAGGCAAGGGATGCCGAGACGAGGAGAGCCAGTGGCCTTAGTCAGAGGCAGCTTTGTCATTTTCTCCGTAAACTGCCGGGGAGTCCTAGGCAGGCCCCTGGATTGCACAAATGTCAGAGAGGGAAAATGGGAGCCACTTCTCTTCCTAACGCCGCATTGCATAACGAAGGACATGGCACGCAAATAGGAGCTACCCCTCCGTAATGAGCAATTGACAGCCTACCGGCTTACACAATTAGCTTAAGTCGTTACGAGTTTTGCGGCGAGGATTTCAAAGCACCTGCTGCATGACATGGCTAGCAGCCGGCTCTGCATCCAGCAGCGCAGGGCGCCGGGGCCGCGCTCGCCGCCTCACCCCGCGGGCCGCGTTACCGCCTGGCGGGGGGCTTGCCCCACTGTGGTGCTTTAGGACTTGGTGCCTCCCCGGCCCGGCCACCTCGTTCCCCCTCCAGCACCTCGGGTGGCTCCTCGCGGGCCGAGGCCGAGGCAGACCCCGACCCCGAGAGGGCTGCGGGGGCCCTGCCGCAGGGCCGTCGCACGGGGCTGGGGCTGCCGCGTAGCCGCCCCCGGCCCTGGCGGCTCTCCTCGCCCCCAGCCCTGCTCACCCCCATCCCTCCCCGATCCCCGCTCGTCCCCATCCTCTCCCCAATCCCCTCCCTGACCCCTCCTCTCCCTCGGATCCCCCCTCGCCCCCA
>NW_020450794.1:1854736-1887381 GCF_003343035.1 Apteryx rowi | reverse complement strand
GGGAAGGGGAAGGAGAAGGGAGGCGGCAGCAGCCCCCGCCCGGGCGCCGAGCGGGCCGCCTCGCCGCCGCCGCCGCCGCTGCTTCCCGGCCTCACCGCTTGCTTTTTTACCTGTAGAAAATCGAGGACGGGCATTTAAACAACTCCCTGGGCTCCCCGGTGCAAGCCGATGTGTACTTCCCTCGCCTGGTAAACCGCCTTCCCTCGGGTTTTAGCCCCTTTTTACCGCCCCCCCCCCCGCTCCGCCGCCCCGCCGCGGCGGCTGGCGACGCCGAGTGACCCGCTGCCGCCCCCACCCGCCTCCTCTTGCAGATCGTCCCCTTCTGCGGGCACATCAAAGGCGGGATGCGGCCCGGGAAGAAGATCCTGGTCATGGGCATCGTGGACCTCAACCCCGAGAGGTAACGCCGGCGCCGCGGAGCCCTCCTTCCCCAGGACGATTATTTTTATCGCTTTAAATATAGCGTGCTGCTTTCTCCTCTGACCCCTAGAGGGGGCATTTCCGCGCGGCGACCCCAGCGTTTCGCTTGGAGTAAAGCAGGACGCATGTTAGACCGCATATATGTATATATGTGTATATATATATACACACACACGCACATACCTATGCTCTAATGGTGTCCTTGCCCCCGCCGAGCTTTCGGGACTCGTCGTTCCCCTCTGCCCGTTTTAATGAGCTGAGGGAAGAGGCCGGCGGGCGGCATTTGGGAGTTTATTTGCTCGTTTCTGGCTGAACGAGAGCTGTTTTCGCCGTGTTGCAGCTTCGGCATCAGCCTGACCTGCGGGGAGTCAGAGGATCCTCCCGCAGACGTGGCCATCGAGCTGAAAGCGGTGTTTACCGAGCGGCAGTTTGTCAGGAACTCTTGCGTTGCCGGAGAATGGGGGGAAGAGCAGTCGTCTATTCCTTATTTTCCCTTTATACCGGACCAGCCCTTTAGGGTGAGTACCAAGATCGCAGCAGCATGCGCCGTCGCTGATAAAGTGTCGCTTGATGAGAACCGCAGCAGAATAGCACTCGCCTCTTGCGAAGTCGCAGGGTGGCCCACACGCCTCTTTGGCTGAGGCCGTGGTTGCCACATTGGATGTACTGATCAAAAGTCATCTGGGGATCCTGCTTCTGCGGCCGCTTGTGACCGCAGGCGCTTCAGATGGGGCTGTAAACACATCCCTGGGGTGTTATGACAAGCTGGAGATGGTAGTACTCTGTGATGAAGCACACTTCCTGAGTTTAGTTTTATAGCTATAAATTAAGAAGTACCTCTATGTTATTACTGCATTTTAAGTTATTACCAGAGAATGTAAATACTCAGTTGGACTGCCACGTGTTTTGATTATTATTTTTTTTAATGGACATACTGTTTGCAGTTTAGTGCAGCTAATGAGGATCTTGTTCATCCTTTGTCTCTAGGGATGTTACACTGAGGTTGACCATAGCCCTTTGTGTTAGCAGATTAAATAACTAAGCAATAGTGGTATTCTTTTCTGAATGCTGGGATTAAATCTTGTGTCAGGTGTAAGTTGGTAGTCACTTGAAAATGGTGTACATGGAAAAGCTGTGGTGCAAGGGATGGCCTGGGTTGACCTAGAAGCAGTTTCCCATCTGTAGTGTTTATGGTTATGTGAAGATGTATTTGCTAATCAGGACTAACAAAGTATGCAGCTGCAGAGGGCTTCTTCTCTCTCAGCTGTTTGGCTACATTGGGAAAAAAGGCTGCATGCCTTCTCCATGTGGCTGACCCAGAAAAAACCTCCTTCTCCTCCTCCTCCTTTCCACCCCTCTTATGAAACCTGGGTGGCCCCTCTGATAAATGCCAATGCTCTGACCAGCTGCTGAACTCTTAATCCTTCTTGCCCCCAAGATAATCTCCCCCAGCCCCAAAAGCTTCCTGTCTCCCCAGATGCTTGGGTTTTGCAAGGGTGTTTGTGACTGGTTTTGCTGTGAATTGGTTGTGCTCCACTTGCTCCTGCAAACTCTCCCGTCATAAGTGGCAGCACCCTTTGGCGCATATGGGAAATGCACTTGAAAGGGGTTGGAGGTTTGGTCCTGCTCTTGCTGAGAGGGTTGTACCAGTAGCTTCAGTGGGTGGTGGCTGGGCCCTCAGTCAAGCTAGACAAATTATCTAGAGCATGTTCTGTGGACGTCCCACTAATGACAGTTTACATTAGAGGACAGTAATATCACACATCTTTGGCATGAGATACTGTAGAAGGGGAAGGGTTTTTTTTTTTCCCCCCAAACACATAAATGGAATTTAGGCTCCCAGTTGACTCTGTACCTTTGATAGTCTCCTTCTCAGTGAGTAATTTAAATGGACTATTAAGTGTTCTTGCCAATTACTTGTGATCCAGATCAATAATCGTTCTGGTGTTGCCCAGGGTGATCTGAAAAAGTGGATCGTAAGCAGTGTTGAGGCTAACCATATCTTTTACATAACAAGGCCTAAGGCTGGAGGCACCTGCCGCAATGACACGGGAGCTGCACAGTAGCATGGGTGTTTCCCTGTTACGTGGTGCGCTATCGGGTCCCCATGGGACAAGGCTTATGAAAAAATTAAGCTCTCTTAGACTGTCCAATGCCACTTCCGCCAGTGCAGTGTACCCTAAATCTGGGGACATCCAGTTTATCACTGGCTCTAGCAGTAGAGTCAAGAGCCTGAAAGCAGCATTTCACTGCAGACCACCAGCCTCTAGAAATGACCCAGGATTTACTCATGGATTCCCTGCAGGTTTTCTTTTTAGCCTCTCCAAACCCAGAGGTCTCCAAGGGCGTGTGCAAACTAGAATCGTAAACACTCTGTGTCCTCAATGCCCTGCTTCCTGGTGTGGCAGCTCCTGCGAAGCTTAACTACAGGGCACCCTTTTGAGCCCCAGTAATATCAGGAATCCCCGGACCTGTTCAGAGCGGATGGTCCAATTCCAGGCTTTGTTGCCTTTCCAGAGCATTTCTGCAGGGCTCTGGGAGGCAAGATGAGCTGTATCCCTCCCTGATCCTGTTTGCGCCTCCTATCAACGGTCAAACTGAATTCAGGCCATCCCGCACCGAATCTCCCTCACCCCAGCCCCAGTATGGGGTTGAGTCCGACAAGGGTCTGGGTGCATCCGCAATAGTGCAGCCTTTTTGGTTGCGCAGCTGCTGTGCGAGTGCGCGCAGCGCTAGTGTGTGAGAGCAGAGGGCAAACCTATTCCTTCACTGATCTTTGCTCCTTTCCAGTAAATTACCGAAGCCTGGTGAGTGTTGCACAGGGAACTGCCCCCTCATTCTGCAGCAACAAACTGTAGCAAGGCATGCAAAATATGGGTTGGAGATATGGTTTCTTCCCCCTGTAATTAGCAATTTAGGTCTGCCTCTGGCATTATTCCAAGAGGCGAAACCTCCTTGATGTAAACGGGACTGCAGTCCGCAGAGCCACGGGACTGGGATCCAGAGTCCTTCTGGCCATGGCAGTGAGATTGAATTAATGCCCCTGTGAAGTAGGAGCAGATCCATCATAGTGTAACTGGGATTGTGGGGGCAAATTGGTCTCTGCCCTTTCTGTTACATGGTATGTAAGTAGCAAAATGTGCAACAATACCAAATACAGTTAAACGCTAACTGAGTGCTCTGTGTGTCCTGTGAAATAACTTCCCAGTTACATTGTGAACATGGCTCATCATTTTATTTTTTACAGGTTGAGATACTTTGTGAGCATCCCCGTTTTAGAATATTTGTGGATGGACATCAGCTCTTTGATTTTTACCACCGTATTGAAACATTGTCAGCAATTGACACAATAAAGATAAATGGAGATCTCCAGCTTACAAAACTTGGCTGACCTTGTTAGAACTGTAGAATCCAAAGCGGCTCAGGTGCCATCATCTGTTTGGAGAAGTGACAGCCGGCTCTGGACACAACTGTAGTAGGAAGGCTGCCCTGTTCCTTTCCCCGTGTGCAGTCCTTTCCTCATATGCCGTTGAACTGGGCTGTTGTTTATCCTAACGAAGAACACTGTTGGTTAATAGACACTGAGCCATTTTTCTTGGATCAAAATAGCTCACCTGTGCTGGATAATCAAATTGGAATGGATTCAGAAAGACTTGCAGTCTTTTTTTTTTAAATCTCACAGAAAGGCAATTTCTGAAATGCTGTGCTAAAACCAGTTACTGAAGAGCAGCAACAACAACAAAGCTTTTCTTTTGCAAATACTGTTTCTGCACTGAAGTGGAGTAGTGTAGCACAACACAACGTCATGTGCTGAGGTCCTTACACAGGGCCAGAGCCTGGTTCCATGGAAATCAGTGGCAAAACTCCCGTTCGCTTTAATGGGGTACAATCAAACTGTCTAGTCCTTAGTCGAGCACAATTCCCATTGGTGTCTATGGGATTTTTGCTCGTACCTGGGGGCCAGCTCTTCTGCCGGTGTAAATCAGCTTGTCTCCATTGGGTGCAATGGACTTTCGCTGATTGCTCCCACTCGCTGATCTGGCCCAAGGACTGTGTAAAAACTGAATGAGGGTGTCAGGACACAGCCTGTATATTTTAGTCAGGGTATTTGCATAGAATGTAGATCGTTACAAGTTTTTGCACAATGTATTGTTAATACGATTTTTAAAGCTTATCTGTAGTTTTATTTATTTATACTCATTGTATGTATTATTAGTAAAAATGAACAATATTACTGATCGTTAAGAACAGCAAAGTGTAAACATTTTGAATGTACAAAATGTCTTAGGTTCTTTTAAACTTAACATATCATTCTTGAAAAATCATGTTTCCTATTGAACATTTAGTTACATTTTAATGAAGCCCTCTAGGCCCTGGGAAAATGTGGGAGTGGTAGTTGGTGGGGGTTGGGGGGAACTCTTTGCATATTCACTAGAAACTGTTTTTCAGGGCTTTCTAACTTTGCTGCACAGGATAGGTTTGAATTAAGGTCAGTCTGTTTTTAAAACTTAAATAGCAAATTTGTAGGTTTAGCTGTGCTTTTGTAACTCGAGAAAAATTTAAATTTGGCAGTCTCTTAGTTCAGCAACCAGCCTCTTTCCTGGGGAGATGGGAGATTTTCTGCATTTATTTAAGAACATATTTGGCCTTTGATATGACAATTAAAACTTGTCTAGACAGCGAAGTTATTAATGCTTGAAAATCAACTACTGCACATGAATAATAACTTTTCAAGTAGCTTTTTAAATACTAGGTATAGCTGTATAAACACAGTCATTGTGCTACACTATAAATGAACACAACCACTTTTCTTGACTTCTTTAGGACTACACTTTTTCTTTGGCTGCTCACAATAGACTATAACAGGTCTTTCTGAGTAGTTATGATATAAATGTATATTTAGGCAATTTTGAAAACATGTAATATGGGGACTTTCTCAGATACAGAATACAAATGCGATTTTTGTAGCACAGTGTTTAAAAAAAAAAAAAAAAAGCAGAGAAGAATCTCACAAACAGAACTATGTTAAGCTTGCAATAAAGATGTGGTTTAAGGCAACCAGAACTGGAATATCCAAAGTTAAGGATAGAATGCCAGTTGCAAAGCCTCATTTTGTGCTAATTTGGCCTGCAGTTAAGAAGCCTTAGACTGCAAGCTGAAATTCTGACTGTGGCTCCAGTCCAAAGCCTGTTGAGGTCAATCAGAGTCCTCTGAGCACAAAGGCATACAGGCCTGATTCTTATTTCACACGAGCGTAAATCTCTTTGTAAAGCCAATGGGGTGCTGCTGGTGTGAATGAGTTGAGAGTCAGGCTGCCACCTACATAATAAAAGTTAAAAATGGAAGTTTTAGCCTTAACGTTGAATTCTCTAACTTTTTTTTTCCTTTTTCCAAATTAAGCCAGAGCCTGTTATTTTTCAGATGATCTTTTTATTTGGTGTGTGGCTTTAGGATTTACATCGGACTCTGTACTACAGATTGAATCTTCATATGAAATATTCCTGTCTTGCTCTGTTTTTATTCTATTACATGATACAGGATGATGGCACCATTTTCCATTGTATAAAGAATGCTGACAGTGTTTTGGTACAAAATATATTCTTTAAAAATAATAATAATAATGATAATAAAAATCCAAGGGAAAGGTGCTTCTACATGAGCTGTTTGGATTTTTCTCCAGCTTTGAAATGGTCTGTAGCTCTAAAGCAGATGCAGGTAGCAGATGAAATTCTTATTTGGAGAGATACTTAGCACCCACCTTGCCTAGTGTTTTCTCCAACTGTACGTGTAAGGTCAGGTCTCCTGATGCAGCACCGTTGCCTGAGGTCCCCCTGCTAGTTTGGTGGGCCAGAAAGTACCAGACTGGAGAGAATAGCACCCTGACCCTCTGATAGCGCAAAGCCAAAAGAGATCTTCCTCGTAGCACAGAGCCAATAGAGGTTTCCCCTCCAGACCTTCTGCTGCAGCCCAGAACAAAGGATTTGGCTGAATTGTATTTCCAGCCCCTTGGGATTCCTGGTAGCTGAGGTAGGCTGGGGCAGCCTCCGACCGTTCCTATCCTGCACGGGCTCGGCACAGCACAGCGCGTAGGCTAGGGGTGCTGAGATGAGCTCCAAGCACCGTTGTGCCAGTGGCATCTCCATCGGGAGCGGGGCCCTCGGGATATTGCCCACTGTGCTGTATGCTCCAGTGCATTCCTGCTCCAGTAGTTTTCTGTCTCAGGAAAATGCTTTTCTGAGCCTCCCTGTGGTTTTACCTTTGCGCATCTCCACCGAGAGCAGTGCCCACCACCTGATTCTGCCTGCTGCGGTTTCCAAGCCGGGCTCAGAGGCAGGAAGGGTGAGAACCCACTTCTGATGTATTGTGGTTTGGCTGAGCACTCAGAAAGGGGCAGAAAATCACAGTTAGGGTGTCCGCATCCATTTGTCTGCGTAATACACTTTTGGGAGCCTTTTTGTTTTTCTTTTGCTCTGGGGCAGTACCAGGCTGTGGCAGGTGAAGGAAGGACGAGGTCCGTTTGTAACCAAGGGCTGTTCCATGCATGCTCGGTTTACGTTGGCTAACCGCATTCAGAAGCTACTGCTGAACACTTTTACACACAGTGTAAGTCAGAGAAAACCAAGGCCTTAAATGTTTCTGTTCAGTTACACTTTGAGCCAAATGCAAATGCTTAAGATGGGAGACTGTGCTGCAAAATTTATATCTGAATTCTTTGGTCTCCAGAATTGAGGGATTATTCAGATCTTCATTTGGGATATAAGCCCTACCAGAGTCGAAATCAGACTGTTTCCAAATTGGGCCAGATTTTCAACATGCTCTGCTCCCAGTAGTTTGTATTGCTTTTAGTAGGGACAGACAGTCTGTGAGCTTCCTGGAAGCTTTGATTCTTCAGGAACAAGGGGGTGCTTGAACCAACTTTGGAAATCTCTGTCTGGAATCTATTAGCTGAATATCTCCTTTGTTTCCTCTGAATCAGGAAATTAATCTTGAAATGAAGGAAGCCTTGAATGGGTAAAAACCCTGCGCAGTGAAATCCTTCCACTTAGCATAGTGTTATTTTTTTTCTAAAAAAGAAAAAGTGAAAACAACCAAAAAAACTGTCCCCAAATTACTTGATTATGTTTAGAATTGGCTGTGATAAAGCCGATATATTTTTTAAAAATGTAAGTTTATTGCCTACTCAGAAAGAGCCTTGAAATACTTTGGTATTGTGTGAGATAGTGTTTGTCTAAACATCTTTCACAGAAATGCTTTTTCACGGCCAAGTTGTTAAAAATGTTATGCAATACCTTCTTTTTGTGTCACAATTAGAAATGTTTGCCCCACCTTGAAAGAACATTTTGTTCATATGTTGTCTGTGTGAATTTGCACTAACTTATATTCTCTCCCCCCTCCTTGACTAGCTTGAGAAGAAATAGGTGTAATATTGCTAAACCGGTTGATTGTAACATCTGCTTGAGGCATAGCATCTTTCTCGAGGGTTGTTTCAAGTAAATTTTCAAATTTTCTTCAAGAAGTCTGAAAACCAAAGAGAGCCCCTGGTTCACCGTTCTGCTCTGCCGGTTTCCCACCCCGTCACTCTCCTGAAGTGAGGCTGAGAGGGGAAGCCCAAAGCTTTTAACGTGTGGGAGCAGCATTGCGATTTTATCTTCCAGGATTTAAAACTATTCACTGTGAGGAAATGACAACGAAGTGGCCACAGTACTCCCAAGCTTGCTAGTAGTGTTGTGGTAGTGTAACGTAGTACAGTCCTAATGGAGCATGAGTTCAGAGGAGAAGTAGTGGGCATTTTGGAGCCAGGCAAGAGCCCAGGCTTTGGACGGGGTGAGTTGCCCAAGGATGTGCGTTTGACACACCGCTAGCTGCCACCTTCTGCAACCCCTGTATCAAAACACACTGCAAAGAGCAGGATGGCCAAGAGTTTGGAAGGCGTGAACTGACTCTATGTTCTTACCTTTCTTCTTCGAAAGAGGCTCCTAAATAAATAACAGGAAAATTTAGAGGCAGCCATGCCACTAAGGTATTCTCTCCTGCAATCAAGCAGCGTGTCCTGCCGCTCATTCATGAGAGGTGCTTCCCGCGGAAACCACAGCGCTGCTGTCATCGCTGAGGTTGGTTACAGGGACCTTTTTACACAGCAGACCGCAGAACTGCAATTCTGCTAAGCCTGTCGGTGGCAGCTCTAAGGAGCCTCCCTGGCACCCATAATTGATACGGTAGTATGTGGAATGAGTGTCAGGCTGACGGCAGCCCTAAATGCTTACTGGGATAAGCATAGGAGTTAGGAGGAAAAGCTGTATTTACGTCCACACAAGTCTGCAAATAGTTAGTGACCTGAGCAGGTTTTTATAATTGTGGGGTTTGTTCTGAGTTTCTCATGTGGATCAGAAAGCTTACAGGTAAAGGTCACTTCGCAATAAATGGTGTGTGGGGTCAGAACTAGAGTCAGCCCAAATAGGGAGAAGAAATGAGCTGCAGACGCTTTATCTGGCTTTGATACACCCTCCCAGCTCCTCCCAGCAATCACTGCTGTTAAGAACATGCACAATTACTATAACCAGGAGATTCAGCAGCATGTGCAGCTTCAAAATAATAAACTCACACTTTGCCACAGGTCCTCCCTAGCTTCTGTTGCTAGGCTATTGGATCCATCTGTCAACAAATAGCTACATCAGGCTGCTTTTAAAGCCCATAGTAAAACTCCCTTTGACTTCAGTGGAAATGGGTCCACAGGAAAAGGGGTATTTCCAGCCCTCCCTTTCCAGTCTATATTTTCAGCTGGGACGTATTTAAAAATGTGTCTATCCATTCATTCTCTTGAGTTTATTTTTAAGTATGAATAGAGGAATATTTCTGTCTGCGTTACTTGTTTGAGTAGAGTCAACAGAAAGTACAGCCTCTCCTTGTTGCAGTAACAGTGGTTTCACAGTTAGCCAATGAAATGTTTTATGTTTGTTACCGTCTGATTTTAAAAAGTGAGGATGTGCACGAAATGATCTGGCAATAATAATAATAATAATAATAATAATATGTATTATTCACCACAGATCTATTTTTATGTGTTGTGCCAATTTGATAATGAACTTTTAATAACAATAAAATGTGAAATCATCACTAGGTGGTTCTGTCTTTTATCTGAATTGCTAATCCTAATTACACACCCTCTTTTTTTCTTTAACTTCTGGCCTCTTTTATCTTCTGTTTTTCAGATATAGCTAACTCGCTCATAAAACTAGTATGAAATTTGGGGATGAGATGTGCAGCTTTGATAGCAGCTTGTGCAAAACCACTTCTTAGTTTAAATGCATCATGCAGAACAATCAAACAACTTTATTAGAGGAAAGAATAGCTTGCTTACTCATGCAAGGTTCCCGCTGACATCACTGGGCAGTGTAAGCCTCGGGAGTTAACGTGCATGCCTCTGACCTTAGGGCCAGGACATCAGGTTTTTGACACAGACGCCTGATCACTTTTGCGTTGGATAAAGCAGCCTGTCTCTGCAGCGTAACTCACGCACGATCCAGCTCACTCTGGTGGGACTAGATTCATGAGTGAGGATTACATGGTGAGTAAAACCACAAGACCAGCTCTAGGGATGTGGCGTTATGAGATCCAGCGTTTCACTCTTTGGCATGATCCTGACTAAAGTTCACGCTGACCTGAGCAAGTGCAAGAGGAAGTTTCAAGGTCTCAGCTTCTTCTAGCTAAAGCTATTGGAAAAAATTCATGTGACCCCAAGTAGGAAAGGATTATGCCCAACATCTGCTTGCGGTTATAAGAAATGAGTTAGGTTTCTGAGGCAAACCTCAAAATCTGAAATAGCAGATGAGCAAGATTTGAATGTAGTTAGTTCTGTTTTTCTTCCAGTAAAATGGTAACGGGTCAGGTGCTCCCCACACAGTTCATTCCAACTTTAACCCATCAGCATGGATCCATGGCCCTCCCTGCTCACAGCCAGCCTGAAATTGGCCCTTTATTTACTATTCACAGTCTTAAAGGGGGTATGCTAAGACATCTAGGGAACCCAAGCTAAAGAACAGTGTCAGGTAACCCAGATGCAAAGCAAAAATAAGGAGGGCAGAGATAAATACACACAACAGCCAGAAATTTGTATGGCACTGACCTGGTTCAGAGCCAGCAGGAATTTCTCAGTGACTTTGATGGGCTTTAGGCAAAGTTTTACATTTGAGGGCACTTCCAGTAGCCCCAGCATAGAGTCTGCACAAATCAGCCAAGCACAGTCTCTAAAGGAAGGAGCCCTCCCACCATGTAGAGCAGCATCGTACAGCAAACTTCAGGCTTCAATAACCCCTTTGCAGAAATGTGGCTAGTGGAGTTGCAGAGGTGTGAACTCACCTTGCTTTCCCTCAGACCTTCTTTGTGTCAGGTGCCCTGGTGGGATCTGTGCTCTGTGACCCCAAGAGCAGTCCATATTTTGTTTCTGCACACAACTTTCAGCTGAACAGGAGAAGGCCTACTGCCCTACAGTCTTTTGATATTGCCTCCAACGGGCAAAAATTTCCCTCATTGAAAATCGCCTTCATTACACCTACCATAGATGTTGAAGCTGTGTGTATGGATGCACACAAACCACCCTCTCACTTAGGGATACGGTTCTCCTTAGAGTAAGCCCTGTTTGCTGTTTCTGAGGGTGGGATTTTACATTTGGCACTCAATTTGAGCAGGAAGATAAATAATATCATATCTTCCCCACACCAAACCACTCCGAATTTTGTTCTGTTTTAGAAGGGATACAATGTAATCATCCCTTAAGAAGTGTATCCCAAACAACTCTGGCATACCAAGACAAGTGGAACATAAGCCCCAAGCCGCCCCTGCTCGGTCAGCCCACACTTATTTGATATTTTCAGGCACAGGCATGTTAGAAATGCCTGTGCACAAGGTTCGAAGCTTGGCTGTACCTTGGCAGAGCACCCACCATGCATAAAGGCAGGATCTAGTCCCTACCGGACAGCAAAACAACAACAGCAGGGTAAGTGCCTGGGGGGATTTTCAAAAGAGGGAATATATACACCCAATATTGCTGTCTTGCAGCAACTCTCTAGTGGCTAACTCCCACAGAGGCCTTGGAAAAGCTCTTGTCTTGACCTGTAAAATACAGGCAAGAGTTTTGGGGGGAGGAAGGGAAGTGGTGGTACACCCCATTCAGAGCACCTGATACAGGCACTTCTTTCCCATTCAGATCAGTACTACGTACATACACCTCAGAGCTGGGCCTTATTTTGGTGAACTGTTGCTGAGTTTGAAGCCAAGCCAAATAATGCTGAAGGTTTTACTCACAGAAATACCATGAATATGACTCTTTGCTAATACTGCACTGGATCTTATTTTTACACGATGACTTACACAACTCTTCTAAGAATAGCAGTTGGCTCTGAAACATCACCTTGGCTCCAGCATTCTCCAAAGGTTATACATTTCTCATCTTGTTCAGGTTTTGAAACGTCAGTTTCCACACTGGTGCCTTGCTAGACCAGGGCTGTAATGCCGGGGGGTCACCCTGCAAAAAGCCCCAAGAAGGATGTATCTTCTGGCAGCTCTGCCACAGGTGGCTGAAGGAGACGCCCAAGTCTCCCTTGGCAGGCAGACGCGATGGCAAAACAGAACTAGGCTGACTCCTCGTTTGCAGTATGGGGCTTCCTTACGACTCTGAAAAGTAGGAACAAAAGCCTGGTTTATGAGCAAAAACTTTTGCTGAAGCTGAACGGCAAATCTCAGCAGCAGAGAAATGAGGAGGATTTCAGTACTAGTCTAGCAGATATTAACGGCAAAGAGCCGTGCTCCCTTGGTGCCGGGGGCTGCGAGCAGGCATTGCTCTGAATGAGCAGAGAGGTAGACCCTTGTGCCGTGGAGCTGACTGTCACCAAGTGCCGGTGGAGATGCTGGGCTGGACGTTTCTGAGATGTGCTCAGCGGCTCTGTCAGCATCTGGCCCCTAAAGCCCTTGTGCAGGGAGAAGAGCCAGTGCTGACAGTATTGTAATGTATGACAAGCTGCAGTAGCAGCTCTAGCGTTGCATGCTCAAAGGCCAGATAGGATTCTTTATTGGCTGCTCTCGAAGAAATTTTCTGTTTAATGGGAAAGATATTCACTGCCTAGAAGAGATCCAGATCAGAACTAAGGAGAAGATATAACTCTCAGTAGAAGATACATTCTTGGCAAAGCAACAGACTATCAGTCTCCACGGGAAAATGAAATATTTGAATTTAAAAATACAAAGGCCGCATAGAGGATAGCGAGATTCCTTTTACATCCCAACTTTGGAAGAAAGGTACAACGAGCTGTAACAGCTGAAAAACAGAAACTGAGGGGCAAAGTTGGTATAACTCTGGATTATTGCATGGGTGCAGCACATAGCTTCCCCATCCAATCCCCTTCATTCCCACTGCCTTTTCTGAGTGGTGGCAGGTCCTCTCCACAAGCAAGAACCATTGCTGGAAATCCCAAAGCCAGAGGAATTCACCTGTGGATCCTGACCTTCAAAGGTTTGGATGTCCTTGATGGACACAGACCAAGGTGTAATTGATTTAGCACCACTCACTGAAAAACTTCGAAGCGCTGACAAACTTTACAATTCATGTTAATTCATGAATGCTCCTTGCCATTCCTAGCATTACTGCTGTCAATTTATGGACAGGGAAAGTGAAGAATAGAGACGTAACAGGAGTTTCTCGGCAGTCAGTGCTGTAACTTGGAATATACCTATTTGCATACATCTAATGTCTCAGCACTGTGACTTCTGGCCAGAATATAGAAGTTCAGGCTCCTAGGCCCCCCCTTCACTGACCAGGCAAACATGTTATTTTGGACCAGAATATCCACTGTTAATAAGGTTGAGTAATGCCATACACTGCGAGTAGCTCATCTGAGCTCAGAGGGACTATTGTAATGCAAAATCCTTTCAGAATAATGGTAAAAATTGAATTTGGCATTATGTTAATTTTTTTGCAGCCTCCACTGACTCACAGTGCTTTCGCTTGCAATTTAAATAATGCAGAAGAGAAGCTGGAACACAGAAGATCAGGTTTCTGAGCAGGGAGTAGTTTGCTGCACCTTGCATTCAAAGGATGGTGCACACACACACATTTCCTTAGACAAAATACACCATTATATCCTGAGTGCTGCAGACAGGTAGATTCCTGTCTGGAAGTACAGTGGAAGTACCCTGATTGATAGCAAGGAAGCACCTGCCAGCGGATGGACTGGTTTAGGGCTCTCATACTAAACCTAACCTCTTCATGCTATTCAAAAGATGCTCTCAAGCAAAACAACAGGATTCTAATCAGCACATGGAAAGGGAAGCACGTGATCATTTTAATGCATTGTTCAGCTGAAGCTGCGATAATGCAAGCTACAAGATGATGTTTTTAAATGAAAGGGAAATCAGTTGCAATTATAATTGTTCTTGTTGTTTTTTATGTATTACCAGCTGTATTGATTAGCTTCATCCTACGTGCCACTGGCATCTAGGGAACATGATACATTATCTCTTGCTAGTGTTGGAGGGCAGCAGAGATTGGTGTATTTTTAGAAACAGATTCCCACAGTGTAATTGTAGCAATTGGATGATCATACACATGCATATTAAAATGCCAACAGATGAATTCCTGGACAGTGCCAGAAACCATTTTACTGTTTGGGGGAGGAGGAAAGGGCAGGACTGAACAGCTCAGAAATTCAACAACTGACAAGCACAGAGCTTTTACCTCTTAGGGTGTCCTCTGAAAACTGTGGTTCACTCTGGCCAGTGTGGAAGGGAAGCTGGTGAAAAGTAGAATCCCACTTTCCAGGATGAAGAGACGATGCATCTGCAGATCAGTGTGTCCATACCAGGTGTGGCCATAGACTTGTTAAGCCTCAGCTGCCTCTAAGCAGAGTTGGTTAGGATGTAACCAGGAGCTGCCTGTGCGGAGCAGATGTGCAGCAGCATCTGTTGGGAACTTGTATGTCTCGTAAAGCATTTACAGGTCTTGTAAAGCAGAAGAGGCTGTTTCAGACTGTCTGGGAATAGCATCAGTCAGGCTAGCAGCCCTGCCGTTGGGCTGGTTCAGACAGGAGTTGTACACTACTCATCAGGGTCTTAATCTTCTCACTAAGAGCCAACCCCAGGTCTCTCAAATGGAGCAGAACTTGGGTTCACTTGTAGGAGAACTAAACACTGCACACTCGAAGCATCCAGCAACCATTCAGGTCGGTGACAGATGCCATTCAGACACCATCCACTTCCCATTCAGGTATCTCTCTTTAGTTTTCAGCCACACCACGATCTGGGTTCAGGTCAGTAGACCGTAGCTGTATTCGACATAAATAAGCAGCAGCATAAATAAGCAGATCACAGCCCATCATAGGAACACAGCAACTGCTACACTTGATAAAACTGACAGACCAGATAGTTCAATATTGCCTTTGGCTGTGCTGACTTGACCTTGTTTTGGAGGACAGCACAAGGGATGCTGTGGCAAAGAGCTATAGCATAACTTGCCCAAATAGATTTTTCTTTTAATCCTCTTTGAGTAGAATTGGTTTGAAATTTATTCAGTACTCTTGAATTTTTTATATTTAATGTTATAGCAGGACATTTTGGTGTTGGGGGCTTTTAAATGCCTGGTCTTTTTCGTAATTCTGTTAAGTTCATGCATGCTGATATTGTTCACCAATGTTCACCAATACTTTTTGCAAAGAAAGTTCCTCTCTGTTCAAATTTAGTGTACCACTTATCAGTTTCATTAAATGCCCTTTAATCCTGTAATAGGTGGATGGGTAAACAGAAGACTCTAAACTACCTTCTCAGTATCATTTATCTTTTTATACTCTTTCATCATGTTTATTATCACCTGCTTCAAGGTACACAGAGCTTTTAACCTAATAACCAAATACCAGACAGGAAGCTTTTCTAAAATATATTAGCATGTTGCATCAATCCACACGATAAGAAATAGCAGTCACCAGAGTCAAAGTAAATTGAAGGTGGTGGTATATTGCCTAACATCCCGATGTAAAGGTAAGATAAAGGCCTACTCCAAGGGGTGTAGTGTAGCATGAAATCTAAGTGTATAGACTTTGTATATCAAGTTTTATCTTCACTTCAGAAAAGGCTCTAATTATGCTTAAATGTGTGCTTTCAAGCTTTCATACACCTGGCTTCATAGTAGCCCCCCCCAAGTTAACTGCAGCCAATGACTCCTACCATTTCATTTCCTGCCCACAAGGGATTTTAGACACCGAATCTACGCAGTCGCGGCACCAGACTGAACAGACCTCCATCTCCTCAGCCTATTCCCACCTGCCTCTGGCCAGCCTGCAGATATTTTTTGTCACTTCCTTTATGTTCAAGCCAGCTTTTTTCACCTGCATTGCTGGAAGGGAGTAGCTGGATTTGGCCTTCAAGAACATACCGCTCCACAGGCACTGTCTTGTTCTGGGGAGGGCATGGCAGGAAGAGATGTCCCTCACAGGTTTCAAAGCGACGCAAACCAGGTTTCAAATGGGAGACCACAGTTTTCACTGCCAGAGGCTGCCACCCCTCTGGAGCACATAGTAGCTCTGCTTGCCTTCTTCTGAGCTGCTTGGTTTAGACATTGAGTAGGTCCAAAGGGAAATTCTGGATATCTTCACAGGTGAACTTCCATATACGGCCATGGAGCCACAGGCTGAGATGGCTGGCATGCAGATATATATCAGCATGCCAAAACTTCCACAGCAACATGTAACTAGTATACACAAACACAATTACACATGCATTTATTGGGAGAAGGTGGGAGAGTGACTCGAACATGTGTCAACAGCTTCCCAGGGTGAGGATTTCAAAGAGCTATTTGGTGCAATAAAGATTGATGTTTAAGACACAATTTTCCACAAAGACTGCTTTTTTGCTTATGCCAGCTGAGTGTCTACTTTAATGGGAAAACTGGAAGCCTCTTTGTGGGTGAGTAGTAGCTGAAGCTGTGGGGTATTCACACCACTTATTGCAGCATCTAATTTCAGCTATGGTAATTGAGTCTGGTCTCTGTGGGTTCCCTATATAGACAGTGGAAAGAGAGACACTCCTCCAGAGGATGATTTATAAGAGCCAATTCTGATGCCCTGAATGGCCTTCCAGAGGACCTAACTCCAACGTCTATAAAGAGACCTTAAGGACTCCTGCCTTCTAACAAACACCCAAATGTAAATGCCTGATATCCTTCAAATGGGTGTACATCCTGTAGTTGAGGCTAAAAAAGAAAGAAAAAAAAGAGCTGGCACAACAGGCCAAAGATAGACAATTCCAGACATTTCCTTAAGCACCTGTTGATAGGAAGGAAACTACCACCCTAAGAGGGTAAAGAAGCAATGGCTTCCACTGCAGAAGGCAAAGGGTTATGCATCACTCACACAACAAAAAATACATTTGCAATTCTGCTTTCACAGGGGTTCAACCATCCTGCCAGGCTTGGAAAGAGCTCTGAACAGAAAGCCCTGCAAGGAGTGAGGTGCCTGGGACAAGTTGCTACTACATTCCTCTGCAGCACCCCACAGGTGACGCAAGCATCTTCTGCACGTAGGAGTAAGAAACACAATACACTCTATCAGCCAGAACTGCCAAAGGATGTGGAAAGGGCTCTGTAAACATGTGGCCTTTCTTTATTCTTAATAACTTCCAATGCTGTTTACAGCAGAGTTTCCTAGGAGCCAGATCCAAAGTAATTATTGGTTATGGGAGTCTTCAGTGGCTTTCAACCAGGTGCTGAGTTGCCAGAAAATAGGTGGCAATAGGAAAACACTGTCTGCCTCCCCTTCCACCAAAAGTAAAACCAGATAAAGCAGAATCATATTTTGGGAGAGCGAATTTATCATTTTACTCAGACTGAACAGGCTAATTTTTATTGCTGTCCTTTTGCACTCTTACATGTGCATGTGAAAGAAGTCACAGAACAGCATTTTCTCAGAAACTGAGCTACCAAACTCAGTGGCTGGTGGGTGTCTTTGAAAAACAGCTCTGGTGATGCTGATTTTTTCAATATTCAGCCTTAATTCCTTGGCAGACTCCTTCTCTTAAATGTACAGCAAACAAACTCAGATTCATCCTTGCTGGAGCTCTGCTGATGTTACAGTAGCAGATGAATCTGGCCTGAGCTGTCGTGGGTCCCCACTTTTGTGCACAGCTTTAAATTCTGTCAGTCCAAAACAGCTGAATGCCAGAGATGGGTGAAAGCTCACTGGATACACAAAATTCATGAGTCAGTCCATCAGGTGTTTTGGAGTGCTTTACCGAAAGGTATAAATAACAGGTATTAATTATTAAATGACCGCCTCTGGGGGATGAGACAGAAACAATGTGTTGGGCTCAGTCTCTGCTAGCACCAACGCTATGAGGTATGTGAAAGCGTTCACCCTCCCATAACGCTGAAGCCTCTAACAAAGGCGGGAGGAATGGGCAGAGCTGCTGGAAACAGAAAGCGAATAGGCCCGTGTTTCAGCGCAGAGATAACAGCCTTCCAGCTGATTACTTAGCCTCAGTCTGGATGCATCCCACTGTGCGAATCTGCCAGCACACAGGGAAAAAACATGGGCATGAAACCCCTTGCTCAGCAGATGCAGGACACAGGCTTTTCATTTTCTAAGACAATATTATTTTTATATGCAGTCTTAGCCAAATGCAGGAGTCCTGATGTGTTCTTACTCACTTCAACCTCTGTATCTACTTTGTCCAACTAAAGATTGAGCAAAGATTTGGGGATAAAGGCTCTGAGAGACCACAGAAATAGAGTGACTACAATATGTTCACACATTTTGTTAAACCTGAAAAATTCAGATAAAAGACTTCCCATTTACAGTTGTTTTTTTTTTATTGCCTGTGGGATGCAGGACAGCGAGGCCTTCAGGGCTTAGAGATTCAGAGTCTGAACCTTTTCTCATTTCTGCCTATTTTATACTCTTCATATCAGGATAGTCCCTTTTGATACACACCAGTGGAAATGAGGGGAAAACCCACTGATTCCTGATTAGGTTAGGATCAAACTACACCTTCTATGAGCAAAGATTTGGGCAATTGTGGTCCTATTTCAACAGACTGAGAGCTCTAAGGATGTAATTTAAAGATAAAGCAAGTCAAAGAAGGAGAGGTCAAAGAATGACTGGGACACAGTCCTCTGGGTTTTAGTTGCAGTTGGCTCCTCCGGCATATCCTGCAAAGGAATTTTACATGGGAGCAGCCCACTAGCTTTAAAAGACCAGGCACTTAAGCCTCAGAGAAAATATTCAGGCAGACAAACAATATTAATCACCAAAAAAGCAGGCATCGCATTCATTTCTTTGTCCTTTGCAGGAAAAGTGCAAATACACACATGCAGACGCACACAGCTTTATTCCTGACCTTCAAAATGTTTTTAATGATAATGAGTCCAAAGCCTATGCGTATGTGTGTTAGGTAGGTATCACCGTAGTTGCTGCATTCTGCCAGTAGAGCAATTTACCACTTTTAATCCCCTGGGTGATCCCTCTCTTCTGGCAACTATTGCCTTGGTTAAAGCGATTCTGTTTTTTCATAGTCGAATGATACCAGTGCAATGAGAAATGCAAATTCCAGTACCTTCATGCACTGGAAAAGGGCATGTGGGGGCAATGTTTGCTTTCTGGCATGTGAAATGGTCAAATTCAACATCAAGGTATTAGATCAGCTAGAAACATTGGAATAAAATTGATGCTCAAAAGTTCACACAAATGCTGTGTATTTTCCACAGACTAGCACTAGCTGCCATAACTGCAGAGATTATCTCCTACTTTTCATGGGACTCACCCATTCACCATCATATTTACTCTAACCAAATTATAACTCCCAAGGGAAACTTGGAGACTATTGCAGGGCTGTACCTAGGGCCAGTGCTGGACCTGGGTCTTGCACAGCTCCAACCTTCTGCTATCTGCCTCCTCATACCAGTCCCAGTGCAGGAGAAGAACAGGTCATTTTTCAGCTCAGGATGTAACAGTCCAGCCTCTGCTACAGTAATCCAGGCCTGACACTTCTTACACCTGAAGCTTTCCTATAGCCTGGAGAAACTCTAGAGATAAGCTTATAATGCTGTGATGGCTCCTTCTAGGCAAACAGGAGAGAAAAATGCACCACAGGCACTTGCTGCACTGGGCCCTGGGGCATGCTTGTAGCCGTGTGATGCTACCAGCATACACATTAACAAACAGAGCAATAATAAGGTAATAATTGTGAAGGGGGAAGAAACCTATCTGATCCACTCTTAAATTGAATTACAGGCACAACAGTAACTTGCATAAAACAGAATCAGACTCAGGCGAAACTGGCCCAGCTCTGGAAAGGCAAACCAGTCCCAAGGCAAACCTGAGCACACAGTGGCTCTTTGTCACACTTTGCAGAGGACCGGTATCCCTTTTTTTTTTAGGTAGCACGAAGCTGTAGCTCTGTCTGCAACTCAGCCTGAGAAAAAGGCACTCTCCAGAGAAGTGTCCTAGCTAGTAACAGCGTATAAATAGTCAGACAAAATCAGAGATGTGTAAGTAACATCTGAAGGCTCAGCCAGTAGGGTAATTTAAGCATTTCTTCATGGTTTAGAACTGCAGAGTGGAAAAATCTTCTCAGTGTAACCTGCTGTCGCACTGCATCTGAAGACATTCATATGGAAAAAAGACTAGAAGATATCCTCTGCAGCCACAAAGTAGATGTACCATCTACCCTGAATTTGCCCATCTATGGCAAGAGAGAAGAACAGGCCAGTTTGCAGCAGCCACCCCAGCAGGCCTGGTTTATGCTTTCCTCATCCCTGAAGTGACCCTGCAAAGGGACAACTGATAGAAATTGAGCTTCATCAGCACAGTTCAGATAAAATGGTCCCAGAATGAACGGGAAGACTTGCTAGAGGGGGAGCAGTCATGTGCTAAAATGCCTATATTATTTTTGAACCAGAGCTGGTTCACATCCCACCATCTCTCTGAATATGCAGGAGCAAGCACCTGACTGGTGAGAGAAGTTCTTAATCTCTGCAGTGCTCCAGAAACTCCCTCCTGCATCAACCGCATGACAGTATGCACAGGAGCGAGTCTGTGCTCCTCAGAAAATCCAGGCTATCGCCAAGAGATTTCACACCAGGAATTAGTGCTGCTCAGAGAAGTGTGAATGATCTCATAAGCTGCAACATCTAAGTGTGCTGCGCTGCCAGGGAGGCAAGGGTTTGACTTTTGGTGATAGCTGCATCACTAGGAAGGGCCATGCCCCTTGGCTCTGCCATAGAGGAGGATTTGCTGGGAACTCTACCCAGTACGGGGTAAACTAGCGAGTTACTGAGGATATGTTCTCTGCCCAGGGGATTTCCTGCCACAGGAGACAACAGGACTCTTTGCAGCAAAATATGGATAAATATGGACAAAATATGGATTGTAGCCAAATTTGGATATAATTATATCTGCTCTGCTCATATAACATTCCACAACTGGGCAATTGGACCAATGCCATTTGCATGCAAACAGATTGTAAATAGCAATCAGTCTTTCATTTAAATGCACCAAATTGCTACTGACTGAGCAGACAGCAAATACCGCCTGGCCTACATTATAAACAATTCTGTAAATGCAGGAAAATGAAGACAAAGTTACTCCTTTGAAACACCCGACAATCTGCTGGCATTGGGAAGACAGGTCTTGGCACTTTTGATGCTGTTTGGAGCTGTGTTTCCAACTCATCAGCATTGCACAGGTGGATAAATGGGTGCATGAGAAGAATTCCTCAGGATCTACTTCAGATTTGCTCTGTTGGATCCCTATATAGCCAGAGATGAATATGGAGCCCAGCCTGGGTGCTCTGAATAGCCCTCTCTTAACTATCATGGGAATCCACACTTCTTGCACCTAGGTTAGACCATGTAAATTGATAGTGTTTTATCCTGCTTATTAATTTTTTAAGTTCCGTGGTTAAAACTTGAAAAACGTGGGCCAAATTCACCACTAACGCACACTCCATGAGTAAGATTAGAGAAGCGGTGGCTGTGGCCCATTACTCTAAGATGCATATACACTTCCTTTGGCTAACGCAGGCTGTATTTAGACTGTATGGTGGCTGCAGAGATGTGCAGTGAATGACAAGGGGAAGTGCACCCTGGCGAGGGCTCCTGTAGAGCACATCAAGGACACCAGCTAAATCTGCAGGTATCCTTCTCTCTTACAAGATCGAAGGAGCTGGCTCAAAGACACAGCACTCTTACCCATCGCTGAAGCCCAGAGTTAATCGTGATCCACAATGAGGATCCCTTCACCTAGATCCTGGGGAATTCAAGCAGATCACTCAGCACCTGGATTTACTTATCTCCTCTTTACTAGTTCTCCTCACTGGCCTGATCCTGCCACTCTCAGGAGATCTCTGGCCGATCTTGGACTTTGAAAAGGTGGTGGTGGTGGTGGGGTGGGGGTTGGACTTCCCAATGCCTCCCAAGTCCCACTGTCCTTGTGCTTGCCTTCATTATCCTGCTGTTTCTCTCACTGAGCAGCTTTCCTGATCACTTTTACCTGTAATACAAGCAGGTAGCACGGCGTAGTTTGAAAGACAATAAGGATCTTGACAAATATCTGTAAAAGGACCTGCTCTCTTTGCATAGCAATTGCATTTTTGACACAGAAGTTTACACTAATCCAGAAAAATCTCAGCCATTTATATTTTGGAAGTTGGAACTAAATCCTACTCCTACTTGCATTTAATGGACATTTTGCTATTTACTGTAGTGAGAAGAGGGTATGATCTTTTGAAAAAATATTCTCAATTTATTTTTTAATCAAGATGCATCACTGTTAGTCACATAACGCTGCTTCACTAGGAAAACCTGTCCAAAACAATTTCATCATCATCATCAATATGATTATCTTTGTGCATTAACATCAGCTCAGAGAAATAAGTGCCTGATGATGGCAGTGCTGTATATTGTTGAAAACTTAGTAAGTACCTCAATATTAGCTGTCTGGGGCTTCCCCATAACATTCTGACTGTTTCTGACCATCTCTGTCCTTGGAAGCTCACTGTACACATAACTTCAACTTCCAGCCATGTTACCCAAAATAATTGTGGTCAGATTTTCCTGGGTGCTACAAAAGTGAGGGGGTCTCAATGGATGTCTCCAGAGCACCTCTGTAACCTATGATAGTTTTGTAAGGAACAAAATCAAGAAAAGGAATGAATCCTAACAAAAAAATCTTATGAACACCAGAAGTAGGGAGCTCCAGTTTCTTGAGAGTTAACGCTTTGCAGTTGATTGACTCTGGTGTTTAAAATGGTGCGGCTTATCCCATAGCTGGGAAATTAGTTAGGCTGTTGCTCTTTTGTCTGGATTTTTGGTGAGGTGTGAGCTCACGCAGGAGGCCTCTTCCTCAGTGGAGCAGGTGGGAGAGGACATTAAAAGGCATATTCAGCAATTCTAGCTGTCATACTCGATTGAAATGAGTCAACCAGCACAATTGCACAAGCCCCATCTTCCCACACGATCAGACTAAGAAACAAAATGCCCAGTGGCCGGCAGGATTTTTGTGCTTGCCAGTGGACTGATGATTTGCCAGGCTGTGTGTCAGTAGCCCAACCCAAACCATCTGTACCCCTTCGCACCCTGCAGGGAAGCATCCGCAGAAACCCACCGTGCCGCCTGCCAGGTTTTGCACCATGCCTGGTCTGCCCTCAGCGATTCAGCAGTTTGGCTGGGCTCACGCAGACCCCCATCTGAAGAGCAGAAGGTATCCCCTTCCCCAAGTCGAGCCTGCGTGCTGTCGTTCACCAAGTCTCTTCACTTCTCCTGTTTCCACTATATCTGACTGCTCAGATCTAGACAGCTGCGTGGCTTTAACTTTTGCCAGGATGGACAGGGAGTCATGGTTTTTCAGCCAAGATCTTTCTGCCTGCATTCAGGACTTATATCATGTTATGCTGAGTTGCCTGTCTGGCAGTTTTGGGAGGCATCTGAATTTCCCTGACCATGTTGACATATAGATGTGAAAAGACCTTGTGCAATTACACAATATTGCAGGTCTTATTAAATATAGGAACACTAATATATGCAAAAAGAAAACCAACTGCAGAGGTAAATTTAAATGTTGCTAAGTCCCCAAAGAAAGCTCAACTGTCTTAAGATGTGAAAAGGCCTTAAAATAGATGTTAATAGAAATTATGGGCATGTGTTTTATCACCCCAAGCAGCTCAGTATGAGACCACTGTAACAGTACTCATCACATACACAGCACTAGTAGTTTGTACCTCAGAGTTTTCTACTTGCACCTGATCCATGAAGGAGCTTGCTAGTTCTTGCCTCCCGTCTTCACAAAGAGGAGGTGAAGCACAAGGAGGAAGGAAGATGTCTATGGAAATCAACTCTTTGTCCAATAAATAAATTATGAACTGTAACATTAAAATGGAATAATAGTCTTCAAACATTTTTAGCGCTTTTCATCTTAAACGTACAAAACTCACAAGCCAGGCCTCTTAAAGGCAAGGGATTGTCTTTTAATGAATAATTTTGAATTATTTTCTTATTGGCTTTCTATATTTAGAGCTTTTATTGAACAAAAAAGGTCACACCGGCAAGCTTTGCTCTGCCACTGGGAGAGCTAGAAATCTTCTTGCTTTCCTGCTGACAGTTGAGGTGCTCCCAGAGGATGAGATTATGTGAGAAGAAAGTGTTGTCAGACCTGGGAGAAAATGGTAAGTGTTGCCAATACATCAACTCGGATATCCATTTCTCAATAAACTGGTCATAGCTTTGTGGGCTGCAATGGTTGTCAGCTCTTTTTTCTCTCTGCTTGGCTGAGTAACATAATTAAATTATGGGTGAAGTCAGATGTTTTTCAGCCTGCACTTGTCTTAAAGTTTGCTGCTTCTACCTCACACCTGAAGAAGCGCCAGCATCCCTGAAAGCTCATGAGTTTTTACCAGCTATATTGGTTTGTCTATTGCATCTTTTCACAAGCCTTGTCTTCCTCATCAAAATGTACATACACTAAAACATATTTTGCAGGTGCTGCTGATGAGTTACACATAAAAGTATGTTGAGGCCAGGTGCATGCATAGTGTTACCTCACTGAGTTCATTAACTTCTGCCACTTTGAGAATATGGGGTAAACCACAGCAGGGAAAATGGGGCTGTTTTGGCCTTCGTGAGCTGGTTAATCCATGGGGTAGCCCTCCTATAGCAAGAATAAATGTCTACATGTTCGTTAGAGGCTGTAACCCAGCTGTAGGCATGGTTGAGACTCAGAAAGGAGCTCCTCATGAGGAAAAAATAAACCCAAAGCAACAACAAAAAAACAGTATTCAGTGTTAGCAATCCCATCTTTGCACAAATAAGCCTGAGCAAAGTCAAAGAACCTATGGGCCTTTTGGATGCAGGAGGTTTCCAAGACCCACATAAAATAACGGCAGTTACATCTGTCTTGTGTAACTAAATGAGGTTCTTTTTAGTTAACACATTTAGGATTGTTTAAGCACAATTGTAGAATTCTTAATGGCTTGTGAATCACAAGAGATTGTACTGTTGATGCAGTTATGCCTTCTAGCTTTCATATCTATGACTCTCATAAAGATAACTAAGAAGATTTGTATAAAACAGTAAAAAAATTGCAGCCCAAACAGCAGTTTTGCATGTTGCAGGTTTAGCATTTTATGCCCTTGCAACTAAAACAGATGGAGACGGTGTCTTCTTTGAAGGGCTGGGAAAAGCCAAGACATTTTTGTGGGATCCCAAAACAAGAGAAACAAGTGCCTGGTCATTCTGCATGCCCAGAAGTCAACACTAATGGGAAGTAGCAGCAATGCAGAAGACGTGAGCATTCAAGATGTTCAGAAGAGTATCTCAGTGACTCTGAGCAGCTGAGTGAGGTACTCCAGCCCCAGGTCCCCGGGCTGAGAGGCACTCCTGGGTCCTTCACCCAGAGCAGACAGGTGCTCTGAATTGCCCACGGAAGAGCCGAGCTGTTTGCATTGATGGTGGATGAAGCTCAGGGACACTAAACACTACCCAAAGGAAAAAAAAAAAAGAAAAAAGAAAAAAAGAAAATCAACAGCTGCTCATAGATCAGTTTTCCCACCTTTTTGATGCTGAAGGATAGATCAGCAGTGGACTTTAGTAAGGGGCAGCTTACTTCATTCTCTGTTCAGCTGCTGCTTTGTTTAACTTAGGTCAATAGTAACTGCACAATTTTCTTTCACTAACTGTTGCCTATTTAGAAGCCAGAAGAAAATGCATGTGACTTATTCAGGCAGCTTCGACAATACCCACCTTATGAAATCACAGCCAGAAGCAATTTTCATGTAAAGCTTTGCATGTTGATTAGTGAATTCAGTCACACACTTTCTGCTTGACAATGCTGTAGTAGGGGCTATTTCAGCTATAATGGTCCAAGAGAAATGCGGTTTTACTGAATTAAAAAAAAAACTTCATAGAAATGTCAATTCAGTTTCATTTTAGGAAGCGAAAAAGTCAAGACTTTCTGTTAAGATAAAATGTGTTGGCTGGACTTTCTGTTTTCAACTTGCTTTTTACTTTTTATATTTCATTTGCACAGAAAAAGTTTAAACTAGTTCATATTACATTGACAATAGCACAAACGAAAGGCTTTGGCATTAGTGAAATGAAATGATCTGATAGGTCCAAAGAACATTTTAAATTCATTCAATGGATTACTTCAAATCTTCAAATGTTCAATTCAACTCCAAAAAACAAAAATAAAACAACAACAACAACAACCAAGCACTACAATTTCTCAGGAAATGGAATACCTAATTTCTGATCAGCAGTGTTGCCAGACTTAGCAAAGTAGGAAGTAAATTGCCTGAAGTTTAAAGATTTATCTAGTCTTTGATCACAACAAGCCTCTTCCCCACACACTGGGCAGGGAAGCCAGGAAAACCTTGTGCTGCCAAGAGCCATGCTATACTGTATATATTTTACAAGAGAACAGAAGTGTACCATGCACTACCAGCAATCCAACACCTTTCAGAAGATATTCTGTATTATACAATGTAATATATAGTATAACTTATACTATAGCTAACCATGTAGTGATTCCCCTATAACCATATTGCAGGCTCCAAAATGAGAAATAAAAAAAACTGAATGGTTTTCCTATAAATAATTCATTTTCTTGAGAATTATGGATGACTGCATTTTATGAAAGACATAGCTGTAGATCATAAGAACCCTGCCATCCTCAATTCCTAAACCAGGAGGACTCTCTGAACCACCAGACTGTATGGTTTTGGGAAGATAGACTTTCTGAATCACCTTGACACACCAAGAGATCTTTTTTTCCGTTTGGGACTTCTAGGAAGGCTGCGCCCTCTCCTGACAGATTCAGATTTTGCGCTAGTGACTGACAGAGCTTCTTGGCTGCAGCTAACTCAAGTCAACTCTGAATCTAGGATTTACCAAAACCAGTCCCACACGACTTAAAACCTCTATTGTCCTATATAGATAGGGCTTTACATTGAGATGGATATCTTAAGATTACACTGTTTCTTCACCCTGCTGCTCTGTAAGAAAAGAAATTGCTTGGAAGTACTTCTTTTTTTTTTTTTTTTAAAAGCTATTAAAAGCATACTTATTTGAAGATTTACAGAACAACACTCTAGAAATCTTCAGATAACAGTGTTCAGAATCCATTTTATTCTGAAAAGGAAACTTCCAGGTGTTGAAAGTAGCTCCTTGAAATTCAGGCTGTAACCCACAGATTCTGTTTCATGGAACAAATACTTAATATGGTTAATTCTATTATAAAGAGTCATGCTGTCTTCATAATCACATAATCACAGAATGGTTGAGGTTGGAAAGGACCTCTGGAGATCATCTAGTCCAACCCCCCTGCTCAAGCAGGGTCACCTAGAGCATGTTGCACAGGATCACGTCCAGGTGGGTTTTGAACATCTCCAGAGAAGGAGACTCCACAACCTCTCGGGACAACCTGTTCCAGTGCTCTGTCACCCTCACAGTGAAGAAGTTTTTCCTCATATTCAGATGGAACTTCCTGTGTTTCAGTTTATGCCCGTTGCCTCTTGTCCCGTCACTGGGCACCACTGAAAAGAGTCTGGTCCCATCCTCTCGACACCCTCCCTTCAGACATTTATACACGTTGGTAAGATCCCCTCTCAGTCTTCTTTTCTCCAGGCTAAACAGGCCCAGCTCTCTCAGTCTTTCCTCATAAGAGAGATGCTCCAGTCCCCTAAGCATCTTTGTAGCCCTTCACTGGACTTGCTCCAGTAGTGCCATGTCTCTCTCATACTGGGGAGCCCAGAACTGGACACAGTACTCCAGATGTGGCCTCACCAGGCCTGAGGGGGAGGATCACCTCCCTCGACCTGCTGGCAACACTCTTCCTGATGCACCCCAGGAKACCATTGGCCTTCTTGGCCACAAGGGCACATTGCTGCCTCATGCTTAACTTGGTGTCCACCAGCACTCCCAGGCTCTTCTCCGCAGAGCTGCTTTCCAGCAGGTCAGCCCCCAACCTGTACTGCTGCATGGGGTTATTCCTCCCTAGGTGCAGGACCCTGCACTTCCCTTTGTTGAACTTCATGAGGTTCCTCTCCGCCCACCTCTCCAGCCTGTCCAGGTCCCTCTGAATGGCAGCACAGCCCTCTGGTGTATCAGCCACTCCTCCCATTTTGTATCATCAGCAAACTTGCTGAGGGTGCACTCTGTCCCTTCATCCAGGTCATCAATGAAGAAGCTGAACAAGACTGGACCAAGTACTGACTCCTGGGAGACACCGCTAGCTACAGGCCTCCAACTAGACTCTGCACCACCGATCACAACTCTCTGAGCTCTGCCTTTCAGCCAGTTCTCAGTCCACCTCACTGTCCACTCATCTAGCCCATACTTCCTGAGTTTACCTATGAGGATGTTATGGGAGACAGTGTCAAAATCCTTCCCGAGGTCAAGGGAGACAACATCCACTGCTCTCCCCTCATCTACCCAGACAGTCATTCCATCATAGAAGGCTATCAGACTGGATAAGCATGATTTCCCCTTGGTGAAGCCATGCTGACTACTCCTGAACACCTTCTTTTCCTCCACATGCTTGGAGATGGCCTCCAGGATGAGCTGCTTCATCACCTTTCCAGGGATGCAGGTGAGGCTGACTGGCCTGTAGTTCCCTGGGTTCTCCTTCTTGCCCTTTTTGAAGACTGGGGTGACATTGGCTTCCTTGCAGTCTTCAGGCACCTCTCCTGTTCTCCATGACCTTTCAAAGATGATGGAGAGTGGCTTAGCAATAACATCTGCCAGCTCCCTCAGCACTCGTGGGTGCATCCCATCAGGGCCCATGGATTTGCAGGTCAGGTTTGCCTAAATGATCTTTAGCCCAATCCTCCTCAACCAAGGGAAAGTCTTCCTTCCTCCAGACTTTCTCTCTTGCCTCCAGAGTCCAGGGTTCCTGAGGGCTGGCCTGAGCAGTAAAGACTGAAGCAAAGGCGGCATTCAGTAGCTCTGCCTTCTCTGCATCCTTCGTCACCAGGGCACCCACCCCATTCAGCAATGGGCCCACATTTTCCCTAGTCTTTCTTTTGCTACTGATGTATTTGAAGAAGCCCTTCTTGTTGTCCTTGACATCCCTTGCCAGATTTAATTCCAAATGGGTCTTAACCTTCCTCACCCAATCCCTGCATACTCTGACAGTGTTCCTATATTCCTCCCAAGTGGCCTGTCCCTTTTTCCACATTCTGTATACTTCGTTCTTCTGTTTGAGTTTTGCCAGGAGCTCCTGGCTCATCCATGCAGGTCTCCTGCCCCCTTTGCTTGACTTCTTACTCATAGGGATGCACCAATCTTGAGCTTGGAAGAAGTGATCCTTGAATATTAACCAGCTCTCTTGGACCCCCCCCTTCCTTCTAGGGCTCTAACCCATGGGATTCCTCCAAGTAGGTCCCTGAAGAGGCCAAAGTTTGCCCTCCTGAAGTCCAGCAAATGTAATCTTTCAATCAGCAAAGCTTAGACAGGAATGATTAAAAACCTCACAGATCTTGTCAATCATTCACACTGTTTATAAGAAGTGAAGGTCACTTCATTTTTCAGGTGGAACACTCACCTCTCATCTAATCCTGCATTCAAGTTAAATGAATTTTACAGACTCACAACTGTATACTGATTAAAGCTTCTGGTCCTAGGAGCTACTGAACACCACCAAGAAGGGAAGGAAATTTCCCTCTGGTCAGATTGGCAGAGACCAATTGGAGAGATTTTTTTGCATTTCTCTGTAGTTTAGGATATGACTCACCTCCTCAAATCACCTGGGAGTTTTACTTAACAAATTCCCTTCTATTTTAGGGCCTAATTACTGACGCTGTCGATCTTTCTGGCTCTCTTCCTGTGGCATACAGTTGTGCTTGTGACGTTGGTCTTTTCCACGGAAGGCTTTACATTTGTTTTAGGGTGCTGGAGCTCAGATTACTGCCTGGGTTGTTTAGGGGGCAGCATGTATATTCAGTATAATCAATCACATCATTACTACATTAGTTGTAGAAGATGAGACATCTATTGAAATAGCCCCTCTAATTCTATTATTTACAATGCTGTTATAAGACTGATTAACCCTTATGGTCAATGACCATTAACTAAACACAGCTGAAATGGCATACAATTCTTCATGGTCTAGTACCACGCATGAAGTATGTTTTGGGCCCCTGACATTTAATGGCCACTGCTAAATAATAATAATAAGCGATCTAGTCTGTCTGTTGCTTTACAACTAAGTCTTTCAGTGCTTTTGCAGATTCTTCTCTTCACCCTTACAATTTGTAAAACACAATGTTTACACTGACTGAGGTAAAAGATCTTTGATTCCTAAATTGCCTAGCTTCCTGTTTCCCCCTTGCTTCTTTCTGACCTGCCAGGTCAGTGCAAGCTTTATGCTGCATTTCTGACACTATGCTGAAAATAGGAAACAGCCACCAGGCGGCAAAATGTAATGTCACAGAGCCTCATTAATAGTCACACAGCTTTAAGAGTCACACAGACTCATTAATAGTCACCTATGATTACTTTCAGCTATTGTAATGGGATTCCTAATGTAATTGATACATTGTATTACAAATATAATTTCCACATCCTTGTCAAAGATCTTATTTATTAAATTAGCAGATTAATTATTGCATTTTTATTCCACAAACCTATCTCAAACATGTGAAGTTGTATGTGTAACTTTGTTCTAAGCCTTCCTCAGCAGAACTACTGTGTGTTTAAATATATGCTTAAGTCTCTGTAGGAACAAAGCTTTAATATTATACTTTGATTACTACTTTATTATTTTAATTTGTATAGTAGTTAGTACATGTTTTAACTGCTGTACAGTGTTCACTGCAGTCAAAGGACATA
This sequence comes from Apteryx rowi, assembly GCF_003343035.1. NCBI lineage: Eukaryota > Metazoa > Chordata > Aves > Apterygiformes > Apterygidae > Apteryx > Apteryx rowi. The sequence goes on along the minus strand of NW_020450794.1, from coordinate 1,856,606 downwards.
TGGCAGGCTTTGCACATTATTTAAAACCATGCTATGCATTTTTAAATACCCAATGTGCTTGGAGTTGTGGCAATATCTACCAATACAGTGCAAACAGGTATCAGAAAACAGAAGGGGAAAAAAAAAAGTATTTGTGTGTTGTTCTGTTATTTTTCAGCACTTTACTTACTGATTTTGCTGTAAATGTTCTTTCTTTTATGAGGAGGTCAAATCATTGCCTGCTTGTTCTCTCTTTGGGCAAAAGATCAAATAAAAGATATATAAAAAATACATACTCCCCGTATGTCTCTTTGACACAGTTTTTCAGCTCCTCTCTATGGAGCCTGCACACTCAAGAACCCAATGAAACTAAAATACAACTTTGAGGAAGCCAGTTCAACTACAGCATGATTTGACTGTTGTTGCACTTACACATTCAGCTAGACTATGTAAACGTCTTCTCTAAGAAGTGTAGACACATATGAATCTCATTTTCCAGAAACAAATTTGTACCAAACTACTCTTTGAAGATGGTAACTCTGCCAGACTCTGATGCTTATTAACTGAGGTTTCAGCTTGCTGCAGACAGGCCCTTGGGGATTCCACTCAGATTAAGTGGTTTGCAAACTCTGATGTTCAGGAAATTTACCCCACGGTCACAAAGAGACATAAAAGGTAGAATAGTGATATGCAGTTTGTTCCAGAGAGGGATTTGGAAACATGATTTTGGGATCATAGATACAGCATCAGATCCCCCCAACCCCCCAGCAAACTTCAAAGAGACAAAACTCTGCAGTAAACAATTACCTAGGCAGAAATGCTGTCTGAACTGTCAAGAGTGAGAAATGAAACCATGAATTTCCTGAACATCAGAGTAATAAGGCATAAGCAAGATTTGTTAGCTACTGAAGAACTGAGTCCTCACCTCAGTGGTATGCTAAAACGTCATTTCCACGCGTGAAGCACAGTCCCTTCAACAGCTCTCATCTTGCCATCTTTCAGCACCACTTAATACCCCCATTCATTGGCCAGCCCTGAGATGCAGCTCCCGTTTGCCCTAATTTCGCATTTCTATTTCGGGTACTCTTAGGAGGTGCCCCTTCCCTCCCAGCCTCTCGGCGGGCACTGAGCGCCAAGCCACCTCCACGGGCGCCCTCCCACAGTGACCGCTTGGTAAGGCCACGGCCCCTGAACGCCCCCCTTCAGGCGCCGAAGACGGGCAACACCCGCTTCACCTTGGAGAACTCCGCGGGACACCCCCTTAAAAAATAAAATAAAATTTAAAACCTCTCACGTCCCCCATGTGTGGGCAGCGCAAACACCACACACGGGGGCTGCCCTCTCCCCCGAGCCGCCCACAGTTCGCTAACAGCCGCCAGCCCCCTCCCCACACCGACCCGCTCCCCTCAGGCGCGGGGAAGGCAGCAGCGCTCCGCAGCAGGGCACCGTTACGCTGCGGTAACGGCCGCCCGCCGGCAGCGGCTGCCCGCACCCAACATGGTGGCCATGGCGTCACTGCCTCACCCCAGACCCAAGATGGCGGCGCGGCGGAAGGCGCTTACCAGCACTTAAGATGGCCGCCGCTCCGCCGCGCTGTTCCCTAACGGCTTTTTTTTAGCGAGGGAAGCGCTATTGCGGCAGTTTTATTCATTTATTTATTCATTTGTCCGTGGCAACGCTTTGCCCCTTTCTTCTTCTTCTTCCTTCCCCCCCGCCCCGGCCGCTGCTGGAAGTGACGCCGCTCCGGGGGCGGCGGCGCGGTGTCTGCCGGGAGGCGCTGGGCCAAGTGGGCGGCGGCGGCGGCGGGAGGGGGCCGGGCCGCAGCGACGCGGTTCCTGCCGCCGTGACATGGGTCCCCCCGCGATGGCGGTTGCCGCGGGAGGCCACAGAT
>NW_020450794.1:1764550-1854510 GCF_003343035.1 Apteryx rowi | reverse complement strand
CGGCCTCGGCGGCCCCGGAGGTCCTCGGGGGGCTGGTGGCGAGCGGCTCCTGCCCGGGGGCTCCGCGCGCCGGGTTCAGCTGCGCCGCGGTTTCGGTCTCTGCTCGCCTTGCAGCGGGCGTGAAGGGTGGCGGTCGCCGAACACCTCTGTAGATCGCCCTGGAAATGACACGAGTTTCGTGTTTTTCTGTTTTTTTGTTTTTTTTTAATCTTTTCTGCAACGGGGCAAAGCTGCTGAAACGCTCATCGTACTGAGTGTTGGCGCTCCCGTTCGCCATTACCAGCGGCTACCTGATGAGCCAAAATGATTGTTTTCCTCGCGAAGGCAGCTTCTTAACTAAAGGGTTAAACCTCGGCATGCGAGCGAGGTAGCTCTTTGGTGGCGGCTACCCCTTCTTCCAGCTCCTCTGCATGGAAATTGGGAACTTTCAGAAGTTTGATGCTTCTGTTAAAGTAAACTTCTGTCCATAAATGAATGGAGTTAGTGGAAGAAACATCATTAATGGGAGCTGTACTGCATTGGCTGCAAAAAGTTATTTGTTTTTGTGTCGGCTTTGCAGCATGATGTGTTTCTTCAGAGCTGATTTCTTTAACTTGAATTCGTGGTACAATGAATTTGCTGGATGATGTTTTTTGTTTTAACTGGGCTTGTCCTTAGAGGTTGAACTTCATTAGAAGTGCTTTCTTCTTGTTTTAGTCTCTGGATGTATGAACTAGACTTGGAAACCAATTAGCCTACTTTAAGCATAAAAATGTTAGGTTGTATCGTCAGCAGGTGCAGAAGTTTGTATGCACACTTTATGCATAGATAACTTGTCTTAAAATTTAAGTGTAGCAGTTCCTGTTCCTGAAGCTGGGGAAATACAACATTACTGGTGAGGGGTGGGAGGAAGACATGAAGTAGCTGTGGTTGCTGGGGGGGGGGGTTGTTTATTTGTTTTCTCCAGTAAACATCCCTTTCATGTAGGTGAAAATAAACAGTATAAATGCGAGGGTATGAAAATGTAAATTCAAATGCCGCTCAGCTGTATGGTAAAGAGACTTCAGAAAAGGTAATGTGAATATGGTGTTTCCATTCCACATGATGTTTGTGTAAAATACACATTGTATGACATTTTAAGGTCATATGATAGTATGACCTCTGCTTTTGACTTCCTTAATTTGTTTCTAAGTAAGCAGTTGAAGGCTCTGGGCTTGAATGCTTCAATTTGGACTGTGATTTTTCTCCATGATCATGGTTTCATTTCACAGAGGTTTTTGTAAGCCTACAGAATTCAGAATTTTGTGGTGAATCAGGTGATTTTACATTTACATTTTTTTCTATTAAGATAAGCCTGTGATCTTGTGTTTATACTTAAAAACTGCTTTAGTAACTTACTAAGTTAATGCCAGTCTTTTAACACCCTAATTACATAAAATAATTCATTTTCTGAAACTAGAAGTACTTTCAAAGACTTGTCTTTCACAGTGGTAATAATAGGCCAGCTTAGATGGGCTTCAGTCAACTCTTTGCCCTTTCCTTTTGAAATATTCATAGAGCTCTCCTTGCTGTTGCAAATATATAGTGATAGTGATAGATATTGGAAAAGCTGTGGTAAAGAAACCGATGCTAGATCTGCTTGTTTTCACTATGCTCAACAGCATAATCGTCTTTCAGATATTCATTATCTTCTTCTACAAAGTGTTCATTCCTTTCTGTGCTATTGTACTATCTGACAGCTTAAACCATGTCTTTGTGAATGCCTCAGTGCAGTGACATGGTAACCTTTTTGTAGGGACTCGAAACACTCTCAACTTTTATGGGTAGTCCTTCTAGGCGAAGTGTCTTTCTCAGATCCTATTCATCATTAAGTTTCAGAAGTTTTGTTTGTTAGTTTTATGTTTCCTTTGTGCAGAAAACACTGTGCAGGCTGCTCTTGTGCACAAAAAAGACCTGAACGGTGCCTTGTTTTAAAACTGACAGTTTCATTTCTAGGAGACTTTTTTGGATTCTGATGTCTTTAGCACTTAAAGTTTTAGATTGGTACTGCAAGGACTGTTTCTGTATTGGCACCAGTTGCAAGGTGACTTAGTGAGTCTGCTTCTGTAAGGCAAATGTTTTAGATCTTTTAAATCCAAGAATCCTGTTTTGGAACAGCCAGAAGGAAGGCAAATTCTTTGTTTGCTTTAATAGGTTTTGGAGGTACCTGTGGGAAAGAAATGTGAGACCTCAAGTTCATATGTCCATTGGAAGATGATGGAAAATAGTTCTTACTATTTGGTGTATTAGATGTCCCTCCTGTACTGTGTTTTTTAATATGAGATAAATGATGGATAATATACATTTGTTCTTGGTCTTTGACTTAGTTCTTCTTTTTCTTTTTTTTTTTTAAACTTTGTGTTTCTCACATGCTTGTGTTTTGTATGTTGAAGATAATGTTTGTTCACTTAAACAAGCAAGAATTTGCAGTAGTGGAGGGAAAACCTAGAGTTGCTCTGTCTGTATAACTGTATCCTTCTGCCAAGCTTTGTGAGAACCTTTCAAATAATAATACACCTCTAGGCCATTGTAATCTGCTCTTTACTGTAGGATACATTAAGTTTTGACAGGTTTATGGGCAGTGTAGAACATACTGCTGTCTAAATAAACCTGTAAGAACAGTCGACTTTAGGTAATCTAATTTTCATACTTTCTAATCCAGCATCTTTTCATCTTAATTTGGAACAGATTCCCAAATAACATTTTTCAAGGTGACATGCAAATATATTCTTTCACTGAGTTGAAAGCTGTTTTAAAAATTAATTTAAGAAATGATAATAAGTGTTCTGTTATTTATAACATCTGTGTTAGTTTACACATTTTATGGATGTGTACTGTACATTGGACACAGAAATACAATGTTCCATAAAACCACATTTTAAAGCTGATGAGCTTTCCCAGCTACATGTGCTTGCCTGTATGAATTAAAGAAATGCTCTCATAACATTTTCCCCAATGTCTGTTTACAGATTTAGATACAGACAGCATCTTTATCTGCAGCTGTTAAAGTGAGTCAGTTCGTTCTGAGTTGCAACATCCAAGTTTTTTGGTCATAGTAAACTTATAAAATAACCTGGTCTTGTTTTGAGGAAGTGATGATATTCTTGGTTAAAAAGAATTTCATGAACTAACGCAACATTTAGGCTCGTGTTTTTCAAACCTTCCTTGGATTCCTTTGCTTAGCCTAAATGGGGAAAAGTGAAGCAGCACAACTAGTGAAAGTATATGTTTTATTTAAAATTGCTTCGTTATATAATCTAACAAATAATAGTGTGAGGGGAGGAAGCACTGTCAGAAGTTTGAATCTCATATAGCCTGAACTGTTAGTTTGAGGATGCCTGCCATTTACTGGCAGCTTGGCAGAGACTTAGGTGCCCAAGATAAAGCGCCTGAATCCTGATGGATGTCTCCTGAGTTTTGTTACTTTAATGTTCTTTTTACAGTACAACAGTTGCTAATAGAAGGTGTCTAGAGTATTTTGTGTTTGCTGAAACCACAGTAATGTACAGTGGTATTGATTAATTCCAAATGTTAGGTAATAAGAACTAAGGCTTATGATGATATATATATATATTTAGGTACATTGGCCATACTGGAACTGGAGAACGTTTTTTCCTCAACTCATCTATGTCCAAGCAAAAACAGTGTTCTAAAACTCCTGCTATGGGTAATGGACCTTCTGGCTGTAACAGTATTGGATTCAGAATCGAAAGCATTGATTTTGGTAAGGCTTTATGGAGTAAACATTTTCTTGCTGTATTTTGTTTACCAGTAATTTCTTCTGGAATGAAAAGTAAGCTTAATAAACCAATTTAGGAACATACTGACTTCAGTTTGGGCAGTGACCGTCTTTCTAGAATGGGCTTTGGTTGCAAGAATGCTATTTTAAAACACAGGCTTTCTTCGTTTACAACAGCCCTTCTAGAAATAAGTTCTAAGATGCACTGCAGAGAGACTGTAAATCCTTTATCCATTGTTAATAAGTCAATAAAAAGGCAGCATTATAACAGAAGAAGGCAGCTTTTCTGACTGGAAGCCAACATTTTGCTGTAAAGGGGAATCTAAATCTGGTCCTTACTGAGGTGTTTTTAATAATTGCGTGAGGAATTCCCTTGCAGTAGAACAGCTAAAATGTTCTTGGAAGGAATGGATACTAGCTGCTAAGGACTTGAATCCATCTCCTTGCCATTGCAAGCTTTTGCTCTAAGGCATTTCAGTATCATTGTACTTGCTGTTGTCAAGGTCTTGATGGTGCTTTTCGTGGTTATTGAATGTTTTCTTCTGAATCTTGTTAAGCGATGGCATTGCTTAGCTCTCCTCTCGGAATAATCCACAACTGAGAGGTTGTCTATTGTTTTGCTAATATTTGTCTTAAAGGAAATATTTTGTTCTGTCAAGAGTTTCTTCCTTTGAGTTTTTATGTCTCAGATGTTTCTTTACTTAGAGATATTCTTTCTTTGTGGCCTCACAATTTTTTAGGTCTTATGTAAGAATCAAACGTGCTATTTCAAGTTTTGCCTTAGCAAATGCACAGGCAAGGAACTATTTATACCTGCTTTTGTGTGTTGTAACTACATTGTTTCTTTGCTGCCACATCTTTGTTAGACTATTGCTCTTATTCTGCAGAAACGTAATGAACAAGGATGTGAACCTTGTGTGAGGAAAGCAGATATTGTCCCCTATATACTGCAAGCAAGTAATAAAGTACCCTGGCTTCATAGTAAATGTTTTAGAAACCTAGATAATGACTTGATTTATAAAATTTTGTGTTCCCAAATCCTTTCTCTATCAAAACCTGAGGTCAACTACTACTTGCATCTTTTCCAACATTACTGATTTCTGTTTTCTCTCTTCTGTGGAGTGTTTGTGTTCTGAATTAACTCGAGTTACATGCTTAACTGCTTCTGACCTTAGAAAAAAGCTGTAAGCTAAGACCTGCTGTAACAGAATAGAGTCTGGCTAATTTAATCAGCAATGCTTTTTCTTTAAGTTATTAACATGTACTTTATTGATTAATTATGTTTATAGTGCAACTTTAACAGTGGGCTTACATCTGCATTACTGAAATTTGTTCATGAAATTCCTTCATAATGAATGTCAAAATAGGAATATAAAAACACATGTAAGCAAGAAGTTAACTAGTGTTTTCAGCTTTTTTTTTTTTTTTTGGAAGATGGGTAAAAGATTGCAGAATACTGCATCCTGCGTAGTTCTTTACTTTTTTTCCCCCCCTGGAAAATGTTGGGCAACGGAATGTCATGAAGAATTAGTGGAAATCTACCATCACTCTAATATTATAAACTATGTTTGTTGTAATTCAAACAACCTTGCTGACACTTGTTGATGTAAATTTGGGGTTGTGGCTAAAATAATCCAATATGAACAGTTAAACGCTTTTAGATTCTTCACTTTGAGGTGAAAACTCTACTGCCAGAAATCTGGATTCTTATATATTACACGTTATAGTAATAGCTGCTCTGTTATCTGCAAATAAAAAGTGGTATCATTTCTCTGGAAGAAGAATCTTTATTGTGTGTACTGCTGAAAAATTGGTGTCTTCCATTTGTTTAAAATTTGCATGTTTCCAGAGTTTTTAAATGAACAGATAAATGCAAAAGCCCATGTTAACTTGTTAGCTGACTTCTAAGTTTTGGAGCCAGTTTCCTCAAAAGTGAGGAGGAAAATAGATAAGCTGCATCTCAGTCACAGATTTGTTCAAAAGGTACTTTGTGAATAAAATCACATTTTGCAAATAAATGGATTTAATATGTTGGGTCTGGGCTCAGTCAGTTGAAGTACTGATTTTACAAAATTATGTAGCCTAACAGTGTGACCGAGAATATTTGAATTGGATATAGAGTTCTGTATTACAAAAGATGAAGCCACAGTTACAGTTCTTATACTCTATTTGAGATGTAGGACAAAGCAGGGATTAACTAAAAGATTTAGTGAACAAAGTTGTTGTTCTCTAAGGCCTATGTTTTTTCACCATATTAATGTTGCAGTGAAAGATAACAATTTGGTTCAATAGTTTGTGGTTGGCAACTGGAATGCTTTTAAAAATCAAGAAGGGAGATCCTGAAATTCTTTTTGAGGGAAAATTACATCAAGGCTGAAAATTCCCATGCTGTTTCTTATATCATAAGGAATGTTGGGAGTATGCCCCGTTTTAAAATTTTATCAGTAATTGATCAGCCAAGGGGAGGTGGAAAAGAGGCGTGACTTCTTTTTGTCCCCCCCCCCCCCTTTAAACTTTCAGTATTACATCCTTTTGAGTTCTTTAAACAAAAATTAAACTGTATTAGGAAGTAAACTGTAAGCTCATGTATATAATATAGAATCATACATTTTGGAGCTCTTTAATTTCGGCCATTAAAATGCATAACATGATCTGAAATAGTAGACTTCCAGGAAAAAAAAAGTTGTAGTCACAAGCCCATGCAATTGATTATGCAGTTAGTTTTTATGGGTTTAACTAATTCAACTAATACAAGATGCAGATTTGAAAATCCGATCACAGCTTTGATGGTCTGTTACAATTAATGCTTGGTCCTGTTGTGGCGACTGTTCTTGAAGCATATCTGGAGCAGAGTGTCATTCTGCTGGACTGCTGTTGTGTAAATCATCCCTGTGATGTTTTAAAGTGCTTTGAAATGAAAATTGAAGGAAATTTCTTCTCCTGTGTGGTAGAAGTTGCATGAGTGAAAATTTGTAGATGGTGAGAGCGCTTTTCTATAAGTTTGATTGAGCTTTGGCTGTCCACTTCAGCCCTCGTGCAGCCGCTTCAAGTTATCCATGTTCTGTGCTTGCCCTTACTGTTGTTCTTTCCTGCCTCCCTCTTATTCATCGTACTGGAAAGAAAAGTAGTCTTGTCAGTAACTTCCCTTCCAGTGCAATGGCTTGCTGCTCTCGCATCGTTCACTTCAGTTGTTTTCTGAAGGCTGCAGCTTGTTTTTCTAGATTGCCCTTGCCCCCAAGAACTTTCTCAACTCTGCCGTTGCTTGAGTTATGATTTATCCTTAGCTGAGGTTTAGGTAGCAATACAGTAGATGGTCAACTACAAAGATGGTATAATTGTTCTTGTGACAGGTAATATGCGGAAGTACGCCCAGTACTGGTTAAGGATTAATTTTTGTGATCCATTTCTTCTCGTGACGTCAGGTGGTGGAGCAGTTATTAATGTATTTGAGTGTGTTATCTCAAAGGCGGCAAGTGACAAACAACTTTTACAAGCCATGAATGTAAAATGATTTTTTTTTTCTCTCTCTCCCCTCAAACCTGTACACATGCTTTTGGTGAAACAAATGTAGATGGATTTTCTTTTTGATGGGAAAGCTCGAAAGCTCTTATCCAAGGCCTCTGATTTGTAGTGTTTTTTAGGATATGTCTTTCAGCTGCAGTAAAAAATAAACTTTTTGGTTAGCAGTTCTGGCCTCATTGTTAAATCAGAGCTGTGATGACTGCAACTTTTTTTTTTAACTTGTTTAAGTAATCTTGGCCTATATGGTGCATAAATTAGGAGGTCCCTCAGCACCCTGCCCTCTAATTCTTATCCATAAAGCTATGGTATTCAGGCAGACCACATTACACTGAAATAGCGCCTCTTTGCTAAGCAAAAGAGTTGCAGCTGAACAAAGTACTTCTCAAGATTTTAGAAACCTTTAAGCCATAGGAATCCAATGTGGAATTATTTGTTTTGTGAGTTCAGTGATACGACTGTACTTTAATATCATATTCTATGTGCAGAGCTGACAGCTCATGTTTTTGCCAGTTAGGAGCAAATTTTAAGTTGCTTCTTTCCATGCTGCATGACTCCTCATCAATAAAATTAAGGCTTTGGGGAGAGGGGAAGCTGGTTACATGTCTACCTAGATTTTTTCCTTTTTACTTGATTATAATTGCTTGTGTGATTTGATGATTATTCTAACTGTTTCTAAAGAAGAAAAATCTGATATGTATCCATTTGGAGCTATTTAAAGTTGGTCTTTACTCATGCTGCACTGAAAGCTTCAAGATTAGGTCTTTTGGACTTGGGAAATCTTGCTTTCAAAATGCAAAGCTAACTTCCTGCCTTTAACTTATGTCGGTGTGCAAGCATTTGACTTTTAACCACATACAGTTTTATAGACTAATTGTTCGAGAGTAATTGAAATACTTAAGGGTTTTATTTGGGTTTCTGCCTCAAATTTCTGTGTATTTACCTATGTGGGTTTTTTTTTCTTTCCAACATGAATCAGCAGTCTGTAGAATTGTCATTTTCTATTTTAAAATCTTTTCTTTCTTAAAAATGACTTTAGAGATATGTTTTAGAGGGCTTGTGCATCTCTGCCTATGAAAGACTATGTAAGAGGTATGTTGGTTTTAATTTTGTGCTGCTGAAATAAGCTGTTCAAATTTTAAAACTTCTAATCACTTGATAGAAAATTACTGTTAAGGTTGCAGTGCCTTGAATCATAGTACTGGGGCTTGATCAAGGAGCTACTTATCCCACCCTCCAGTATTATTCCCAAGAAGCTGATTTATTTATTTATTTACTTATTTATTTTTAGGACTCTTGTTTTCTCCTTCCTTCTTTCCAGCCATTTCATAGTTTCTCTTCAAGCTCCTTTTTCTTTTGGGATGATGGTTTATGTCCAGTCAGCACAATCCTTGAAATAGTGTTGTGGGGGTTTTTTTATTTCAAGAAATATTTTCTTGCCTTTACAGTCTCATCAGCTGTTGTCACATGGGATAAGATAATAAGCCTTGCGTCAGCTGAGCTTTCCAAGTAGGTGTATCTGCTCTTGCTAATTTCCAAGAGGTTTAATACTAAATTTATGCTATAGCCTACTGAGATTCAGCTGGAGATTCGTGAACTCAAATTCAATTACAAGGGAGGATTTGGTATAGCCAAATATACCAACTCTTTTTTCTTTAAAAAACAAACAAATGAACCCCCTTCCCTTCTCCAGGAATCGGGAGGGGGGTGAATTCCTTTTTCACTGATGCATCGCTCCCTCCTGCCAGGCATATCGTTGTATGCAACATATGGATCTTCCTCTGCAGTGAAATATTCAGAGCACAGTTGTAGATGTGTTTGGTGTTTAATCTTAGTGCTGATGGTTGACAACAGGAGATCTTGGAAATTTGGATATAAACACTGGCTGCTCTGGTAGTTACAAAGAAGAAGTGCTAGTATCGGGTTTAGTGGTTTGAAAATCCAGAAGCTTAGAAAGCACAGAGGTTGGAATAAGCTCAGCATGAACTCAGAGGCAGACTCCACAGTCATTTCGGAAAGGATCTTTACATTCATGCATGACACTTACATCATGGTCTAGCTGCTGCTGGTAAAAGGGAACGTGCCCTGCGAGATGAGGCCTCCAAGGTAGAAAGTAAAGCTCGTCTCTCAACTACTTTGTTAAACAGCTGGTTCTGAGTAAGCCTGTGAAGCAGGTCGTTTATAGGTATGTTACAGTCACCTTAAAGACACCAAGCTTTCCTGGAGAATACCAAGAGTTGTTTGGCAGAAGGAAACTTGCCAGCTGCTCAAGTGCTGTGGTGTGTTGTGCCTGCAAAGAACTGCAGTGCTTCATTTCTTGCTGTTATGCCCTTTGTGGGATGCTGCTCCAGTATGTATACAAAGCAGTTTGCCAAAGGCTTTGGAATTGCTAAGGAACTCTTTTTTTTTTTTTTTTTTTTGTCTTTATGTTTCAGAATCAGTATTCCAAAGTCTGCACTTATTCTAGTGAATAGAAATTCAAATACTTGCTAATAAGTTTAGGTATTTTCCGTTCTCCTCTTTTTCTGTAGTTAAGATTAATTATGTTGTTACAACTTATTCATAAACAAATGTCAAGTGAAATGGAAAGAGCTGTATTGTAGATCCCTCTCTTTTTCAGAAGGGGCTGCAAGGTGGAAGTACAAACTGGTTAAGCAATATGTACAATTGTGACTATATAAATATTAGTAGTTATTGCTGCATTTATTACATGCAGTATTGAAAAAAATCAAAACCATTTTTTCATGGAAAAAATTCTCCACTCATACCTTGATTGTTACTATAATAGTTTGCAATGCTAAGATGGACTCCTTAATCTCTGTTTCTATCTAGGCCATGAGAATACCTTTTTTGGGGTGATTTAGTGATTTGTGCATAAATATTTTATGTATAATCTTGCTCCGTTCTGCTTCTGAGGATAAGCTTTGATGGAGAAGTTTGTTCTGCTCTAGGCTCTGATGATGCTTATAACAGCATTTCCCAACTGGTGGCTTGTAAGATAAATCAGGCTGGCAACAGCAGCTGCAGAGACAGTGCACGTTGGCTCAAAGTTAGGAAATCCAAAGGACAGTGCGATCTCATAGAAGCCTATGAATTGGAAAAAAGTGACTTAAACAGTAGGACAGCAGATCATAGCTAGCAATGATGGTAGCACTTCCTTCCGCCTCTCCTTCACTGTTTCAAAGCTAAAGAAACATCTCTAGAAGTCTGGAGCTACTGTTGGAAGGTGACTTAAGTACCTGACTTTCTTAAGGTGTAAACCATCAAGTGACTTAATTTCTATCACACATCATCTGAGCATGCAAATAACTGTGGGATAAGATGGACCAGGATAATTTTTGGCTATTTTATGAATCACTGGTGACAGCAAATGGAGAACTACTGGATTAAAACTCAATGCAATTGCCTTGGTTTGTTGTATAACAGGTCAAGACATGTTTCGTGTTCTTCTGGCCTTTCAGCATGGTCTTCTGAGCATATGGTCATGTAGTAGTTTACAAGAGACCTGAACTGTTCCTGGTAGATTCTTTGCAACTCCTAAAACAAAAGAATTGGTTTGAAAAATGGTTTGGGGAATTCTTGCTGTCACTTTTGTCATCTGCTGTTCCTCTACTTCCTTCCACTCTTTCCTGCCTTACCTGTGCTACATCCAGTGAAAGCTGCTCCTGAAAGTTAGTTGTCATAGGGTTCAGCTGAGCCTGTGATGGTATTTTGCCAGTCTTCTAATCTAAACCTTAGCTGGTTCCTTTGTAGAGAAAGATCACAGTCTGTGTTGAAGTGTTAAGAATTATGGTGAACATTGCAGATGTTTTACGTAGTGATATCATAGGTTCCTTTCTCATATCTAATATTGACACTAACCTGTCTGTACACACTTCTAAAGTAAAACATGAAGCAGTAAAAAAATAGTTTTGGCCCAACTAATTTATTTGCAAATGACTGTGTTTATTTACAGGATATATAGTTCTAAAATTCTAATGTACTTTTTTTTCCTTTTGTAGAAATACATTAACTTCAAAGTGAAACTAAACAATGGAACCAGATATTATTCGAATGTACTCCTCATCCCCTCCGCCACTAGACAATGGAGCTGATGATGATGACGAAGATGACTTTGGAGAATTTGGAGGATTTTCTGGTGTAAGTCCTGCTGGTGTAGCTTTTGCTGATTTTGATACACCAGACTACAGTAATTCAAAGGAGGAGTTTATACCCACAAATCATTTTATCCCACTTCATGATTATTCTGACAATGTAGCTAGCATTGCAACTTTCACCTCTGTGAAAAATGTTAAAGATAAAGACTGCATCTCAGAGCTTCCTAGTCTCTCTAAAGAACTTTCTGATATGTCAGCTACTAGTACCAGCAAAGAAAAATCTAAGTTTAGAACTTCAGGTACTGCTTTTGATATAAGTTTAGAAGATGTAAACAGAAGAGGGGAACAAAGAGAGAACATTGGGAAACTGGAGGGTTTTTCTTCTGACGTCGTTAGAACTGATATAGCAGTTGAGAGCCAGGATGAGCAAATAGATGCTTGTAATGGTGAGAAACTTCCATGTCTAGAGATTCTAACAAATGGATTTGCAGCATTGGACCCTGCAAATCCTCAGGGAACGGAAGATCTAGACAGCATCAGTGACTCAAAGGGACTAAAAACTGTTGGCACCTGTAGTACTGAGCTAAATTTGAACTCAATGCCTAGCTCAGGTGAAGACTTTGCAGATTTTGCTACATTCTCAAACAAAAAAACAATCCACTCAGAAGGAGTAGGGCCTACAATATGCAGTGTTAATGAGAGAGACTCTCTAAGCATTCAGGAAAACAGCATAATAAACAGAGTAACTGAAAGAACTGAAAGGATGGGATTCACATCTAATAGGAACTACGAATATGAAAAAGAAGCTTATATTGAGGAAGAGATTTGCACTTCAGAAATGAGTTGTGAGCAGGGTCCCACAGCACTGGAAGATAATGAATTCACAATTTTTAGTACACCTCAAGCAACTGGAAGTTCAATATACACTACTGAAAATGGGGAAAACAATGAGAGGAGAAAACAACATGACCTAGAGAATGGCAAAGATTCTTCTAGGCATGATGACTTTTCAGAAACGGAGGACATCAAAGTTGATAAGATTGAAAGTCTAAGCAATGATCTTGCAGGAGAAAGTTTGGGTGATTCTGAAGATACTAAGAATCATGGAATTGAACTTGCAGCTTCCCGTGACACAAATGATGATTTTGGTGATTTTGGCTCAGTTAGCAGTGCATCTCCCACTTTTATTAATGCTCAAGAATCAATAAATGCTCTAGCTTTAGAAGGAACTTCTGAACAACCTGTGTATGTTAGTGAACCTACTGATGATTTTGGTGACTTCAGGGACACAAGTACTGTTTGTCAGCAGCCAGAAAAGTTAGATCAAGCTGAATTAAATCAGACTGCTGACACTTTAGAATGTGATGCTACCAATAAAAATTCTCACTTAGGCTTCCAGCATGCTACTGAGGTAGAAAACGGTAATGATAGTGAATTTGGAGACTTTGATTCAGTGCCAAAACCTCAAGATGAGAGTGTTGCTTTTCAGGACTCTGATGACTTTGCAGACTTTAGTTCAGCAGGTTGTAACCAGACTACAGACTGGAATGCTTTTGAAGATGAACAAAAAGACAGCTGTTCTTGGGCTGCCTTTGGAGATGAGCAAGCTGGTGAATCTCATCACAGAAAAGAGACGTGGCAGTCGCATAGGACAGATGCATCTATGAGGATCGATGGTCCAGTATTCCACAAGACTGACAGTTTTGCTTTAGCATCTTCCCAAGGAACTATCAGTAAGCAATCTCAAGAGCCAGCGCCGTCAGTACAGGTAAGGATTTTTTTGGTTCTGTTTATTCAGTATTGTTCTGCTCCTGTGCATACAGCTTTTCCTGGTTCCTGCTCTTGTGTACAAAGAATGTTTGGATAGTCCTTGTTTGCCTTGTGGGAGAGATTTATTTGGTGGGTGAGATGGGCTGGTGTGAAATAGCATGCTGTATTTGCATCTTTTGCACTGTTACTTCCTGCAGAAAAATGGTCAGGGTATGCTGGGACTTGTATGCTTCTATTTTGGCAATTATATGTGCTCCTTTAGATGAAACGACTGAAGAAATCAGCCATCATAAGCATTTCAGTGTGTGATATTTCTTTCTTTGCTTCATAGTTTACTTGCTGCTTTGGCTGTAACTTCATATAACTTCTTTATGCGATCTGATGTTGTCTTTTCATAAAATAATGGTGTGATTGGAAGCTGACGTTGCTGATTCCCCAAATATATATATATTTAAAAATAAGCAAAATAAACTGATTCCTTATAGCTGCTGTATCTAAACTGGAGTTTGGGGGAGGGTAAAGTAGATAGAAAATTTCTTTCCCCCATCCCCTTAGTTTTCTGCCTTAGTTGCTAAGTACACAACAATTCCTAATTAACTGGCTAGGTCTTTACAAGTCATCTTCAAGTTGTGCCTGTTTTATGTATATATATTTATATGGATATATACACACCCGCACATGTATATAAAAATAATATATGCGTGCACACATATATACATGCACACATGTGCATGTGTTATGTAAGTACATATATGTATGTATATATATTCACACACGCATTTTTATTTGTATTTGCTTTTACATTTTCAAAATCCAGAACAAAAATTTGAGTTTAAAATGCTTCTTTATAATCATATCACCCCATATGAGTAGCTTAGAGTACGCTCTGTCTTTTTGAAACCTGTAGTGGCACCAGCAGGAAAGGGTGCTAATGTGCATCTAAAAGGTATGGATCTCTTCTGGCAAGGAAGGGAAATGAGGCGAGTGCCTTCTTCCAAGGCCTTGTCTAGACTTGGAGGCAGCCCTGCCTCGTTCAGCTGGCTGTCAGTGACGGATAAAACGGCTGTTCAGAAGAAGGTGGCACCAGCTAGAACTTCGCAGGCGCCAGCAGATGGAATGGAGCTTTTCGGGCTTAGCGCTGGCTTCTTGTTACATTAAAAGGTGTGAGCCTGAGCTCCTGGCGCTTCCTGCTTGCTGTCTTGTTTGGTGGCTGAAACACCAGACTTCAAAGGGGCTTCACAAGACCAAAAGAGGCATTTGTCTCACAAGTGAACCTGCGGGTGGATTTTTGTGCCTATGCAAAACCCTGCTTATTTACAGGGATCGCCTGAATGTGTGGTTCCATTTTCAAGATGAAAGCACAAACTTAATGTTGTTACCTACTCTGTTACTCGTTTGTCCGTAGGAGGGGAGAGTACTCGGGTCATTGGTGCAACTAATCTATATTCCTGTTCCTGTTTCCACTTGAAAAAGGCTACTGAATTTGACTGAAGAAATTGGGAGGGAAGGGTCAGGGAGGGGATGGTCTGTATTCCAGTAAATCATACTGGTAAGGGAAAGACTGAATGTTCTACAGATTTATTTTTACTTAGGAATTTCTAATATTTTTGTAACAGAGTCATAAATTTCAATTGAAAACCTCCTGAATTTAGGTGCTTATAAAAGCAGAACCTTCAGAGGTTCTGTAATCTTTTTTTTTTTTTTTTAAGTCCGCTTTAACAAAAAATAAGCCAAATTACAATGAAAGATCTTCAGTGGTTTCTCATGAAGTCATACAGTGGTTTGGTTAGGTTATAAAGTAAGTTGTAAGACTTCAATATTTCTTCATTGCTCCTATTAATACTACCATCAGTTGAGATTGTTAGGGTGTAAAGCTATGTTCTGCCTCTTCTGTTAGTGAGGAAGCACAGCTTGGAGAATGTCTTACACAAAGTAACTGCAGAGAAAGTATAGCTGGGTAAGTTTTCTCTGTTGCAATAGTTTGCTTGGCCTTGCAACAGTTTTTTTTTTTTTTTTTTCTTCTTTTTAATTATCTCCTAAAACAGTAGATAACGCATTTTCAAAACTTATTTTGCGCTCAGTAAGTGCTTGAAGTTTTGGAAGGGTCTAATGTAATCTTTTTATATACTTTTTTTTTTAAATGCTTTAAGTTACTTCAAGTAACTTCAAGTTACTTCAGTTGCTTCAAGTAGTAATTCTGTGTTTACTCCATGGAGCCACAGTTTAGTAAATAGCAATTAGAAACACTGTCTGTCTTGTATTAGAAAACGTTAGAAAAAATTAGACGTTGAGATAAGTTGAGTCAGCATCAGCCAAGAAACAGTCCTAGTACTTTGCAAATTCTTAGGAAAATTAAACTCTAATTTTTATCAGTTTTATTACTTTCACTTAAGAGGATGTCATTGAGGTGAAAACTTGAAACGCAGCATTTTAATGTGTTTGCTGATCTTTTATTTCATATACATCAAAGTTGAGTTCTGGAGTTATTTGAGGCAAAAGCAGGTATCCTTGCATGCAAAATGAAGCCAGAGAGAGGTAAGAGAACCAAAAGTCTTTATTACCCTGGCCAAAGAGGGATAAGGAGCAGTAGATCACTTTCTTTAACGCGTGACAGTTTGGGGTTACTGCTAGAAGAGCTGAGAAGCACTTGCTATAGCAGCCTAAAGGGAGCAGGCTGTGCAAGAGAGGAATACAGTATGGATTAGACACTTGATAGACGTGAAAATTGAGACCTCTGCACAGGCTAAAGTTGAACTGGGATAGTTTACAAGATACTGTGTACGCCTTGTCTGTACTGTTGAGGCTAGAGAAGTCACTGTAATGTGGTAGTATAATCACTTTGAAAGAATGGTATATAAACAAAATGACTGGATTTGTAGTTCTTTATTTTTCAGTATTGTTTTTGTACAAATACTGCTTTTGTAGACTTAGCCAGCAGCATTCCTGTTTAAATGTAGAAATGATGTATGCAGCAATTTTCATCCTTCAGAATGCAGCATGAAAGGAAAGTTATTTACCGGTAGCTCGAGTTCCTTTGCCAATATAGGCTTTTTATATTTTCTTTTGTTTCCTTAGTTTGTGTTTTGGATGTGAAGGAGGCAGCAACGTTCTGTGCTTTCTGAATGTGGTCTTCATCATGAGGTGCATGTTAAGCAAACTGTTTTAAAGATTCTGGAACTGGCATAATGCTTAATTTAAACTTAGACTTCACTTGAAGAGAATTCATATTTGACTAATCAATCCAGTCTTATTTATAAAATATGGAAAATAAAAGGGAAAAATAAGGTTCTTTTTGTGGCCTGTCTTTTCCCTTATGCAGCAACATGCAACAGCAAAATTTCATTGCATATTTTCACCTTTGCCTTTGGTCTTACAGACTCTCAGAATACTGCTCGTGATTTGAAGAGTAGGATTTGCAGCGTGCTGGCCTTCGCTGTACAGTAGTACTGAGTGGAGGGGAAAGGGGTATGGTGTACAGAGTTAAGTTAAAATTACTGAAAGAGTTTGTAATCCCTTTAAAAAGGGTTCAGTATCAAAGGCTGATGGACACAAGCATGCAGACTATTATTTCAACCCATATTAATACTATTATATACAGTAATCATTTAATGTCTTTAGCTGAAAATACAAAATTTGTTTCAGTACAGGTGTAGGTTTGCATTTGATACAGACATGTCTTTGTGTTCATTAAAACTGCTTTAGGATGTAGCAGTGGATGAATTGGTTGCTCTGATAGCTCTTGGGTGAGCCTGTATTGTGCCGTATGCAATAATCCCATTTATATGGTCAGGTGACACACTAGTAAGTTATACTTGTATGAAATATAAGGCTTGTAGCACAGCTTTTTCCATGAGGTAGGGTTGAACATTGCTCAGCTGAGAGGAGAAAGTTATTCTGCCTTATAGTCTATTAACAGTATGTTAATATTAGCTAATATTATAATGTAGGGCTTAGCAAAGCACCAGAGCAGTTTTTACCTGTGTTAACCGTGTGGGTGGGTAATACAGCTGTGCCTTGCTGTATTCAAGGAGTATGAGAGAGGCGTAGTTAGAGAGACGGATGAGAGGAACATTGGTTTGGTTGGAAGGCCAAAACTCGTACCTGATTTAGCTGCGAGTTAACAAATCTGGGAAAGGGAGGAATGGAAACTTGGATGTTCCTTGAAGTGGGTTTTAAGATCCTCCTCTTATCAGAGAGCTCACAAATGCTCACAGGCTCTAGCTCTTCAGATTAAGCAGACGGTGTGGATGATGTACAGTTAATGAGCTGCAAGTAAGCATCAAGGCAGGGGAAAAAAACCTAACCCTGAATCGCTGTCCTTTAGAGAGTACTTTCTGCCTTGTGCAATGAATGAAGTGTCATCCTCTTGGAAAAAAGTAATTATGACCGTAAAGACTTCAGCCTCCCTGTTCACTAAGATAAATTAAGGGAGTGTTGGCTAAATTAAGTTCAGACAGTTGGGTAGCAGCTTGCAGTGTAAATATATCTGTCTGGAAGGGGTCTTGTTGAAGTTCATGGCACAGTTCCTAAGGATGTGCAGCTGAAGAGCTGACAAACACAGACTGTTAAAAGTAGCCCATAAAACTGCTGCATTTCAGAACAGGCTAGCTAAGGAAGTCTTACACAAGAAAAGAGTTTAGGGGTGGCTTTTTCTGTGGTTGTTTTAGCATTTCTGTTTACCTACAGCAGAATTTTTTTTTTTTTCTATCTTGTACACACACGTTTTGTCTACTTCCTCTCTGCTCGCTACTTCCTCGCAGAGCCTGACTAAGAAATTACTGCAACGTCACTAGGTAATAGCACAGGAAAGGGAAGTAAGCTTTGTCCAGCTCAGTAACTTAAACTGCAGTTTGCCTGTGTGGAGGGGACAAGATGTGATGCATCCTTTAGTTGAGGGGAAAATGGACGTGTGAGCCTTCCAGCAAAAAGAAGGGAGACAGCTGCACGTCCCTGCGCTCAGCTTTCCTCTGTTTTATAACTGTCTTTCATCAAGCAGTAAAAGAGCAGGGAAGTCCCGTTCTTCTTCCTTAAGTTGCTAACGCTTTCACAATAAGTTTACTCTGTTTCTCATTGCTTACAGCGAGATCTTTTTTAGCTCCTGTGGCATCATATTGGATAGCATAACTAAATAGCATTCTCTTGCCGGCATGCAAATCTCAGTTTAGGAACAGTGTTGCCATTATAAATTATCTGCAAAAATAAAAATGAAACAGTTTGCCTCTTTATTTCTAAGAAATCTTATGGCACCCTCTTAACTGCTTTTCTTCGGGAGCGGGGGGGAAGCTATCCCATTTGGATCATGAAAGTTAAACTTGCGTTCTTTGTAAGCTTTGCTTTTCCTCTTTACTCAGGGTCTTTTCTGCCTGCAGCTCTTCCATTGCTTGTATGAAGATGCTCTATTTACCCAGCAGAGCCTGCACACTAGAGAAATAAATAAATTGTTGCTACGTGGAAGACACACTGATTCTTGGTCTAAGGAACCCCTAGACCTCTCCAAAGGAAAAATCTGCCCCCACTTAACTAAGAGTGTGGTTGGTTTGTTTATGTGCATTTAACTGTTCAGCTTTGTTTCTTAATGCTTGAGCCCGATAGCTATTGAGACCCTCTGAAGCTGCCTGGTGTGTTCCTCTTGCTGAGTTTCAGCCGTTTAAATCAGTTTCTCAGCTGAGAAACTGTGCTAATGGTAAGGTCAAAAAAGTGTGTGTGTGGGGGGGGTGAAGGTACAGAGGCAAATGGGTTCATGAAAATGTCTCGGTTCTTATCATAAAACCCAGCATAGGGCATTTTTCATTTAACCTCTGCTTTATTTTGTTAAAATGGGCATAAATAGCTGTGTTAGATGCTCCTCCAGAGCAGTGGGTGAATGATTTAAAAGAAAAAAACAAACAAACAAAAAAAAAACCCAAACAAAGAAAAAACTCTAATCGCTTTCTCTTCTTGGCCTCTGGCCCCTGGTTCTGCTATCCTTTGAGAGCCTTCACTTAACTCCTGAATTCTAACTAGCTGATCATGTCCGTACAGACTTTTTCCCTCTCCTAAATTATACCTTTAGCATCTTATTTCCTTCATACGCTCACTTCTCTCTCCTCTCTTTTGTTCTTCTGTCAGCTAAGACCTGAATATCTAGGTGTTCTCAATAATTTAATGTAATTTGCATACTGCTGATATTTATTCTTAAGGCTCTCTGTTGCTAGATTTTATTCAGTCAGGCCGGCTGACGCTCTGCAGGTCCCAGTTCTGTGTTTGCTAGACACAAGCAGCTCGGAGCTTGAACATTGCCGCCTCGCTGGCCTCTTCTGCCCTGCAGCAGGGAAGAGGAGGGCTGAGGGTAGGCTGAGGTGGGAGAAACAAGGGGCTGCCTTGAGAAACGGGCTGTGCCTGACCATGGGAAGTGGGGAGGAAGGAAAGACAAATTGCCTCAGCTGTGGAGCACATACAAAAGTTAATCCACTTCTCTGAGCTGGAAGCTAAAGAGTGGAGTGGCAATCGGGACCATGGAGAGAAGTGGGGAGAAACAGTCTTTTTTTTTTTCTTTTTCCCCTGCACACAGTTTGCTATAACTGCACTCAAAGTGTATTACAGTAATTGCACTGTGAAAGCTTCAAGTCATCTCAGCTGTCACCACAGCATAGCCCAAAAGTGTTGTTTTTATAGCAAGCTTTAGTACCTGCCCCTTTTCCTAGCTCTGAAGGCAGACAGTGAGCCGTCACTGTTGAGTTCACAGGAAGACAGCTTGGGGGGATTTAGTGCACCACTTGGTCGGTGAAGATCTATTGTGTTGAAGGAGTTTATTGATTCTGTCGCCTTCTGATAAAGAATAAAGGGAAACACAAATTGTGGAAACCAGCTACGTGGGGTTTTCAGCTCTGAGGACTGGACCTCTCCCCACCACCACCCTCTTTGTACGGCCAAGGAGATGAGAGTTATAACCCCAGGATTAAGTTGTATTTGAAAGGATATAGTGTCTGTGATATTTTAACTGTTTCAATTGGTGATTACCACATATATTAACTGTTTATCAGAAACTTTTTGCAGTCCCAGAAGCTATGGGGCTTTGAATTTATCCCTGTTTGGAGCCTCACAGTTAATTTTTAGAGTGGCAGCTATGGTCTTTGTTCACATCTTCAGTAAGTACCTTGAAGAATTACTCTTCTCAAATTGCAGTGCAGATCACTTCATTATCAAATACTTTTAGTGCCAGGAGAAGTCGAGAAAAGTGTTGGGGTTTTTTTTGTTTTTGTTCTTTTTAAAGCACAGTTGTCAATAAACCCAGGAAGAGTGCTTTTTCCACAGGGGAGAAGGCATATTTCATAATACATCTTGGGGAGAAAGGGGGTTGGAAATTTCCCCACAGTAACTTACATATGACTGGATTTTTCCTCCCAAAAGACATGGCACTAGTGTGTGTACAATAGAATTAGTATTTGCCTATGGTCCGAACAATAGATTCGTGTTTGTAGAAGATGAACTAATTTTAAAATATGTAAAGGTTTTACTTTTGGTAATGCCCTTTTTTCCCAGGAGCTGTCAGTGAAGTATCTCACTACAATTAGATGAACAGGTTCAGCTGCTTCCTTTAGAGAAATTACCACTGCCTGAGGGAGATGTGTGTTTGTACACTCATCCCTATGTCCATTTGTACACATTGAATTCTTCTGATTTGCTGTAGAAATGATTCTTCTTTCTACCATGTATAAATAAAGGCCAAACACTTCTGGAAATTAGAAAAGATATAAAAGGAAGTGTAAAGACTGCTTTAATTAAACTGTTCCTGAAATTTTGACATACAATTCTCTCTCTGTCTGTCTCGCTCTCTTTTTTTTTTTTTTTTTAGCTCAAATTTGAATTCGAGGGCTGCCAGAGATGCTCCTTGATTCTTTGAGACTTTCCCTTAACTCATTTATTACCCAAGTAAGCTAGATTCCTAGTAAGCTGGTTCAAAGTCACCAGCACCTTCTCAAATGTTGATCTGGTTCAAGAAACCTGATGCCTTGCTATTGTCATGATATACTCCCTCTCGTCTGCCTTTTCCTCTTCACTGGGGATGTGCGTTTCTGCTGTACTATGGAAATGAAGTAAGCTTCACCCATTCATATAATAGCAACTGATGTATTGTAGGCAGCATTAAGATTTAAAATTGAAGTAGAGCTTGCTTTTTATAAGTTAAAAAAAAGTCTGGAGTACTGTCTGGTTTTACTCTCTAAAAATATAAATTAGTATTTTAGTTTTGGTCAAGAAAAACAAAGCAGTCTAGTGTAAGTCTTTATGGCCAAAATGATTGGGCTTAAGACATTATTGAACTTAAAAGGAAAATGATACACTGTAAAATGTGAGTCATTAAAGTACAGTCAGAAAATATCAGTGACCTAATAAAGAGGAAAAGAAAAAATGCTGGTCAAATATTCTGGGTCCTTTGATAATGTAATAATTACGGAATTTTGATGCAAAGCTTTGCAAACACCAAAGGACTGAACTTGGTGGCTGGCCCTGTGCGGCAGGCATTGCGTTCACGGACAGGAAAACTGAAGAGCTGACGTTTTAAGCAAGTTAATTTTACAGCTTTGTGCAGTTTGCAGGTGAATAGGGAGAACAGCGGGAACAGGCCTGGGTTGTAGTTCCTGACTCGTGAGCCTGCGGTACAGCACAAAGAATCGAGGTGTCCTGCTAGCGGGTTGTGTGCCTCCGTGTCGTGCTCCTGGGCCGTCTTTACTGACGGGTGTGCTCGGTGCTTGGCTCAACTGAGACAAGAGATGAGGCAAACTTTCAAACCAAAATTCAAATGAGAAACATTGTATATAGCTATTACAGTTGTGATAAAGGTATTCTGTGTGCCTAAATGCTTGTTCCGAATGTATCAGTTGGGCTAATTGAAATATATAACTTCCTCCTGCAGACCTTGCTTCTCTGAACCTTTAATCGTTTCAGCCATCACACCCCTGCTATTAAAACTATTGAATATTTTGAATCTAGAAACGCAGTGTCGTGAAACCAAAGCTTGAAGATGAAGAAACCGCCTCAGAGCTGGACACCTTAATAGTCTTCTGGGCTAATCAATATGTTTCAACAGATTATGTCCTGTGAACGTAGGCATTACTGCTGAAGGAGCTGCGGCTGCCCGTGAGAGGCTTTGGCGGGAGACGGGGCCCTGCTGACCAGCTGCTGTGTCCGGTTTAGCAGCACGCTGAGTAAACCCGCCTTGCCACCAGCTGCTGCCCCCGGCAGGGAGGCTCCCTTGGGTCGGTGTGCTGAGGACCTTTCCATCATCCCTTCTGGGCCCGACGGCTGCCATACGCTCCGGCCGGCGCCTTTCTCGTCGCCTCTAGATCAGCTGTGCGGCGGCTGGAGAAACCGCTTGTTGCGCGCCGTGGGGTTTCCTTGGAGATCTCTTCTGAATTGGGGCAGGTTTTGCCCCAGCCTGGATTCTGCAGCGATGCCAATTCCCAGCCTCTCCCAACTTCACCCAGCGCCCGGAGGGGCTCTTAAGGGAAGGCAGGCCGTCTTTCCCAGGTCTCAGATTCAGGCTTAGAGATTACAGAGTTTTGTCAGCTGAAAATCGGCTTGCCAGCCTTCCTCAGCAGTGCAGCTGTGCTGGCAGCGCCTCTGCCCAAGTGTGTGTCTGCGCTTGCAGCCTTGCTGCTGGAATATGCCGCATCTCCACAGGAGGGCTCTGCCGGCATGGCTATGCCAGCGTGCGCGGTGGGATGCTCGTGGGATTTACGCCTGCTGGGTGTCTCTGCCCCTTCCCCAGTAGAAAAGCAGGTGCTGGAGGTGCTGGGTGCTGCCCTGGTGGTGGTGCAGCCGGGCATCCCAAAGGTGGCTGTGCAGGAGCTCCAAACTAGGAAGATGGACATGCTCATTTGGGGCCAGGCTTGCTTCTCCTTCCCCTAGCAAGGAGGGAGATTCAGGTGCTTCTGTTTTATAAATAAATAAAGTGAAACTTTAATTTTATTTTTTTATGAGCATACTTTGCAATCAGTACTTTTTATTTAAATAGTAAGAAATTGCTGGTTACCTGTTTTTAACTGGCTGAACTAGAGAAAAATGTATGTTCTGTTTCATTGATATGTTTGATGTCTGAGACGGTTCGTGGAGCTATAATAAAGAAACTCTGTGGCCATATGGAAATACACCAGGGAAAGAGGTAGAAAACTTAAGGGAAGAACTTACTTTTGTCAAAAAAAGAGATTCCTGATTTTTGGCAGCAGGGGATGGTTTGTTTTTTTCTTCTTCAACGTTAGATCCAGCAATACTTTATGCTGCCAAGGCTTAAAGTGGTAAGAATTTGAGCATTCTCCAGTGCATGTTGTGGAACTTAAAATGCAGGAAGCTCTCAGGACTGTTACATGTTCTTTATAATGCTGAGACCTTATTGCACCCAATAGCAGTGACAGAGGCAGTGATAGAGAGAAAAGGGAAAAGGACATTTCCTGCATCATGAAACTTAAAAACCGCTCTGGCTTTCTCAGAAGGTGCCAGATGAAAGCCTCCTTTCTCCCAAGGGACACTGGAGTGATGGTGACACCAAGACAAGGCTGCAGCTACTTTGACAAGCAGGAAATCCTGCGTAGTTTCTCAAACCCATTGAAGAATAGGTCTGTAGCCCTCCCCCCAGACCTCTGAATGTTTGTATTTAGATACTCGTCATGGTTTTATAATCTACAGTAAGATAGTGGAAAGAAGGTCAGATGAGACTAATGCCAATAAAGTTGCGGTTGCATAAACCATGCTGCAATCTAGGTGGCTTCGTATTCAACTAAACTAAACTTGGTGGGGAATTTTGTTGTTGCTATTTGACTAGGATAGAAACATTCCCAAGGCTGGCTTTTAACCCCTACAGAATTACAGCATTCAGCATCAACTGGCTTAATTGTGAATGGGAGCAAAGGGGAATCACTGGGAGAAAAGTGATTCTTCTAGTTATATTTAAAAAATTCCAACATGTGGAAAAAAAACCACGCAAATAGGTTGTGGGGCAAGAAATTAAGGCATTGCTACTTAAACTACAACACTTCAGTATTTCCTCTTTTTCTTCTTCAGTTATATTGGTCTGGGAAAGTTCTCTCTGAGAGTCAAATAAATCTTTCAAGTACTTTTTGGCAAGCAATATGTTTAAATGCCTTAGCGTTAGTCAGGTATAATGCAGAAGAGCTATCATATGAACCATAGAAAATGAAGCTGTGTTACGGTTTTCCTACATCTAAATCATACTGATGATGATAACTTTTTAGGAAGTATGCAGTGTTTGAAAATATGGTGAAAAAACATTGATAGTCCAACATCAGGATGACAATGTGAGCATGTTGCACTTCAAGCTAAGTTTTGTGAGACCTTTAACTGCATGGATCTTCTAAGAAGTTACGGCTGTCTTCTGAATCAACATTGTGTCTTGAGTTTGGGTTTAAGCCTATTGTCATTAAGTGAAATTAGGCTGTTTTCAGTTTGTAATGTTCAGTGCCAAGATTCCTGAAAAAATGTGTTCAGTAGAACCCTAATGATGTATAGAATTGGAAACTTTGATGCATCTTAAGTAAATATAGCTCAGTACCTGTTGTACATCTCTTCTGCTGATTTATGACAAAGACTGAATCTGGTAAGAACTGTTCTGAACTCTTATGTAAGTGCTCACTTTGCAGAGGGTAAAGATCCTTACTGTTTCTCAGGGGCAACTTGTATTTGGTGTTTGTTAAGAGTCTTTTGATCCTCTGACATTTATACACCTTGTGGTAAGTGAAACTTTGTTTGAACTATCCACTGTTTTCCATTTTTTAACTTTATAATTTTGTACTCCTTATTTTCTTTAAAGCAGTTAACAAATTTTGATAAAATATTTTTCTCTTTGGTATAGACAACATTGTTAAGTCGTCTGGAACGAATATTTGAAGTCTGTTTTCCTTCCATACCTGTTCTTGAAATTGAAGAAGAAATAAGTTCCTTGAATCGTTTGTTGGAAGCAAGTGAAAAGCAAATGACAACTGAGGAGACCTTAGCAAATAGAGGGTAAGAAGCCACTAACACCACAAACCTGAAATAAATTGGAAACGTATCTTTGTCGAAAATTTATGTAGCAGAATTTGAACATGACCTTCAAGTATATTGAAAAACTATAGAGTAAAAATTAGGCATCTAGTTGAATGCTTATCTTTCAGTGACTACATATACCAGTAGTATTTCATGTAGTCAGCAGCTTTTCTTCGTCTTTTTAGTGATGTCTGTATGAATTAGTTAATTAGAATGTGGCTTATTACTTACACTTGCTATAAATTGCTGCTTCTATTCGTGTGATGATGAAGTCTAAGTAGGCCTTGTTATGTCTGCTGTGGACATCATTTTCCAATTATAAGTCTGAAAAATAATTGTTCTGAGAACTCTGTGCAGTTTTAGTTCCCCTGAGTATTATGTTTGGGCATAAGTTTAATTGGAATGTATAATATGTCACTCATAGTAAAAACTATTGGAATATTTGTTCAAAGCTGCTGAGTTGTTCTTCTTGTTGATAACTTGATTTATGATGGGTTGTATAGGGAACTGATGGACGTGTGGACAGAGCTGCAGGATATCCATGATGCATATGGACTGAGATACCAGTGGGGTGGCTCCCACAGCAACAAAAAGCTTTTGTGCTCCTTGGGAATCGACACAAGAAATATTGTGAGTCTGTCAATAAAACTTGTTTTCTATATAATTGAGCTGCTTTAAACGCAGAACTGGGTGCACGTGTTTTTGTATGAATACTCCTCTCTTAATAGCATAGCTGCACTGAAAATGGGTTTTCATGACAGACTGTTTTACCATTTAATTTTTCGTAAGCCATTTTAATACTAAAAGTTGCATTACTTTTAAACACTGTGTTAAATCTATCATATATTTATTCTCTGATACTAATCTTACGCAAGTTTTATAAAACTTTGAAAAAATGTCATCACTTAGAGAATATGACAGAACCTCCTAAGTAATCTTTTTTTTTTATTTTTTAATCAGCTCTTTACAGGCAACAAGAAACAGCCTGTTATAGTACCCATGTATGCAGCAGGACTGGTAAGCTTTTTTGTTGTTGTTTTGTATTATAATTCCCATGACATTATATAGTGAAACATCTTAAATGACATTAAGTACCAGGTATGCTGAAAGATATCTGTATAAGTTTAGTTATATTGTAGGGAACAGTTGAAATGCTAGAAAAGAATAATGAAAACTGCGTGTAAGAGACTTTAATATATTTTCAATGAAAAAAGTATTGATTTACTCATTTAATAAAGTAGGCTAGCTAGTTCAATCTTAGTTTGAGACTTTTTTTTAAAAAGGAAAAATGAATCAGAGTAATATATTAATGTATATGTAGCACTGAAATTCTTCTTTTAACTGTTAAA
Source organism: Apteryx rowi (assembly GCF_003343035.1). Classification (NCBI taxonomy): domain Eukaryota; kingdom Metazoa; phylum Chordata; class Aves; order Apterygiformes; family Apterygidae; genus Apteryx; species Apteryx rowi. The sequence goes on along the minus strand of NW_020450794.1, from coordinate 1,828,000 downwards.
TACAAGGTATAGATTTAAGAAAGTCAACTAAAAATTGACAAGAGGTACTTGAACTAGAAGATTAAATAGTTGTCAAAAATGCCAATGGAATATCAAAATGAATCGGGACGTCAGTCCACATCAGCAGCTGTGGGAAGGCCTGACATTAAAAGCAGATGTTTCAAAGGAAGGTTGAAGAAAATCCCTGCTAGACATTTACGGATTTTCATGGAAAGTGTGTGGGGAGTTTTCTCAGCGCTCTCAAACTTTATGCAACTGTTTCTCTGATAGACTGTTTATTAATTGTTGCTTGTATCTCAATATTCCTAGATCAAGAGAGAAGCATGGTAATGTTTTGCAGTGTTTTTGGCATATCAGTCTATAAAGGACCAACAGATATATGGCTGTGTGCGCCATATCCATGTATATGTTCACACAGGAACAAAAGTTCTGCAGGGTTTCTGCCTGCTCCACCTCTTCTTGCCCCCCATCCAATAAAAACTATTTTACTGTAGTAGGCTATTCATGCCTACAAGAAAAGGGGTATGGACAGTATTGTTCACTTGCCCCAAGTACTAATTAAAAATAGCAAGTGTAATTTAGACTTCTGCAGGCTGTGAAGGAAACCCAAGTAACCTAACGTGGTGAGATCAACTGTTTTCACTTAAGTCCATATTTACTGATTCCTGTTTAGCATTTTGGTCTCTGCACAATGCCTGTAGTAGTAAAAACATTCAAAAGATAAGATTTGCCATTTTTGCTAGTCTGAGCAAAACAGATATGTTCTGTTTCTGGAAACCTGTTTTTTGTTGTTTGAGGGTTTTTTTTTTTAATATGGTCATTCACAAATTAAATTAAAAAATTAAAAGATTACAAATCAGAAAGACTACAGTTTTCTTTAGTATGTTTTAAATTGATTTAATCTCTAGGCTAATTTTTTTAGAGTGACTTTTAGAGTCAATTTCTAAAGCAGTTGTTTTCTGATATCAAGGTCAGCTCATGCAGTTCTTTGGGTATAAGCATGGTATTCTGATAAACACAGAGATAAAACATTTCTTAGCAATTGCTAGCTTTTTTTTCCCGTAACATGTATTTGGGAGCAAGTCTATACTGTACACAATGTGTGCAGGTTTTTTTTTTCCTAAACAGATTGCAGTTGCTGATCAATCACTTCCTAAATGCTTGTGTACACAATAAGCTGGATAGAGGTGATGTTAGGAGCTTGCTACGCTGCTTCATATGTTTCTCCTCTTGTCCAAAAGAACTGATTTACTTGGTGAAATTCCAAGCTTCGTAGCATGTCGTAGAAATGTTTGACTGTGGAACAGCTAATCTTGGTGACTAATTTCCTGAAATTACTTTAAAATATGCTGGTAACAAATCCAGTGGTTTTGTTCGGGGGTTTTCTTTGGTCATACCTCGTTGTTCAGTGTCTCAGCATTGCATGTCTCAGTGCAGACTTTTTTCTATCTATCTATGTATTTTTTTTTTTCCACCCTCGCTTTTATGCAGGAATATCAGAGATTTCAGACATCTTTGATAATACTGTTAAATTTTAAACAAACTGTTTAAAGCTAAAAACATGGCTTTATTAGTTGTCTTAATGCTTTTTAATGCATTTATTTCCATGGCAATGGTTACAGTTCTTGGTATCATTCTACAAACTGTTAATTTGACTTGCTTCTTCTGAATTACCTAATTGTAGAAATGGAGTGAATGCACTTGTACCTTTCTGATGGGCCACTTGATACTTCTGCAACAGTCTGCACACAATTGGGAGGGGAAAATGTCACCTTATCAAGTAACTATTTCCTCCGGCTTAAGTTACGTTCTTGAAAGTTGAAAGCAAGCTCCAGCTAAGAGCTTGGGTTTCCGTTACTGGCACTAAAATGTTTCTAAAGCTTCATGAAAGCCTAAGGAACCAGAAGAGATCTTTAATTCTATTTTTTCCCCCCAACTCCCCATGTCCCTCTGCCCCTCTCACTGAACGTATCCTAGGGAGGTATGATTACCCCCAAGCCCCTGGTTGAGAATTGTACTACCTAGGACTGTGTCTTCTCTTTTCTGGTGTCTGCAGTTCTTGGTGTATATATATATATGTGTGTGTGCGTGTGTATGATTTTTATTTTTTTAGGGTATGTTAGAGCCTACCAAGGAGCCTCTGAAACCCCTATCTGCAGCAGAAAAAATAGCTTCGATAGGACAGACACCTCCTGTATCACCAGAGATGAACACATGTACACCTGACCAGTTCCAGGTAAAAAATAGAAAGAAAGAGGGAAAAAGAAAGAATGAGAGAAAACGGGATGACTTGCCTCTTCCTTCATATTTTAAAGATATAGGTGGTATATTCAAAGGCACCTGTATGCAAAGGATGGGCGTTCGTTCTGTCAGATTGAATCCCTGCTCTTGGATCTATTCTTCATGTGTGACTGGAAGGGAATCCCCATGCTAAGACTGTAGCAGTTGGTGAACAGCAGGGAGACCAGCATTTGTTAAGAGTCCTGATGATCTCTATTGCTCTAAAGCAAGTTGCTTTAAAAACCATTGGCCTGCGAGTGGGCTTGCTTCCACAACTTCGAAATGTAACTTCAGTTGTCCTTCCCCTGATTAAGGTTCTTCCATCTTTTTTTTTCCCCCCTAAAATTTATCATAGGAAGCCATTCTACTTGTTGGACTGCACCTGTTTTTCTAGATGATCATTTATGTATATAGAGTTGTGCTCTTTTCCGTTTTTCCCTTTGCTTTCTCTCTGAGCGGCATAGAAAGCAGCCCAGCTGTCTGGAAAGAGGTTCTGGGTACAATCCCTACAAGCGTAGGTGCCTGCCTTTTTGATTGCCTGAGTTCTGCTGGCCGTTTATGTCAAGGTGTTTTCTTGAATGAGTATCCACTGAACAGCTCGGAGTTGCTTGGGTAGCTTCGCTGTCTAAATAGGTGTGATACAAAATGAGTTCAGAGGAGTTTAGGGTCAAGCTTTTGAATTGAGTTCTGTGTTTTCTGATATTCTGATAATAGAAGACCACATAAATGGCATATGGGTTAAAATGCGCCTAGTTGGCCACTAGTTAGTGGGATATGCTTAGACATTTAATTTTCAGCATGCCACCACAATGGTACTCAGCATATATTTGGAGGAAGAGATTCTGCTGTGTCCCTCCTTTGCGCAGGCCTTTTTCAGTCTGCCCGGCATCTCCAGGTACTTGTTACACTTGTGGCTGCTGAATGAAGGCATTCCAGAATGAATTATCCTGGTGCCATACCTCACCGTAAGGCCAGGTTTTTCTGAGCTTAGTGATCTCCCTGAGCATTTTGCTCCGCCATAATGCAGAGCTGTAACAGTGACAGGCTTGTACCAGAGGAGAAATTTTTTTCCATCATCAGTGCTGTGGAATAGCGCTAACTATGTCAGTTTGGTCAGAATTTTAACTTTTTGTGGTAATGTACATCTTTAGTGATATTTCCCATTCTGCTTCTCACAAATCCTACAGTGGAACTGAGCAGCTGAACTGGATATTGGAAAAGATAATGATAATCATTGCAACCAGTCTGAGCTGATGAAATCACTTATGCAGCTTCTATATTTGTGCAGAGTTGGAAAATTTTACTGGCTTCACGCAGAATTCAGGATCCCTTCTTTTACAGAAGGGGAAACGGAGATCAAACCCTGTAGTGTAGAGAGCTGCGAGAGCCTAAACTAGCATCTCTGACATGTGCCATTTTCTCAGTTGCCTGGCAGTCCTTATGCTGACTGCTGAAAGTAAGAACCTCTACTTATCAAACCTTTTACTTTTTTTCCTCTAACTAAGAATATTTTATACTTCTGCGTACCCCTTTGACAGAATATCATGTTATTTGTCAGAGTTTGATAAACTTTTCCCCAGTTTACTGGTCTGACAAGGCTATCTCAGTTCAGTAGTTGTTCATATGAAAAGCTTCCGTGCTATCAATCTGTGCTGCTGGCTGCCTGCCTTAGATTATTTTTTCCAAAAATACAAGTACCAAAATAAGTTTTGGGGAAAGAGAGGTGTTAAATTCTAGCTAGTGAGAATGCTAGGAGGCACGGCTACAGTTAAGTATTTGGAAATTGGAATTTGGAAAGCTTATGGGCATGGACAGTCAGCAAATGTCCACCTCAGAGACCTTGTTTCTTTGATGTTGATATCTTCTGTTCTGCTTTGTGGCTTCTGTTTGCTTTTGGGAGAATCCAGTTTTCAGGTCACATTCGGCACACTGCCTCTTGGGAATAGTCCAGGCTGTGGTGGTATTGAGAAGATGCGCTCAAACTTCGGTAAACATTTTGTTAGGAACTATGCTATTGATAATTATGAAGTGGAAATATAGGCAATTTTAGTGGACCCTGAAACTTCTTATTCTAAACACAGGTAGCTTTAGGTACAACTGTATGTATCTTCAAGCTTAGCTAAGTAGTTAGGCATTAACTGGGTAGAACTTCTGAATTCCTCCATTTTCCGATGAAGAAGATGGGTCATTCTTGTATTCAGAGATTTCAGAATATTGGGGGGTTTTTTATTGGAAGGATAGATCCTGGTTCAGAGATCCCTATGCTTTGCTTAAGGGAGGAGAAGAGTTCTCCTTTGTTGAAAGCCTGATGTTTATGGGACTTGTTTGCACAGTCAGTGTCTGTGTGTGTGACTTCCTGCTGATAGAATGAGATTTTGGAAGTAAGAAATTGTGATGATGCAAAAGTCAGAATTGGAAAAGTGTTTGTAGAAACTCAGAAATGACTTCTCAGTTTCTTGGTTGTAGGGGAAAGGAAGATGACATACAGAAATTTAAAATAGAGAGTAATAGAAATCAAAAAAATAAGGAAAAGGAAGCAAGTTATCTGCAGTGATTTCTCCTAGCTGTTATATAAACTCTGAATTTTTGGGGGATCTTGTTTCTTGCTAAGGATCTCATTGCATTAATCAGCCTATGGAAATACAGTGGACAAATCTCTATATGGGCCACTTAAGCTGCAAGCACAAGGTTTTGTGTTTTTCAGAAATAATGATTTTTCCTCTCAAGAAAGTTAAGTTACTGACTGATCTATCACAGTAGCTGTTAGTGTAACGGTGGTTTTTGTAGACTCATTCTGTTTTATACTTGAAGGTGGTGTGGGGCAGGGGGGTTGTTTCGCTGGTCCTCTGTGCTTTTAACTGTAAGGCAGTAAACAGAATATAAAATCATCTTCTGAATGCTGTTTCCTTTGTCTAAGAGAATGGTGCCCAGAAGACTTCGCAGGTCTGAAGTACAAGGCCCTACCAAGGCATATTCGGTATGAGAGAGAATGACTGCTCAAACAGGCGACCCTTTGACTGAGAGACCCCTGAGTCGGGTGCCCTCTTCTTCTGTTTCACAGCATCTAGTACACTGGGCTTCTAGTCCATGACCAAGTTTTCAGGCAGTGCAATTAAAATGCAGTCTAGTGCTTGTCAAAAAAGTTGCTGTTTGGAGTTAATGTTGACTGACTTCTCTTGATTTAATACTGTCCTCTGGTTAAGGTAGTTTTAACGTATATACCCTCTGCTCTTTGGTTTTGTTGTAAAAAGTTACCTAGATATCCTTCTGCTCTTTTAGTGTTGTTTCAAAGCACCTTCTCTATGTTCAGGACTATCTTTCTTTGATAGATCCTACTGTCAACTTTGTCCCAGTATATAGAATAACTTTGGGTTTTCTTCTCTGCTTTGTTTTGCCTAGTAAGTGTAATATTGGAATAGAGGTCTACAGTGACCCAGACCTTCCCAGAAGAAAAATACCAGTAATTTTTTTCTGCAGGTGCCTATTACAGCACTTCCACGTGCATGTAAGCCCCTGAACTAGAGATCAGGTAATGGTAGAATATGTATCTTATATTTTCTGGCTGTTATGGACTGAACCTTAATTAAACCTCATGGGGTGAGGGTTTTTAAAAACAATTTTAATTACATAAGGGGCCATCAGGACGTCTAACAATGACAGATGCAAACTACCGTATTATTGGCAACCAGCCAAAGGCTCCATCGTGGAATTGCTCTCCAGTTTTACATGTGAGAAAGATCCAAGAATATATGTTGCTTTCTTGACAGTAAGAGAGAAAGAATTACAGGTAAGAAATATTACGGAACTTATTATTCTGGCAAATGTGATAAGGTAGCTTAAAGGTGGTGTCTGAAAAAAATGCATTTCAGAACTCTTGTAATCTGGCCAACTGGTGCACACAATGAAATGTATGAATTGCTTCTGTGTAAGCCTTTTTCAAAAGTCATGCTTAGAGTGCTCATTTGTGGAACCAATATATATTGGTAATATATTTGAATTGCAAGCCTTTCTTTTTTTTTGTCCCCCCAGCCTTAAGAAGCGAAATACTTCCTTTTTTTTCTTTTTTGCTTGATTTCGTTTTCCTGGGTAATTATTGGCATGGAGACGAACTTCTACATTTTAGTCTTTTGGATTAAAGGAGCTCTTACATAATAGCATTCTAAAATTATTGTGTGAAAACATCTCTCACTTGTGTCAGAAAGTGAAATATGATGCAGGAGAATCGGCAGGCATTTTAGTTCCCTTTTTCTCACTTCCTTAGCATTCTGAGTAGTACCCTGACAGCTAAATATGCTTTCTTCGTTTCTGTACCATGTCCTATAATCTAAGATGGAGGGAGGAGTGAGAGGTTTGTTCTGATTCTCAATATTCTTCTAGATAGAGCACTTTTCCTTAAAACCTGTTATTAAAATAGTAGTTGTAAATGCAGTATCCTAACAGCCTTGCAATCTCTGAAAGACAAAATGTTACATTCCCGTATGCAGTGCATGTTTCCATTGTCTGAGATTCAAGGCTGTGTTTGAATGTCGTAGCTCTGTTAGGGCCAAGGTCACTAGAACCAGAAGACTCTTCCTTTCTGTTTAATTGGGTTTCATCTCTGCCCCCTCCTTTCATTTTGTCTGCTTTTGTAAAGGCCGGAGCTTGCCAACATCCTGTATAGAGCAGGTCAGAATTTCTTGCCACCTCCTTTTTTGCAATTTCTAGTGTTTGAAGTCAGCAGGATGACCTCGTCCTACAGAGTGGAAGAGTATATTTACTGATTTGGAGTTATTTTTATTTTCCCCATTTTAGGAGGAATTGAACACATCCTTTGCCCTCTCCTTGGTAAATTGGAGAATCAAGTAGTGATGAAAGGGAAAATCTTGGCCAGTCATTGGTACCACCTTTTCCATGCAACTCTGTCACACTCATCAGTTCTAACTCAAAAATCTGCTGAGACAAAAATGTTGTGGGTTCTTTCCTCAGTAACTGAGGATAGGTGGGAAGATAGTTTGACTTCGAGCTCATTTTGCTCATCGTAGAAAACTACTAAATTATCAGACTAGCCTCCTTTTCTTTGTGAAAGCTCCTTTTAACGTTAATATATTTTAGGTATGACAAACTCTAAACATCCTCCTGATCATAGTGACCATTGCTTCATCAAGTATAGCTTCCCCACTAGTAACATTATTATTATGTGCAAGTCATTTGAGTGCCAGTAATTTCATTACCAAAACAAAATGAAAAATGTAGCATCAACTCCTTAAGCCCATAGAGTGAATACTGTTGTAGTTATACTCCTCAGTAACAGAAATATTTCCAGCTCATTAGATAGGAAAGATTTCTCTAGGCAAGGCTTTTACTATAAGTAAATACAGAAACCTCCAGCTCCCTTTATTTTTCTTTCTATAAACATCTATCACCTAGCAAAAGCCTTTTACAGTTAGCTTAACCGTACAAACAGGTAACACAGATTCCTGCAGTCTTGATTCATGAATCTGCATATTTTTTCAGTGCTTGATAGCTGTGACTTTTAAAAGTAAACTCAATAGCCTGGCTTGCTACAAAAACAAGATGTATAGCTCAGCCACTGAAAGCCTGACAGCTAGAGTGATGGGTTTTCAGTAATCTTGCAGAGAGTTTTGGTTGCTGTTTTTCCATAATGAGTGTGACTGTTCTGCTAGTTTTATCAAACTTGAAGCCGAAGGCACGTCCTTTCCCAGTGCTTCTTGACAACTGACTTCACTGGGGAGAGAACAGAAATGAAATGGACTGAAGTAGGAAGATCTACTTATTCCATATATTTTTGATGCTGTCCGATTGGTTTGTGTCCTGAGAATACAGGAGGACAGCACTTGCAAGCTGCTCTATACCTGAACATATATTCCTTGTAAAACATGGTCCCTGTTGCTTGATTTATGTGTGTGTGTGTGTGTGTGTGTGTGCAAAAGGCTGAACAAGAGGAAATGAAAAGGCAAGGATGGGCTCCCACAAGGAGTCAATGTTTTCATGCTCATTTTGTTCATTTTACCAGTGGTTTGTTTATATATTGAAATGAGTTAATCATTAAAGGATAATAAGTTGAAGGATTTTCTTAGACAAGTTTGTTTAATAGTTTGGCCCTCACCTGTAGGGGTTATGTCTCTTAAAAAAGAAAGAAAAAGAATTATGGGCTCTTTTGTGGTAAATAACTGCTTCTGTATATAATCAGGTCAAAGCATGGATATGGAGACAATTTTCACTAATAACCCTGTTCTAAAATTGGCCTCCAAATTGTGTATACACAACTTCTTATGCAAAATGTCTCATTGTCCATGAAAGAAATACTAGCTTAACTTTCAACTGTCTTAATGTTTTTTGTTTTTTTTTAATCCAATTCGTATGATTTAGTTAATTTGCAATTTTTGCTTAAGTTAGAAGTTACCTAATATGTACTGTTTGGAATTTAATGAGACTTCATTTAGTAGAACAAATCTGCTTTGAATCTTTAGCACATATTATGAAAATATTCACCTCCTAAAGGCTTGGGGGTTGCTCATTCAGTTGTCTTTTTTAGTATTTCGGCACTAAAGAATCTGTTGTTTGAACTGCTTTACATTGTTGTAACCTGAACTGACTATAAAATCTGATTTCTGACTTTTCAACTCTAGGAATCTCTACCACCTGTCCAGTTTGACTGGAGTAGCAGTGGCCTTACTAACCCTTTAGATGGTACGTCTCTCCGTAGAGCCTCTAGCACCAGAGCTAGAGATAAGAAAGCTACAAAGTTCAGACAAACATCTCTCTGCTGATTATTTTTTTTAAATATATACGCACACATATATATAATATATAAAAAATTATTTCTTACTCCTAACTTTGGAAATTCAGGCTTTCTTTCTGATTAACTGTGCCCCTATGTGAAGTATTATGTGGTCTTAAAAATACTAAGTATTATTTTTAGATTCCTGCCATATGCTAATGACACACCGCTGCAATATTAACACTTCATTATATACAACTGCGGATCATAATGAAACTCTGAATAAATGAGCATTTTAGATTGACAAGTTTTACTTCTTAAAAGTATTTTTCACCCATGAACTATCTCTTTAGACACCCTTTGAATGACAAACTTGTGTATAGTGGCTACTTCAAAGCACAATATTTTAACCAAAAACTGTTTGCAAAAGATACACTTCTTGACCTGAAAGTTTTCAGATTTACAGATATTTTATATTTCAAAATTGTGACTTCATCTGTTACCACTTTTGCTTAACTCAAAGCTAATTATAGCTAATATATTAGATCAAAGAGGTGGCTACGGCTTATTTGTATCTATAAGTGTATATAGTTACCGCATAAAAGATCTTCACCCGTGTCTATTTTAATAGAGAAGTGAGTTTTGCCACCACCTCCAGTCTCAGAAATGTAAGCTTATGCAAAGGAAATAAAACAAGTTTTGAAAATTCATTTGATTGGCAGACTAGAAACGTGTGAAGACAGTGACACCTGTAAGAGGAGCCTGCTAACAACAGTTAATTCAGTGGCTCAAAAGCAGGCTAAAATAAACTGAATCTCTTACTCCGTTGGTGTTGCTTCGCAGTGTTGTTCAGAACAGGTAGACTGGACAATGTGGATAGCGATATCATGGTGCTGAAGGAAAGCCTGGATGGACCCTTTCGCTGTTGTCTGGTGTCTTATTACTTCAGTCAAATCATCGTGCTTTTTTTTAACAAACAACTTCTTTCAAATGTATCTTGGTTTGATTTCTGTTTTAGTACTAAAGGGGAACAGTATAACTTACCAGTGCGGAACTGGATGTAATAGTGGCATTTGTTACCATGTGTTTACATTGTTTTAAGATAATGGTAAGGCAGCACTTAAAGCTGATAAATGAAACTTGTTAGTTTTTTGGTTCTTCGCTGTTTGGGGACCTGCTAAGTCTTCCTGGTGAAAGAATGACTTTCAGTTTCAAGGAGGGGAGAAAAAGCCCATTGTAGTCTAATTACCAACTGACCTATATATTGTTTCCCTTTAACTGGTCACATCTTTCTCTCTGGGTCTTGCTGGTTCTCTTTCATTTTTAGATTGAAATAAATATTTCTATTTTAAAGTTACTAGTGTTGATTTCCTTGCTGCATTGTACATGAGGAAGTGTGCATTGAATTAAGTTGTTAACATTTTAGAAGGTACAAACTAATACTGTAAGCATTGTTTTCATGTCAATTTTTAAATTGTGTACTGAGTACTAATTATAACTTGCATGTTCAAGTGTGTGTCTTACCCCTTTTTACACATAAACCCCTCCCTTGGCTTACCTTCTATATGGCTGCCTACCAACACGGTCACTGAATTTCAAGCTAGTGGAGGTTCCACTCTTCTGAACCTTGATTTCTTTGGGCCCGTGGATGACAGTAGCTCTAGCAGCACCACCACAATCCCAGGTCAGCAGAGTGTTAAAACCACAACTGTAATATTATAACAACTTACTAAAAGCATGAGCACATCACTTGACTTTCCTATAAACAAGGAGAAATTTTACATTGTTTCCTAAAATGTCTTTCTGCTGCCTTTTTCTTTTAATCTGTGTTCTGTTTTCTGATGTTTTGTATCAAGTGCGAAGTATTTAAAAGGTACTGTCAGCTCTGTATTGTCACGTGTTGAATGAATGGCTCTTACGCTCTTGCAAATAAGATGTTAAAACACTTGTTTCAAATGAGAAATTTTAAAAGTTAATGTTTCTAAGTACTTGAGAATAATTGGAAAATGTAGAGGTAACTATTCCAAAAAACAAGGATTGTTCCTGCTTTTATTTAATAATTCTATAATTTAGAGACAGTTATGTTATTTGGAAGTTGTGTGCGAGTATAAAGCTATGGGGTTAACGTATCACAACCCAGCTGGTATGTGCTGCTACAAGGGAGCTGTAATTCTTTTTGTTGTGAAACTGCTCATGTTAGTGATAACAGTGAAAAAAGTGTTTTAACAACATTCATAACGGAAAACAAGGATAGTTGCATGTTTGTGCGGCATTAGAAGTTTATGTATGTTAATTTTAAAACTAAAGCTCTTTATCTGCAATTTACTCTTGAAAAGGAGATGAAAATACCACTTTCTCCTTTCAATAAAATATGAAAGTAATTGAATTCATTTATCATACGGTTTTGACATGCTTTGCATATTTTGTGTGAGCTTGTGAAAACCTACACTCTGAATAAATTTCTGCAGGAATTTCAGGGAATATCTCGGGGATTAATCCCGATGCATAGGTTAAGTAGATAAATATCTTTTCAGTACAATGCCCGAGTACAATTGGGAAGCAATGACATTCACTTCCCTAACAGGAAGGTTCTTCTCCTCTTTGTGATTTTAATTTGGGGGGGGGGAATCTCTTTAAAAAACTGGTTTCTTATTTATTGTATTTTAGTTTTTAAAAAATGCTTTTTAATTTTGGAATCTGATCATTAAAGGCAACTTTATAGCATTGCATTCCAAATGTACTTTTGTTCCCCCCTTGAGAAACGTCATTGTCAGGTGAAAGATCGCAGGTTTGCCGTGAAAAGTGGTAGGTGGCAAAGTCAGGATGCTTGAGCCTTACAGATGGCTTATAAAACCCTTTTAGAAGTGTGCGAGTTTATCAAAATAGTAGCAAATCATCAGTACCCAGTACCTGTATCCTGCTACTGCTCATACAGTCGGGTGCATTCTTGTATCCTGCTGCTGTGCACACTTGAAGTGATTGCTTAAGAGATGCTCTCTTTTCCTTTCATTGCACTTTTTTTGTTTTGTCAAGTACAGGTATAACCACCTTCTCTGGTATGCCGTATACTGCCTGTTTTTATGTTTTCAGTTTTTGCTTTTCTTTCTTCCTGACTTGTTTCTGGGAAAGTCATTTGTTCCTTGGCTTGCAGCTCGTGTGTTTGTGTGTGTGTGTTTAGGAGCTTTGTGTGGGGTTTGTTTGGCTAACTTTCCTCAAATATCTCATTAAGGTTTTGCAGTGCTTTCCTTAGCTATTCTCTGATCATTTCAATAAAATGGAGAATATGCAACTCTAATAAAAACAAAGTGAGCTTTTTAATTACTGTAATTGAAAGACAAATTATTAGAACTTTTGGCTTCAAGAAGAAACTTTATCAGTAGTAAAAGTTTGTTCTTTCTCTGAAGACCTTAGTTTTACTTGTTCTAGACCTATACTGTATTCTTCACAGTCTGATCCAAAATAACTTTTAATAAAACATTTCATTCTAAGTCATTAACAGGGAGTGGCTCAGTTCCCGTATGTTCCGACAGACTTAGCGTGTTGGGTTTTTTTTTGTGTTGATAATTTAGCATAAATGTAGCTGAGTTAAAGGGTATCTCTAACAGATCTGTAAATTGAGCAGTGACATAAATCACATTCCAGTGAAAATGAATTCAGGACCTTAAATGTGAATATCTAAATGATGTAACTTATAAGGTTGCATTTTATGTTTGTTGCAGAGTTGCATGTCAAAGGATTCCTTGTTTCAATTATTTTTACAATTTGTACCTTAATGGGATTTCACAGGCTTCTGCAAGTCAAAGTGTATTACTTCAAGTCTTCCTCTCCCTGTTTGAAAGTGGATATTCTATGGAATAGTTGGGCTTTTTCCTATTTCCAAGTTCTGTAAACATCTGACAATACTAAAAAAAAAACACGGTATACTGGTCTCAGTACAGTACATCTTTCTATGTGGTGCATGAAACTGGATGCAACTTAATTTTGTGAATCCGGACTAAAAGTGTGGGCTAAAAAGAGAGCTGATTATTTTCCAGCGAACCTCTATTAAACAAAGCAATTTTTTTTTCCCTCTGCAGCTTAACCAGACTATTTTCTTAATTTCACTTTTTGATTGGCTTAGTTTCCTAACACTGAAGGAGCATTTAACTTGTGCAGCGATGATGAATGGTCAAGATGCTGCTTGGAAAGAGTTGGTGCAAAGCACTCATGAGGATTATTAACCTCATCTGTTTGCATACACAGTATCGAATTACAAGAGGGACAAGGAAGGATGATAGGCACAGGGATTTTTCTGATTTGGTAACTTCTTGGTATGGAATACATCTAAAAATGTCTTGAACCAAGCAGGTAGACTGGGTAAAGTCATCAACACATCAGGTTATAAGTATTTCTTTTTATATTAGGTAGCTACATGGTACTGTCGTGTCCAGGTATTTGCAGCGTTTGTTCTGCTGTAGTATGAAATGCTTCTGTGTTGTCCAAACCCGCTCACATCAATGTTACCTTGTTTAGAATGCAGGAGTCTGTAAAACAAGATGCTGCTGTAATCTTTGGGTACTAAAATTTTACACTCTTTTTGAAAAATATCTGTAATTGTGATTGAAGTATACGTGAACTTCACTTAAATCCATGAAACATAGCTGAAATTGTAACTAGAGGAACATCAGCAATTTAAAATGCTTCAGAGGAACAAGATGTATTTTAAGTCTTTCCTCCTGATATGTTTTAATAATTCTAATTTCTAGAGACTAAAAAAAATAGAGATAATGCCTGGAGATTCTAGAGCTAATGAACTTCCTACTGAGATACAGTGCTTGATCTTAAACAGGCAGAATTTCACCCGTATCTGTGATTTTCTTGATGAAGTTCCATTGTTTGCATTGTTTTCAGAATGATCTCTGCTGCTAAAATTTGAAATTCATTTGCAAATTAAATGATGTCAGAATTCAGTATCTGACCTAAGATATCTGAAACTAAGAAATCAAGGCTGAAACATCCAGATATTTGGTGCTCTATAAATATCTGAAAGATGAAAAGGGAGCACAGACCAAAAGTTTTGGTAGCATTTTAAATATTATGTAACTTTTAATGCCATTCCACTTGTATGTATTATAAACACTGTTTTTCCTCACTTTGAAGAAACTTTTAAGCCAACTGCTTATACAAAGCAAGATATTAAACTCATTAAAATGCATGCCAATATAGTGTATAATTTCTCATTAAAGAGCCGGTCACTCTTAACATGCAGCTTTCTTTAGTAGAAACAGTTGAGTCGAAACTAATCAAAACAATCAGTTTTACACAGCTGACATTCTTACAGGTGTAACCAAATTTTTTAAATATTTACTCTTAGGCTGAGACCTTGTATGCCAATCTTAATCCAGTGTGTGTGGTTTTTTTGAGGTGCAGCTATAAAAGCTCCTGTGAAAAGGGTGGGGAGAGGACTTTGTTTTAGAAACAGACATGTCCCATCATGTTGTTTTCACGTATCTTGAAATTTTAAACGATTCAGATGTTTACAGAAAACAGAGTCTGTAGCAAGTTGGTCTGTGGCTAATTATGGATATACTTGCCTCCAACCATTGCTGATTATCATTTTGTACTCTAAGGTGTGGATCCAGAGTTGTATGAATTGACAACCTCAAAACTGGAAACTTCCAATACGAGCAACAGAGTGACAGATGCATTTGCAAGACTCATGTCCACCGTGGAGAAGGCAAGCACATCCACAAGGTAAAGAATGTTTGTTGCTTGCTTTTAACACTAAGGATGGCTCAAAATGTGAGGAGGGAATGGGTGTGCCATTTTGGGTCACAAGTTCTTGGATGAAGAAAAGGTTTACGTTTAAGATGTAAATGAAAGTTGCAAATATGAAATTCACAGTACTGTAGTTCCTATTTCAAATTAACACCAAACTCTAAAATAAACTGGGAAACAGTTTGTGAGGTGACAGAAAAAAGGCAGCAGGATGCAAGCTTAAAAGCTAGAGCCAAGGGCTGAATTGGAAGAGACCTTCTGAAGAAAAAAAACAAAACAAAAAAACCCCCTAAAACTGGTTTCTGAGAATGGAAGGATAAACTGAACTAAACTGAATGTAGTTCAAGCTCCTAGGACTTTGACAGAAGACCCTTTTAATTTCCTTTACTTAATTTATAGATATGGAAAGTTCCACAAGTAAAATAGTAAACTCTGACTTCTAAAAAGCAACGTTTGTCCCTTTGCATGTAGTTCTGGTGCCTGGCAAGACTTCAGTGAAACGTGAGGTTCACTTTTTTGTCATTACAAGCCATTTCATAAGGAATAAACATGGAGTTTCTGTAGTTGGTTTAGGGTGTCCTTTCTGCTTCATGGATCTCATGTGAAGTTCTTCTAGATGCATTTTTTTCTGTAGGTAGAGTGTATATACAGGCTTCAGATGTCAAATGCCTGTTTAATGAGGCCAGAAGACTCTCTCCGTTTATAAGCTTGTATTCTTTTGGGTTTATTTTTTGAATTTGTATGTTTTAGCAGTAGGATCCCCGACTGTCTTAGCACGTAATTAATGGCTGGGCCCATTAAAGAATCAGAGTGACACAGTAGAATGTTCCATTGTTGAGGAATTGCCTGCCTATTTTATAGATGTTTATAAATATAGTTACTTTTCAGATAATGAACAGTAACATATTCGCACTCTGAGGAATTTATTCAACCCTCTAAAACTAAACAGATGTGTTTCTATGGAGCAAAGCACTTTAAAAAGAGGCATGGTTGAAGAGAATTGCAGAGTATGTGGTGATTTGTGATGACTGGGGATGCTAGGCTTTCTCAAAATAGCTAAAACTAGAATTCACAAGAGCTCTTTCAAAACATGTTCTTTCTTTGGGAAAACTATCTGGCTAGTTTTCCTGCAGTGCGAAACTTCAGAGTTAATACTGAATAAAAGAACGATTAACAGGCCATGAAATTTCAAATGAGAACCAGTAGAGGGAACTCCACACCTCAATGCAGATTTGATTTCTTGGCTTTTGCTTGGCTATTTTGCTATCCATAGGGTGCCTGAAGCTTTACACTCTTTCTGAAAATGCACTAGTGAGAAAGTTTGACTTTCATTACTTAAAAAACATAGTTACAGTTGAAATTTTTTTAATATATTCTATGTCTAATTAAAAAGTAACCGCAAATTCACAGCAGGCCATACAAAATCCAAATATATATTTATTATTTTCTTCACGTCCATTCATAGATTTGTACCTGCTTACCTGGCAGACCTTTGAGAAGTCTTAGCTTGTGTTTTATCTACAAATGAGCAAAGGAGTCTGCTTTGCTCAAAAGAATGTTCACCCTCGTTTTCCTGTATTTTTGTTTTTTCTGGCACCAAAGTTCTTCTCCCAATCTTGAGCCGATTGAATAGTGATACGAAGTTGTTCTAGTTCCTGTGCTATAGGAATATAGCAGGCTGTAGGGAGAGGCTGGGGACCTTAGACCTTAATTGTTGAGTTCAGATACACATAGCCTAGCCGTTTTAAAGCAGCCGTTTTCAGTGTTAAGTAAATTTTGGAAGTTTTCTGTTAACTCTGAATTTTAAAAATTCCAATTTTTTTTTCTCTTTTCCCATTTCATGCTCTCTGGGTGGGGGGGGAACAGTCTGTTTTTCCATTTTTCAAGGTAGAAAACTTCAGAGATATGAGGGGGCCTCAGCAGTATGCCAAATACTCTGCAGTGTGTTAGCTTTTTTTTTTTTGTAAACACAATTACATTTTTTCTTTTTATTCTTTTGTAATGAACTGGAGCCTTTAAAATAGAAGTGGCTGGATACAGCCAACTCATCAAAGATGGCATTCATGCGCCAGCCTGGAAATGCAGATTATTAGCCATCCCTGACAACTGATCAGGGCACGATGTAGCCAGTGGCTTCACACCACTCTGATAGCAACTTCAATTGCATTAAGACTTTATTTGTCTGTAACTCATCTGAACTCAGGATCCTTGAGGGTGGAGTTTCAAATGAAAATGTCATTGCTCAGCGGTGGGAGGCCATATGAAGAGTCCTATTTGTTTGAACTAGCTCCATCTTTTGCTCACAAACTGCTAACTGGCAGCTGGAAAGCAAATGTTGGGAGAGGAGGGGAAGAAAATTGATCAAATTTCCCAGCTTGGGTATGAAACCTTAAAGGTAGCAGTAAAGGTTAAGGTCAGCGATCCAGTACAGCGCTCCACTTGAGATTCTGCAGTCTTGCCTAATTCCGTAGAATTGGCAGAGATCAAAGTTTATCTGCTGTCTCTTTGAAGGAAAGCAGAGCGCTGATACATTTCCAAGAAATGGCTGAAAACCTGATTTAAACTGTAAATATTCCTTGTGGGCAGTGTTGGATGGAGCAGGCTAACTCTTAATTGCGGAGTGAAATTTTTTTTTTTTTTTTTTTTTTTTGAAGTGCATATCTATAATAACTCATTGCTTTTAGAGCCTGGGTTTTTTTGGTACTGTCCACAAAACTCTTTGCAAACATAGGATATCACTGAAGTCCTGAAAGATTGAGTGCTGCAGGAAAAGGTTGGAATGTAAACCAGAACAGTTGGGTATTGAGGCATTCCATATTTCTTGCTAAATTTTCTCCCAGCAACTTTCCTGCCTGTCAGTCTGGCTATTTCTTGCAGCTTGGCGTACACGTACCTTTAAAAAGGAAAGTTCATGCCAACAGGTAGAGGGATTGGCATAACTGTTCTGGGAAAGATATTCCCTCTGTCTGGAGTGCCTTGGGAGGGAATGTAGCATAGCGTAAGAGAAGTGATGAATGGGGCAAAGTGTTCTGCAGGAGGCAGTTCCAAAACCTGAAGGAGGCAGGACCCTGTTTTGAGCCAGGACCAGGTCCTTGCACGCTTTAGAAATTAAAGGTATATTTCCAAAGCAGGTAAAAGTAGTACAGCTGCCACTCACAGTCTGCTCATTTGAGTGTCAGTTCTGTGAGCCAAGGTAGCTAGAAATTAAGACTGCATGAGCAGGAGAAGCTCTGCAATGGCCCCCCATGGACCAGGGTTTAGCAAGAGAAGCTCTTGACTGTGGGAACATCTTTAGTGAAATTGGTGACTGGAATTAATGCGGCTCATATGGTTATTTCTCTTGCTTCCATCAAAATGGTCCTCATCTCCACACACAGTTGTTAGGCAATTTGGTAGGTCTCAAGGGTAAAAACAGCTTGGAGCGATGATAACACTTTGTCTTTTAAGTTTAGAGACTAGTGAGCAATTCTTTAGGGTTGGCTTGGCGATATTTGCTACCAAAGGTGCTGACTGCTCTGTTATCCAGGAAGAACACATGCAGCGTCCAGTTTTATTTCTTCTGGAGGAACCTGTGCCTCTCCATAGAGGAATGGAGACATTAGCCAGTCCCATTCCCCTTTGTGCTGGGATGATTTCAAAAAGTTTTGAGCCTCATTACCAAATGGTTGTATCCATAGCTGTAGCTTGGTCACAGCTAAATAATTTTTGCTCTATAAGCATATTAGCCTTTTCTCCATCAGATACTTTTTACAGAGCACATTAAGTAGATAGATTATTGGACAGGGCCTCCAAGCTAGGAAGGGAGCATCTGACTGTGCTCACTGGCGTGCACATTCTGCGGTGGTGTTGCAGACGCTAGCTAGTACAGCAAGAGCCGGAGCATCATCCTGTGATAAAGGTCCTCTGTACGCCCACTGAACGAAATGCAGCGCTGTCTCTGGGCCCCAGCAGTGCCGTTCCTTAGCATGACACAGTTGAGCAGAGGAGGAAGAGGCGTATAAATAGCAAGGAGTGTGTGAGCTCCATCTTGGTGCCTGGTGACAATTGCAGGAACTCCTTTTAATGCAGATCTCCGAATCAGCCCTCTTCCTTTGGCTTCCTCTGTCAAACGCTCCTTTGTTAGCTGTGCCTGCAAGTCCTTGATCGCCAGGAGTTTGTACCTTTAAGAGGCTTGTGGTAAGCGATTACTAATAGTGGCACCAGATACTGATAACAGAGTGGTGGGTGACAACCGCATTTCAACAGCTCAGAGATAGTCCTCTTCGAGTGCAAACAGAGCTGCCTGTGAAGTTGTTAGGCAAGGAGGCACATATTGGCTCTCTGCTTCTTTCTTCAGTAAATCCAGCACACAGCTTTGTTTATCCTCCAGAATTTGGTAATCTGCCTAGTCAGTGGCTCATGAAATTCCACTGCAGCAGCGAAAAGAAAATACTGCTATTCTCATGAAGGAAGGTCAGATTTAGTATCTAGACTGCCTCATCTAGAGATCTTTCATCAAGTGGAGATTCCAAGTAGCAAACAAAAGCGATAGTTCAGTGTCAACACGATGATCGGTGATGTCAAGGATGAGTTTGAATCCGGGTTGTAGGTTTTCTTGTTTTTTTTTCTTCTCCTCTCTTTCTTTCTTTCTTTCCCCCTAGCCAGGAAATTCTGAGACTGCTGCTGAAGCAAAACACATAGCCCCTTGCTTTTTCCTGATTTCTGGTCAGCTAAGAGAGCAATCCTGGTGGGTGCTGACAAAAAGACATGAGTACATGCTGCTGTACATGATCAGTGTGGTGATTGCCCTGTCATGAGCTCAATTTAAAGCCTGTAACTAAGACAAAAAATAGGAAATTTCTGAAATGTTCTAGAATGAGGTAGTTTATGTGTTTGAAGCCTTTTGTCTCTGCTTTTTGCCCCAAAGAAGGGGGAGCTTATTTAGCTAGAATTTCTAATGTCATTGCAGAGGGTAGTAAATGCCTTTTTGGAACTGGAATAATTGGTGGAATATTCAGTTTTCCTAGTAATAGCCAGTGTTCTTCAAGATAAGCTATGAGCATGAAAAGTATGGGTGTTTGGTCTTTCGTAACAGCCTGTGCCAGACTTCATTTTATTTAAGAAATATGAGTTTCTTGCGTAGTAGTGCAAACCAAGGGACATGGGATTCAGACATCTTTATTCATTTGTGTTCAGTAATTGCTGTAAAGGGTGCAAAAGGAAAAGTAAACAGTGATTCCCAAACTGGTGAGTGTTTCGTTTTGGCCCCACATACTACTGCACTTCCAAGCAAACATCTACAAGTTGTGAGCCACTTTTTGCTGATGATGAGACCTGGGGGAAAAAAGGGTTTGTGGATCATGGTGTAGAGCAGTATGGTGTGTAATCTAAGTAAGGTTGTGGCAGAAATACAATGCAGGTACCTTCCCTTTTATTTTAAAGGTATTAAATTAGGCACTTCTTAATGTCCTTTCAAGGTGTTCCATGCTATATTGAAAGACTATAAAGGTCTTGAGTATTTTAGAACTAATACTTCTGTTGTTTTACCCTCTTCAAGTGAGTAGTCTCAGAAAGGTACATTGGAACGGGCAAAAAAAAAAAAAAAAAAAAACGAGTAGGAAATCATTTTTCCCTCATAGCAACAATATTCAGGAACAGTTTGCTGATTTTCCGTGTTAACATTTTGTGGGTAGGCAGGTAGGTACTATAACATTTGAGTAGCTTCAAATAGCTTACACAGAAGTGCCTGCCAATGGGAGACAAACTCGCAGAACCTTGCTTCCATCAGTGATTCTTTCAGTGATCCAAAGGAAATCAGGTACTGGATTAATGCACTTTTTTTCTTTTCTTCTCAACAGGAAGCCTAAAAAGGAAGAACATCTTAGTGAAGAGGCTGCCAAGGTGATTTCTAGCCTTCCTGACTTAACTTTCATGCATGCCAAGGTGTTGATGTTCCCAGCCACATTAACACCTTCAACAAGCTGCCAAGAAAAGGTAGACTAAAGTGATGTGAATTGGACATTTTCTATTGATTTTTTTCTTCCCTCTGTGGGTCATAAAAAGCAATCTTGCTTTAATAAAATTCAAGTTCAGATGATTTGTTGGTAAGCAGCACTAGAAAGGTATACATAGTAATGTATATTTATTTACATACTGGAGTCCTAAATTTATATTAGAGAAAAATGTAAATAATTGGGGGTGAATCTTTTTGAAGATCTATTCTTTTTGTTGTGCTGGGGTGTATACATTTATGTCTTTGTGAAATACACTGGTGGTGTCCTTCTTACAAAACTTTAAAAAGTTAAAAAAAAAAAAAAAAATCCTAGAAACACATAATGAAAACTTCAATCTTCACGGTCTGTGAAGTCCCCTTTAAAGGTTTTCAGATTGCATTGAGCATCTTTCTTTCTTTCTTGCATATATTAAAACACTTGTTGCTGAAAAAACCAAAAGGTTACATTGTTCCTTTGTGGATTTTCAGTTGTTTCTTTAAAACCCAATAATTTCTTTTCTGTTCTAGCTACCTTAAGGTGTGTTTTTCTTTTTTTCCTTCTCCTCCTCCTTCCCTTCCCTCCCCCTCCAGTTGGTGGGTTGGCTGATCAGTTTTTATGTTCTTAAACTTCAACAGTATGGCTCTGTCACAATATAGCCTTTTGAAAGGTATGTTGTCAGTAACCTCTCGTTCCGGTTATGGATCACTGTCTAAACACTTGATTTCTGGGGTCGTTAGAAGGTTGTCTGCATTCAATCAATTTGATTTGGGAAAGAAGGACCAAAACTATATGAATGTCTTACAATGAAATTTACCTGTTAATTTTTGTTTTGTTGTACCACTATTCCTATGTTTGATTTTGCACAGTGTAAAATGACATAATCATAGATTGCTATGGTTTTAGGCTGTATATACAGTAAAAACTATGGGTTGTAAATGTTTGGGGAAATTCCTATGGAAAAAAGAGAGCTATGTAGAAGAACCTCTAAAAAGGTCAATGTGCATGCCCAAGGTCTTTTGAGATTTAAGTGTGTAAATTTCCTTTTAGCTTACACAAAATAAAATAATTTAAAAGATATATATATATGCATATAGTCTGCTATCTTTTTATAGAGAATGTATATGTAAGTCTTGTTACTGTTGACAGTAAAACTGATGCACTGTATTAACAGCAGAACCTTCTGATTTATGTTGCACAGTCCCACAAAACACAGCTATCTGGGTCCTGCACAAGGAGGAGCCAGACTTCTCTTCAGTTGTCCCGTCTCTTTGAATGTGTTATGATGTAGTCTTTTATTTCTGCCTCTGGCTTGCCTTCTGGGTTGTAGGGCCCTATGGCTCAAGACACATTGGTATTTTGAGTTAGTGGCTTCTTCAAAGTAATTGGCAATACTGAACTGTTTAAAAAAAAAAAATCAGGTTGAAGTGAGAAAGGATAACTGGTTTTGCCTACTTCCCAGTTAGAACTAAAAATGTTAATGTAACATACACTTAAATTTCCTAGTATGTTAGTTTGCACTGTAGCTCTTCCAGCAACATCTCTTCAGAGGATATGGGTGGACTGTGTGCAGAGTAGACTGTCTGCAGGTAAGGCATGCTCCGAGTGCTGATGTTTCTTCAGGGTGCTTTGCATGAGCGTAGACTCTCCATGTCTAACCTTAACTGTGTGCACAGCTACTTAAGTGTTCAGTAGTCACCGCCAGTTCATCAGGTAAGACCTAGTTCTGACAAATTTCCAATGCATTCTTTACCTCTTCTTTGAATTCTTTGTAGTCTGTCAGCACTTGGGTCAGCAAAGTTAGAGTTTGAGTTCAGTATCTTTAGCTGATAAGGTGAAATGTTGTCCTAAGCGATCCTCTTGAAATATGCTCGAGATTAGTGCTGTTGTTCCATCTTGGTGAACACAGGAGTTTCAGTGAGCGGTGGCTATTCAGAATTTAAAGAGCAGCTCCCACTGTTGTGATAAAGTTAGCCTGTAAAGCCTAAACTGCTTTCTTTGCTTTCTGATTAGTGCTGCAGCATACAGTGCTGTGGTATAAAACCACACCCTTTTGTAGTTGAAAGGACTTATGCAAAAGCCATCTGCTTTACCATATATCCCTCCAAAACTTACATTTGCTTCTTCTGCAAACTTTTCATTACAGCACTGTCTTCATGCCTGTTTCACCTCAAAATTAGCTTCAGTAATCTCACAGGTTTAGCGTAATATTTTCCCATGCAGCTTATACGTCATTCAGTTCTGGTAGTAGGCTGCTGTAGGTGAAAATCAGTCCTTTTGTTTTCAGAGCTGTAGTGTGTCCCTCGGAGGCAGAATAGTGGTATAGTCGCCACAGAGAGCTGTAGCCATTGTTTCAAGGAGAATATGTTCGGGAGCTGACTCATGATCCTTGTCTGGCAGCAAGTGGACTAAAGTAGTGAGGAGAGGTGGGGGTGGAAGTGCCAGCTGCAAGTTGATCTTTAGTCTCCTCACAATTGCCTCTAGAGGCAGCTGCCCATTTGTCTTCCAAGTCTCCAAGTGCAGTACTCATGGCTCAGCGTACACGGGGGAGGGCAGAGAAGTGGTGGGGGGGAAAAGGAGATTTCTATTGTGGCTGATGCCACAATTCTCGTCAATTGTGGGATGGACAGACGGGCTCTTCTGCCTCTCTCCTGTCTTGTAAAGGCAGCTTTGTTCTTACGCAGCAGGTTTTGTCCAACAGGTCTGGCTACTTAGGGATGTCTTTCTGTGCTGTTCTGATTGACACACCATCTCCTATCTAATTTAATCTTGCCAGTAGGTTTATGGGCAGGATAGTAACTGATACTTTCTGCACATACATGTTGCTATGCACTGTCATCAGACATGTCAATGTGTATCACGTTCACTTGAGAGACAGTGTCATTTAATGGTTGAGGTGCTTATGTGCACATCCAACAGAAGCTGCAAAGGGCTCTTAGTTAGGATGCAACTGTCAGAGCTGGAATGCGGCCATAAAACAACGTCCAAGGTTCCCGCTGTGAAGAGTGCTGCAGGACCCTGAATAACGGCTAAAAGAGCTGGACTCTGCTTGTGTTATCCAAAAGACTGCACTCTGACACTCAGTGGTTCAGTACTGACTTACAGGGAGCATTACCACCTGCTGCAGGTGTTGTAAGTGCTGTACTTCCTGTAGCACTTGAAACTCCTTTAAGACCTCCTCAGAATATCGTTAGCTTGACAGATTCGTTTTGAGATCCCAAAATAAAGCTTACAAATAGCATATATAGAAGCCCTCAAGTGCAGTATGTACTGAATTTATAAAATGTGCTGAAGTTAACCCTTCATCACACAGGACTGTTGTACATAATTTTACCAAGTAATGAAATTACTGTGTGGGTTTTTTTGGTGGTTGTTTGACTAGGACTACTGCATTCCAGCTGGCCTATCTAGAAGCCTTCACACAATGTGAAAGACTTCTCTTGGTATGTGCAAGGTGGATCAGCTTTGGCCCAGTCCCTAACCTCTAAGTGGACCTATTTTGTGCCAGTCCTGTACCTCCTTATCTGTAGAGATCATTATCTTTCAAATTTCAGAGCATTCTGAAAATACAGGATAACTGCAAATTACAATACACTCAAAGTTCAGTTGAATATAACTTATAAAAGCATACGGCATCTAATAGTTGCATAGCACCCTCTAGGAGTGTCTGCTACAGAACCAGAGAAGTTTTCATAATCTAGTATCTGTTCCTTCATGTTCCTTAGGTGAACCTGGAACGTGAAAGGAGAAAGGGAGAAACTGGTTCATTCAAATCCAGAGCCCTAAAAACAGGGTGAGGAGGAGCTGAAAGAAAATAAAAGACAAGACTCGGAGAAATCTCTGCATAGGGCAGATAAGAAGATGGAGCAGGACCTGGAGCGTAGGTAGCTGGATAGCTATAGAAAGAGCTGGTGATAGAGTAAAGGTGGACGCAAGGCATGAGAAGCAGGGCATTTGAAGAGAAGATAAAGCCTGGATAGATTGCAGGTGCACAGACTGTGCCCACTGGCTGCTTTTCTCCAAAATCTGTAACTAAGCTTCAGAGACCCAAGTCTCGGTATTACTATACTGTAGAGAAAATGTGTCAAACCCATTGAGTGCGTATAAGTTGCATGTATCACAACAGCCTGATACTGCTATCAGTTATTTTTTGTAGAGAGCTGGAGTTGTTGAGACCTAAGGATTTATGCATCCAGCTCCCAATGCATATACTGTCATTGATACAAGTCCAGATGTTAGAAGACCTTTTTTTAAAGTAATTTTTAAATAAGAAAGCACATTACAAATCTGCACTGTAGGTGTAAAATCACATTGTCAAAAACTAAGCTCAGCTGCTGTGTTTTGGAACTGCACGACCTTATGTGCTGTCATGCATCTGCATGTGACAATCTTTACTTATTTACCGTACTGTCTTCACCAGGTTCTTGTCCAATGCCCTGCACAAATTTATTCTGTGCTTGAATCAGCATAGTGTAGTGAAGCTCTTCTCTGCAGGGCCCCCACTTCATTTAGCTTAAGAGAAAAAGATGGCTTTATGTGCAAACTACAAAGAAGTCCCAGTGAAGTAGTGATTCTCTCCTGGCTTGAAGTCGCTGGCCATGGCAGGGATTTTTGCTGGAGGTCATTTGTGCCACTTGTGCCCAGCAGGAGTTGCCTGATATGGATTTGCAGAAATGCTAATTGTTCATGAATGTAGCTTAAGTAATTTGGAGCTTTTCTCCTTTTATATACAATAAGGGCTCTGCAAAATTGGAGGTTAGGCACACATGCCAAGCACTCAAAACTACTGGAGCTCTTGTTTTAACCTTGTCATCTTGTTCTTAAACTTGTAAGATACTTTGTTATCCCTGCATTACAGCAGGGTTGCGGAGATCAGCTCTGTTTGATATGCCATGCTCATCTTTGTAGTTTGTCAGCAATGTCTGGGAAGTGCGCCACTGATACAGGTGCCACAAACATCTAAAGGGCATAGGAGAACGCTCACGGTCTTCTGTCTGGATTTGCTATGTGATCACCAAAAAGGCGTTAAATTCCTAGTTTAGGTGCGCTGAATCTTCCTCCGTGGATCCATTGATTTTCTTGAGATCCTACTCACATAACATTAGAGCAAATACCCAGTAGAGGTTCCTAATACTATACTCAATGTAGAAACTGGGTTGGATGCCTTAAATAAGGCTTAGGACTACACATTGAATGTGAAGGGGCAAAAAAGTACTTCTTATTCAACTGAAAGAGGCCATGGTCCTGTGAAAAACAAAATAATGAGAATGTGTAACTAAGGACTGCACTGTAAATCAAGGGGAAGTCAAATTAAGGTGCCATAGATATTTTTGAATGTTTGGCTAAGTGAACTTAATGATCCATATTTGCATGGTTAACTCCAGGTCTAGCAAGCAAATCCCCATGGAATACAAGTAGATTTCCTACTGGGATTGTTGTCATTGTGCGAGCCTTGCCTCCCATATTTAAAGCAATGGAATTATTAAATGGGGAAGGAGGGGAAATAGAGGGGCAGTTTCAGCCCAGCTCAGCAGCCTTGTTTGTTCTTTTGTCTCTGCTTTTCCAATGAAATGTGTCTCAATTGTTTTTAAATCTTTAAGCGATAAAACACTTGGTGTTTGTTTCCTTCAGACAGCAAAGGACTGCATTGAGCACAGCTACTGAAGCCAGATGTGGTTTTCAAGACAGCCTTAGCCTTATAAAGGCAGGAAGTGTTGTCTCGCCTGAGCTGGTCTTCAGACCAGCAGTTGGAAGGTATTACACAAGGGGAGAAAAGCAAGTTCCTTGGGTCAGACCTTAATCTGACTGACCTTCAGCTGCTCAGGAGAATGCCTTGTAGGGAAAGGAGGTGTCAAGCAACAGTGGGTATTCGTGGCCTTGTGCCATAATGCAAAGAGCGCTGCAAATTTTGCTGTGATACAAACCCTAAAGAGCAGTGAGGTGTTCAGCTGCTTCCTAATGAGTCACGCTGCCAGACCTGGCCTAGATCTGCTGAGTGGTAAACCTTTTGGGCTCCTATGTTATATATCTTGGGGTGCACAGTCCCCCAAACCACTTCTGGTGGCGTTGTCATGGCACCTTGTGCCTCTCTGAGGAATTTACCTATGCTGGAGTCCAGCTCTGGTAGTAAAAGAAACAGGTAAATTGGTTCCTCCAGTGCTAGTCCAAACTCAGTCCACTGTTAGCAACTGCAAGCAACTCTTCAGATGAGGTCTAGAGCCTATGGGTTTTTTTCAATTAGGATATATGCTGTGATTCCCTGTCCTGCTTTCCTTCTGCTTCACCCCAGGTCTTCCCTTTCCTCCAGGTGAGGAGAGAGGAGGGGATATCACAGATCTGAAATCCCCATTACTTCCTGCCCCAGTGGTTCCCCTTCTTAGCTGATTCCCATTTAGCAGTGATACCCTTCCTGTCTGGACTACACTAGCCATATTAACCCTTTCCTCTGCCAGAGAACGGAAAGACTAAAGCACATGCACTGAACATAAAGTGACGTGACAGTATTTTTCCATCTGACACCAAGGGAGAAATAAATCTACAAAGAGCAACAGGTTCTTTTAAACCAAACCACCCCTGATTTTTACCAAGCTATAGGGAGCATAATCATGACTAGAAGACTTAGTTGAGGTGGGTACTCTTAGTTTTGCTTTGCTACTTTTTTTAGGCAGTTAACTAAGAGGTGAAGATTTCCTTGCTCAATTCCCCAGTGATATTTCTAATTATTAATTTCAGTCTGCTCTTTTAGAGCTCCAAAAAAACACATCAGGAGGACAGTCCTGCTGCTCCTGTCACACAACTTTGTCCCAGCTTACCTTTCCAAAGCCAGTGGGGAGCTATGTGGTCAGAGAGGCAGGTTGATGTATGGTGGGATCTGCAGTAAAGGGACACGTGCCTGGTTATTGCAGCATTAGCTCTGTCTAGTGTCTGTTCTCGTGTCTCCTTGGGCTGTTGCTCAGGTCTACAGAACCGTGAAATTTACTGAATCCTAAGTTTTGTGGTGGTTAGAGCTCATTTCTCCCATCTTTTTCAGCTGGGGAAGGGAAAGATGTGAAGAAAGTACTTGGAAAGAACAAGTGAATGCCATCAGCTGTGTACGGACACACTCCACAAATAATTGGACTCCTGGTTTTCTTACTCATTTATGCTCACTGATCCAGGAACTTCACAGAAAGCCAGGCAAAAAGTGTAGATGGATCTCTTCCTAAGCTCCTTCAGCTGTTCACAGCACTCGGAGAAGAGTGTTTGGAGTAGATCGCATAGGAGCTTAGAGTGGAGCAGAAAGTATCTAACGTGCTCCTTCAAAAATGCAAAGGTTGGCTCCAGGTTTATAAGGCATTTTCTGATCCCATTTTGGCTCTTAAACTACAGTGAGCCTTAGTGCAAATACAAAAAAATGTGGCTGTTTTGGAAACAAATTGAAAACAGACATGAAGTGTTTCCCCTAAAATCCCTTCAAACTGTCCCCCTTTTCTCCCCCTCCCCAACCCCAAGTCTCATCAGATGTTTTGTCCAAATCTTGGCAACTTGGACTTGAAACCTTCTTGCATGAGAATTCTTATACCAAGCAGGGTTTTTTTTATGGTGATGTTATTTTCCTGAGTGCAGGGACTGTGTTTTCATTAGAAGCACTAAAGCCTTTTGTCACTTAGTTAAAGCCAAAGTGAGCTAAAAATCACCACGCAGCTGGCGACGGGTATTCTGCAGCTGTTGGGACTCTTGCAGGTTGCTCTGCTTTCCCTTGGACTGAGCTGCCTCGCTCTGACAATGGCAAAGCGAGCAGTTGTATGGCTGCTTTGTGCTCTTAAGCATTCAATTTTCCCTCCTTTTTGGTAGGGATTTCCCCCCTCCCCTTCTCCTCCACCTATCTTGAGCGTGCTCTGGCAGCTTTCCTCCTCTTTTGGCTAGGGAGGGAGGGAGCTGGGTGGCAAGGGAGGGACAAACAGCTGTCCCTCAGGCTTCGAATCAGTGCAGCTCCTTGGCAGGCTGGCAGCGGGCGCTTAGTCATTAGGAAAGCCCCTCTTTCATTCAGGAGACTGCCTGAGCCAATTCTCCCCCAGCCCGGGCCGAAGAGGTAGGGAGTTCGGTCCTTTCCAGCTTGTAGGACCACGGGGGCTGGCACAGGCTCGTTTGGTTTCCATTGCTTCACTCATGCAGTCCACTGGAGGATGGTGCTGGCGCTTTGGAAGTTAGCGGGTCTCTGAAAACGAGTGAAGTTTTGCGATGCGTGTGCTTGACTTCCTTTCTGTTTGTGAAAGCCACCTCCTCCTGAGATTGGGTGTGGATGTAGCAAGGAGATCTGGATTTTCCAATTGAGGAAGGCCAAGCCCCACTCATTTTAAACCTCTGAGTTGAACAGGTTTTAAGGCAATGATCCGGACAGGCTCGGCTCTTTGGGCGCTATTAGTACTGTTGTTCCACTAGGCTTGTGCGGGCTATGTGGCAGCCTGGTGCATCAAGACCTGTCCCTAGATGGTGAATATCTGAAGCTGAGTGACTTCTACTGGAGCTGCAGACCTTACCGCAGTCCTGGGGAGAAAGGTGGCCTCTGCCTTCTGAAATGTACACTGACCCCCTTGCAGTTTTTCTGTAAACTGCATACAGGTTTTGGCTCTGCTGCGCTACTGTGTTACATGTTGAGTTGTATTATGTTACTTGTACTTGCTGGAAAATATACTGAACCCACAAGAAAAAGTGGTCAGATCAGAGTAGGGCTGATGCATATTTAAACTGGACTCTCACTAGCATGAGACGCTAGTGAGTGTGATTTAGTGCTGCCAATGACAACCTAATGACACTACAGCACTGGGGAGATAGTTCGGGACTTGCTGCCAACCTGTTTCTAAGTGCTCTGATCTCTGAAGTGTGTTTTGATCTCGGAGATGTGAGTGGGGAGTATCACAGCCGAAATCTCATTAGCAAATAATAGACCTTGTGTGCAGAAATCCGCCTCACTCACATATTGATCTGCTGCTACTTCTGATTAGCAGGGTTGGAAATTCATCATTTTGCAAGTGTGAACACTGTCTCGCTGCCCTGGTATACAAGTGACAGTGGAAAGAGCAGTGATATACAGGGGCAAGGGAGTATTTCAGTGTGTTTGAGGAAGGGTTTTTGCATATTTCTCAGTGTTGCTGCTAGAGAAGTTCCTTTTTGATGGAAATGGCAATTGCTGTCTGCAGTGACGGGATTTGAAAGATAGATATGCCATTAGTAAGGCAGCAGATCTCATTTAGCTGCAGAAAGATGGGTTAGTGGAAAAAGTACTTCTCTGTCAGGTGCTCTGTTGTTTTCTCAGTGAATTTGGGTATCTAATATTCTTCTACAACCTGGCATACTGCTAAGTGGTCCCCAAATCAATATTAGTCCACAAATCTGAGAGCTTGCAGGGTGATGACATCACTCCTGGCAACAGATGAAAAGTGAAGTAATGTAATACTATACCATGCTGCCCCAAATTAAGTATTTTCCTCTTCAGAAGAGTAGCTCTGCTCTCTAAATTTTAAGGAAATCTCTCAAGATGCTGCTGTGCTTCAGGCAGGGAGCGGTTTTGCTGTGTGGCTGAACAGCATCAGGCATGCAAGGAACTCCACACAGTACCTTAGCACCTGTGTCCCCCTTACAAAGTTGGTGAGGGGAAGCTGTACAGCCTTGAGGTTGCATCATGTTATGTAGGTGTACGTGGTGTCCTGTCCTTTGCTCTTGGGAAAGTTAAAATACTGGAAGATGAGTAATGATAATGCCATTAGCTCCAGGTAGGCTTTCCTTGAGTTTGCTGGGTTGTAAATGGAGGTGGACTTTGCAGACGTTGTGAATAGCGGAGGAGTTGTGACTGCAAGGAACTCCTTTAGCAGCTCTCCAGAAGTAGGAACAGAGCCTGTTTCTTTAAGGGCTGAGCGAGTTCTGCAGTGACAATGGTGTGACAGACAGAATAGGGCAAAGATGCACCAGGACATTTTCTCCCAGACTGCTTCCCTGCAGTGAGTCCCTTGGAGCAGAAGCATTAGGGTAAAGCTAAAGCATGGAGAGGAGGGGGGGAAATACTTTGATTTATGTACTGGTAGGGTCTGTTCCATCTTTGGTCTGTCTTGTTCTCTTGTTTTCTGCCTGCGTTGCTTATTTTCATCTCCCTGGGTACTTCTCCCAAGACTTCTTAGCTCATTTGTGTTTAATCTTCCCTATTTGTCTACAGCCCTAGTTGCTCTAATCTCTGCAGGTCACCGTGCAGTTTGCATGTTTGTTACTCCTTGGCTGTTTGCTGCGATCAGCACATTTGATCATGGTTGAATTTACATCAAAGAAACACCTGACAAAGAAGCAGGCTTGATAATAGGCTCTAGTTTCTTCTCGGCAACCCAAACAGGTAGAGGCGGACAAGGGAACTCTGGCAGGATCACAAGGGAGTTCATGATCTACTTTCAAGGCGGCGTGCTTTGCTCTCCTGCCTGTCGGAGCACTGCAGGCCCCACTGCTGCTGTAGAGTCCCCAAAATAGAGCTGCCACTGGAAGAAAGGAAAACAAGACAGAGGTAGGCCAGGCTCCTCTGCTGTAAAACCAACCTGCAAGTGGCAAATTCTAATTAACTAGAGAAGGGGGGAAAAAAAGACACTCCTGGTGCTATTATCACTGCAGCAGAGCAGCTCACAGATTATAGCTGCCCTTTCTCCTGTGAGGAGAGTCGTCTCAAAATGCCACGGTCAAGAGAAATGGCTACGGTCGCAGTGTGATTGTTTCCTGCTTCTTCACAGTCGCTCCGAGAAGAGGCTGACAAATTCTAGACTGGATTCTCTAGTCTAAAACGCTTTGCTGTAAGTCTCAAAATAGGGGCTTGCGTTTGTTTCGTTTGTATCATTTATGCTTCGCAGACCTTTTTCCCTGTCTACAGGTTGCTGCTAGGAACTGATTTCATGTAATTATCATGTATAGTTATATATGATTATATGCACACATATATATGCACAGCTGAGAGGAAAGCTAAGTCTCCAAAAAGCTGCAAGGGGAGACTTGAAGCAGAGAGAGGTCTTCAGTGTCTCCCCACATCCTTTTTGTTCCTCTGAGGCAGCAGGGAGCAGCAGCTTTAGGAGATGGCGGGGGACACCCTGGAGGTGTGAAACCAGGAATAAGTGCAAGCCTGCCTGGAGGGGCAGGAGTGCGTGTCGGGAGCTCCCCGCAGCATCTCTCCTCCTGGGATGCAGCTCTAAGACCGCAGGGATCCTGGAGCTTTGCCCCACACAGTCTTCGTACGTCTCTGCCCAGCACCAAGCTTTTTTATTCTTTAACTCAGGCTAACAAGCGACTATGGAAAACCTGGAGATGCAATGGGTCCTGTAGATCAGGGGAGGGACGGGATGAGATACTGTCCTCTTTTTTTACTTATTCCTGCCAAACTGAGCATTAACTAATGTGACCTGAGCAGCCCTTTCCAGCACTCAAACGGTGAGGAAATGAGCCCATTTCCCAAGATTACCTCTAGCCTGCAGTTTCATTGGGAAGGAGAAGACTTCTGGAAGGAGAGTTGTGGAAAAGAAGCAGTGGCAGATTGGGAAAAAGGTTGGTTGGGGACAGAATTGGTGGCTGAAGCGACCTGGCCCCATCAGAGCCAGGACAGCCCTTCAAAACCTCACCTGCTGGGTGGAAACACCATGTTGCCGAACGGACCGAAGGCATCGTGCTGCCCTGCTACTTGCCTCTGTAACCCTGCTGTGCAGCCGCAGCTGGCTGGCTGTAGTGCTGATAGCACCTTTAACCCCCAGACAGTTGGCTATTTCAAAACAAAGTGAAAGAAAACAAAAAATAACTGCCAACAGTGTTATTTAGGGAGTCCAATATTCAAATGAACCTGTTCTCTTGTGGTAAATGAAAGCCCTGGCTCATTAAATATTTCTTTGGAGTTTGCCCTTGGAAGGCTATGATTTCATAGCAACGTGTTGTGATTTGAGATGTTCTAACTTCTGCTTTGGTTTTGTTGTTGTTGCTTTTTTTTTTTTTTCTTTTTTCTTCCAAGGATTTCTCTTTCTCCGTTCCCACTTTATTTCCCTCGGGCAGAGGCCATGGCGTGATTTCTCCTTACCAGTCTTTGCCGTTGTCTGCCCTGGGCTTTAACCTGCAGAAGCCGTGGGCAGTGCTCCCGGGGGCTGTGCGCTCCTCAGCCACGGGGCGCTCCCTTAGCATGACTAAGTAACAGATATACCTCTAGATTCAAAGCTGCTTTCGATGGTGAGCTGTTAAACAACTCCCAGCAAACGGCCACTGCCCTTTCTTGTATGTTTATTAAATTGGAAAACTGCTTTTGTTTTGTTGTTTTTTACTGCTTTAAAACCAGGCTTGGGGTTGACATTGGAAATATCTGCTCTTTGCTTTCTCCCATTTCTCCTGAGGAGTTTGGTGGGATGTCTGGAAGCTGTGAATTATGAAGGCAGGCGGTGTTAAAGCCTGGGTTAATTTAAAAATACAGCAGTTAGAAAAAACGCATTGCCTTACTGGCTCTTCTTCCCTGGTATGTGCAGCAATCATATTCTGAATGAAAACGTCGAGCAAGAACAAAGCAATGGGCGAATTATCTATTTCTCTGGGCCCAAATGAACACCACCGTTCTGTCCCCGATTCAAGAGATCAGAGCTGTCAAGCAGCCCAAACTGAAACTCCTGACAAGAGGCAAGGCGAGGGGGGCCGGGAGGCATCAGGCTTTTTCGGCATACAGATGCCTTTTCTTCCTCTTTATCCTTTTACCCTGGCGTTTAACTCCTTGCTGCTCTGCGTCTTGACGTATGCCTGCTGCAGAGGTAAATGCAACTACAGAGCACGGAGTGAGTGACAAATAAGCAGAGGCTTGAAATGAAATGAAAAATCTCACTGTAGCATGGTATTAAATCCTTGAATTGCATTAGTCTGAGTGGAAAGTCAGAAACCTGCATCCAGAGATTAAAAATAACGCTGCCTTTATGAGAGTAGTAAGAATGCCCACTAATTGTTGGTTTACATGAGAAATGCAGAAACATGCTGAAAAATTGGCTCGCAATACCGGTTGCTGTATCATAATCTCCTGGTTCCTTTCTTGCCTCGCTAATAAGAAGTAAGACTAATCTAACTTTTACAATGTCCCAAGTCTGTGGCTATGCAATTCAGAGACTTAATAAGGTTCTCCTGCCAAGCCAGGAAAAGCTTCATGGTTTTTTGCTTACTTTCTTCTTCTAGGTTTCAATTTTGGGACATTTGTGCAGTGGCAGAGACTTTGGGTTTTTTTCTTCTTGCGCCTGTATTTTATCGGGGTTACTAATGTCTCTGATTAGTTGTTATATGTGTAAATTGGTGGTACTGGAGATGGGTAAAATCTTTGGCATCCTTTTCTAGCAAAAAAAAAAAAAAAAAGGAAAGTTTGGTAATTTTTTTTTTTGACTTGCCAAATTTTTCTTCTGGGCAGAAAAGAAAAAATTATTTTGTTCCAGCATATTCAAAATGAAAGACTTCAAGATTTTCAGCTTAAGGCAACTTTTCATTTTTAATTATCTTTGGAGCTTACTTTTGTGAAAGGCTGAAGTCAAAGTGAAACGCTTGTTTCAGTTGACCCCAAATGAATTTTTTTCCCCCCACTTTTTTCAGGATTTCCAGCGAACCGAAAAATCAGTTATTCACTGAGCTTTATATGCCATATACTGATACAAACTTCAGAGCTCCCTAGTGACTGTTTATATAGCGCAGCTGCTGCTAAGCTCTCCATTTATATGTTGGTAAATTATTATGCTTCTCAGGGTTGCATGAGATAGTAAACCATCAGCAAGCGCCTGTTTCTCTCCCGTTGGTTAACAAGGAGGCAATGTTTTACAAAATGTATTTCTGGCTTTATTCTTGTCGCATGGCAGCTGTTAACTTTGTGGGCTGATGTACAGCTGCAGGACCTGTTCTGTGCAGAAGGTATGCAGTAACCTCTTTGGAGACTTGACTGTGTCAGGAAAAGGTGTCACATTAGGAAATGTGCTAATGCAACGGAGCTAAGCTCAGTCTTGTTCGCTGTGAATAGCTGTACTTCAAAAGATTAGTGTAATAATCAAGGAAAGATAAAGTTGCCAATTCCAGGGTTAACCACATTTAAAATGTACTTTCCTTATGGTTACTTTGGGTGATAGATTGCATGTCGCGTGAAGCTCTTTGAAACAGGCCGTTTTAACCCTTCTCAGCAGGGCGCGTTTTCCGGGTGTAAAAGGTTACCTTAACGCGGTGCAGGGCGCTCTGGAGCGGCAGAGCCCGATTGCCTGTTACGTGCGAGCCGAGGGAACGAACGCCGGATTCATCCCTGCACGACGGACGCAAACGCTGACCAAAACTTGCCGGTCACTTTGCTGGGCGAGTCGTGCTTGCCTGGTGCAGGTCGCGAGCGAGAAGGCAATCGCACCAGGTATAGGTTTGTTCCTGCCGTTCGTAAGCTTAAACCTTGACGCATCTTGGGCGAAGGCCGTCAGCGTTTAAGACGGCACAGCAAGCCTCAGGAAGTGAGCTCCGGGTGCTGGGTGCTCCTGGGGCTGCCGCGTTCCCTTGGCGCCACTGTCCCCCGGAGAGCCGCTCGGCGGGGCGGGAGGCGTTTCGGCACCCAGGCATAACGCGTAAAGCTGCCGGGCCTGTCGCGGGGTGGGTGCCGGGAAGCCCGCGGCCGCCGCGCGTGCCGGGAAGCCGGGACTGCCGCTGTGCGGGGGGGTGCGCGCGGCTGCGGAGCGGGAGGGCGAGGGGAAGAGGAGCAGGGGTGGTGGGCGCCACGCAGACACGTGCGGACAGCGGCGGGGAGGCGATCGCCGCGCTCACCCCTCCTGCCGGGACTGACCAGGGAGGGACGCTTATTATTATTCATTTAACCTTTTTGTCACCTCCCGGGGAGCGCTGACCCTGGCTTGGGCCCAGGCCCAGAGCGAAGTAAGTCGGAGCCGAGTGGATTCAGCACCCCGGGAGCAGCCTGCGGACTGCGACACCCTGACGCTGAGGAAAGGTCAGTCTTTCTCCTTTCCGAGGAAACTTTGATTGCAGCGGGCCCCGTTGCCGCAGAGCCCCTCTCCTTTCCCTGTTCTCGTTCCCTTGACGCCCTGCGCTTCCGCTCCCCGTGGGGACCTGTTTTCTCGGCTCCCGTTTGCTCTCGGGCTGCCAGCTCCCGCCTGGAGGGAGCGGCCGCGAGGCAGCCGTGCCGGCGGGGAGGCCGCTCGCGGCAGGAGCCCGGCCCGCGGCAGGGGAGGCAGGAGCAAGAGCCTCTGGCAGGGGAGGCAAGCTGGGGCTTG
The DNA here is from genome assembly GCF_003343035.1 of Apteryx rowi. Taxonomy (NCBI): domain Eukaryota; kingdom Metazoa; phylum Chordata; class Aves; order Apterygiformes; family Apterygidae; genus Apteryx; species Apteryx rowi. The sequence continues at coordinate 1,792,019 of NW_020450794.1, read as the reverse complement.
CTGCCTTCCTGAGCTCATCCCCAGGGCCACGCCGGGGAGCCGGCCCTCCTGCCCGGCACCTCTCGCTCCCTTTTTCCCCCACCCTTTTGCCTGGGATTAGCCAGGCCCCGTGTGTCTTTGCTCTCGGGTGTGGGACCTGGAACCGGTTGAACCAATTCGCAGCAAATGATTCACCGGCCGCCTTTCGGCCCTCGCTTTGTTCCCGGGGCTCCTGTTGGCAGCTTGCAGTTTTCCCGAGCGTGCTAGCTCCAGGTGCTGCCCGGTCGCACGGCCGGGACGGACAGGTTGTAATCAAATAATCGTACTGATTTCTGCAACTCGTTCTGGGCGTGCTCCTCCGCTGAACCCCTCTCCTTTGCGAGGTGGGAGCACCCCAGCTCCCGGAGCAGCAGAATCCCATTTTCCCTCCCCTGCTAAGACAGCCCAAGCCAGCTTGGCCTCAGCGGTGTGTTTATGAGTCAAGGTGCTCGCGAGGTTTGGCGGGGGGAAGAGCTGGTCGGAGGAGCTCTGCCGGGATGACGTTTGAGCCAGGCCGGCTCGGGTCTGTGGCCACGGACACCGTGGGCTCTGCTTTCTCCCCGCTGACGGCACTAGGGAGCGGGAGACGGGGCAGCTTCCAGCTGTGGGAGCTGACGGAGCTCGTGGGTAGCCGGTGAGAGCCGGGGCCAGTGCTCCTGTGCTGACCCCCGGCCCTCCTTGCAAGGGCGAAAGCGCCGCGGCCAGGCTCGAACCTCACCGCCAGAGCTGGGTTGTCTCCGTGCCACGGTGCCCCAGGCGCCGGCCAGCCCCGTTGCGCGTTTCCGGGGTGCTGCTGCCGCTTCTGTTGTGAGTGTTTCCCGCTGGGGGGTGTGGGCTTGGGTCCAGGCGCCGCTCTCGCTTTCATCCAGCGAAAGCTGAGGTCGGGCAGTTCGGCTCACCCGGTCTTCCTCTAATCCTGGCGTGGCCTCAAGGTGCGTCCGTCCTTGAGGCCTGATTCACAGAGGTTCGTGCTCCCTCGAGCTCGCAGCCGGCTCGGCGGCAGGGCGTTCTGGTGCGCCCGCGCCAGAGGGTCTCCCTCTGTAAAAATGGAGTTACAGGACACGCGTTGTCCGCGTTGAGAAACGATGCTCCTCAGGTCCAAAACCAGAGCGCTAACTCGCCTTTCTTCTTCAGCTGGGGGGGCGGCCAGCAGTGACTGAAATGACTCCTGGTCCCGGCTGGGAGCAGTAGAAGCGGCTCCCGTGTGTTTGCCGGAGGTGGAAGGTGTGAAAGCTGACCCAGGGCCGGCACCGACTCCCACGCGCCAGGCGCGGGCCGAGGCCACCGTTGCAGGCAAGGCTTCCCAGCGGCCACAGCCGGCCTCTTCCGGACTCGCTCCCAGCCCTGCAGAAGGCTCCGTATAAAACTGGCTGCCGTAAATCCACAGCACGGGGACGTGCCCCTCGCGTTCGTGCGCTGAGCCAAGCGGGGTGGGCCTCCCGGCGAAATCCTGGTCTGTCTGCTAAAGCAACCAGGACTCAAAGCCCCTCGTCCGCGTCCCCCGGGCTTGTGGGCTCCTGGCCTGTAACAAGGAAGTTGGTTTCACAGCCCGCTTCCGGAGCGGGTGTCCCTCTCCTTCCCCCTTAATTTAAATCCCTATTAGGCAGGTTAGCTTCAGCCAGTTTTCCCGCTAAACAGAACAGATATGAACCACTTACATGTGACAGTACTGAAGGATCTAGGAGAAAACCTTTGATGCAAGTTATGTGCCACCCTGGATGCAACAGCTTTAACCCCTTGCATGCCTGAGGGAGGCTCCTTTGGAGAAGGCAGCAGTAGGTGACGTTAAAGTAAATCAGGGAAGGTGGTTTCATCCCGCGCCACTCCGGGCAAGGGGGGGTTAGTTCCTCCCAGCGGCAGGCAGAGGCGGGAGGAGCGGCTGGCTGGCTACCGCGGCTGGCTGCCTGCGCCAGCTCTGCCGACAGGATCGCAAGCCGTGGAAACAACAGGCTGGATCAGCCAGAACAATTCCTTCCTCACGCGAGCGGTAAAGCAGCGTGCAGGGGAAGGCAGGTCTGACGTTATCCTGCCCCAGCACTGTCTTCCAGCAAACTTCTAGGGCTTCGTGGCTGCTTTTTGTTTTTTTTCCTTCTTCTCTAATAAATGCAAAGTTTGGCACGAGCACAAAATCCATGTCATCCCAGCTCGCACCAGGAAGGGAGACTTAAAGGCAGCAAGTAATGAAGGCTGTAGGCCAAACTGCGCAAAGGAGAGAAAGCAAAGGGAGGAGCGGTGGGAGGGGGAGGAAGCCCAGTGAATAGGGGGAAAAGGAGAGGAAACATTGAGAGGAAATAAGTCAGGGGAGAGTAGCAAGCGGTGGATGAAGCAAGACCACAGTGGCAGGGAAGAATGAAAGGAAATCCTTGCAGAAACTGGGGATTTAAAACCTCTTCCTTCTCATTCATGATGTGCCTTCCCCTAGCACATGCTCTAGACCTGGAGATGTTTGGGGAGGGATCAGCTGGGTATTTGGGGCTTATCTTTTGGGGAAGGGAGAGGGAAGGGGGACCAAAAAAAAAAGACAAAAGACTCCCTGCCAGCAGCCCCAGAGTCCCTGGCATATCTGGAGCATTAGTCCTTGAGGAAGAGCTTCAGAAGCTGGCAAGTGTGCCGGCCCGCTGCTGCACGCAGGGCTCCCGCGGCCTCCAGGCCCCTTCCCTCTCCCCCCGGCCTTCTAGTTATTGGGAGGGGAGGGGAGGGGAGGGGGGAGGCTAAAACATGATCTTGCTTGGCCTCCTGCCAGTCGCTGAGGCTGTTTCTTCAAAGGGGAGAGGAGCTGGGAAAGGAGGGAGCTGGCTGGAGCCGAGGCAGCTAACGTGCGCAAGGACGTGCTGGGAGGAGAGGAGCTGGCAACCACCAGCGACGGCGCGAGCGGAGCTGCGGGCTCTGCACCGGAGGAGGTGGAGGAGCCCGAAGGAATGGGGTGTTGGGGGGTGCAAAGTGGGGAAAATCCCCTTGGGGCAGGAGCCGAGGGAGAAAGGGCTTGCTGCACGGCTCGGTGAGAGCCGGCATCCCTACGGGCCCGTCTCGGCTGAGCGGCTGTGGTGCAGAGAGGCTGTATGAAGCGTTGCCTCTGGCTGAGGAGCTTTTGTCAAGTGCTTTTCCCTCTCTAGTTTCTCTGGTGCCCCCAAGATGCGCGTGGTCCAGGGAAGCCAGGTTGTGCTGTGCCAGGAGCGCACCCCTTTGGGTCTGGACAGGGCCAGGAGGGGGGTTAGCTCCAGTTGCCAGCTCCCACCTTGCCGGCAGGAGCGTGCTTTCCTCCCGGCCCAGGTCGGAGGTGGTGTGTGCAGGTCAGAGGCAAGGAGCTCTCCTGGGTGAGCGCAGCAGGTGCGTGGTGGGACAAGGGTGCCACTCGCGGCCCCTCGACACCTTGGTGCTGGGGAAAGGAACCTGTCGCTGCCACAACCGGGGGAAGTGCTTGAGCAAGGCGAGCTGCTCGCAGCCGGCTGCAGCTCCTCCGCCCGGACACCAGCGCGCCGGGGCTGCTGGGCACGTGGCGCTCAGCCTGCCGCCGCTGGACAGCGAGAGGCGGGCGCTTCTCGGGCGCGGGGCCGAGCAAACCAGCGAGGGTGCCGGTGCCAGCGGCTGGTGCCTTCCCACGCAGGTGTTCCTGGCACAAAGTGTGCGCTTCCTTTCCCGTTTGTAGCCGCACAAGGGGATGGGGCGGCGGTGGTATAGTATTGCTCTCATCGCTGAGTAAGGCTGGAGGGTGTGAAGTCATTCAGGGGCTCAGGAAAGCGTTACCGATTCCCCCAGCCCTTCGGACCCCATCGCTCGACAGCCTTCTCCTTCCCCAGGGGAGCAGGAGTGCAGAACAGGGTTATGGTCCCCTGGTGCAAAACCTGCTGCGGTGGCTGCAAGTCACAGTGGCAGCGAGGGCTTGGCCCACTGCAGAGTCATCAAAAGGTCTTCCAGTTTGGGATCTTCTTCCTCACAAGTGCTGCAGACTCAGGAAACTGGCCCTCACCTTTGCATGCTTTCCAGGGGATGGACTTCTCCCACTGCCTTCGGCTGGTTTCTCTTCACTGGCTTCAAGAGGGTAAAAAAAGGATGCTGTCCTTCAGCAGCATCGCTGACTGCGTGGCTCCCAGCTCCTCCCTCAGCAGTGGTGCGCGGGTGTTAACAGGACGTGGGCGCGTTGGCAAGAGCGCCTCAAAGGGAGGCAGAGGTGCACTGTAATCCTGAGGGCACCTCAGCCTCCCGTAACAACCTCCCGTAAGGCAAGTGCCTTACTTCTCCAGCGTGATGGATGTCAGATACCAAGGGCCTGTGGCCTGCTCTGAAAGGGCATCTGGCCAAAGCCGGTCGGAGGCCACGTGTCAACGCCTCTGCTGAAGCCAGGACTCCCTTTTCCTGCCGCTGGGGCAGGCGGCCTCGGAGCGTTAGCCCACGCGAGGGAATCACGGCAGCTCCACCAGAGCCTGTGGGGCCGGGGCAGACACTAGAGGGAGATGCAGCTCTCCTCTCCCTGCCTGGGTAACCCCTTTTCAAAGCCCAGGGGAATGGCTTTGCCTCGCCGAGCTGGAAGGCTGAACAGTTTGGAGTGGGTGGGGGGTTAATAGGATTCTACGTGCAGCCTTGACGTTTTGGGATGGCTCCATCTCTTGCTTGGCCAGGCTGCCTGTGAGAAAGATGAGCACGATGCTTGAAAGGTAGGTGACACCAAGACTGGAGCAGCTTTAGGGGCGTAACAGCAGTCTCCATGTGTCCCGCATCGGGTGGATACACTGATAGCGGGTAATGTTTGACAAGGAGCCTGGGGTCCGTCGGTGCAAGGGTGCGCAGGTGAGCGGCATTGCAGTCACACCGGGACGCCGAGAATCTGGGCAAGGAGTTTGTGCTGTGGTCTCAGGTGCGTTTCACCCGTTCGAGATTGCTGAGCAGACAGAAATTCAATCCCCTGGCTGGCATTAACTCTCCCGCGTCTCGTTTCTTTGCGCTCCCCGTGCCCCGTGTCCCTGCAGCCATTTGTTCGCTCGCTTTGCCGAGCAACGGCGCGGCAGCTGGCGCGCAGGGCTGCCGCCAGCCCGCGTGTGCCGCCGCTGCCGCCGCTGGCTGCCGCGCTCGTAACGCGAGCCAGCTTGCTGGGGCCGGGGCGCTACGTGCGGCGTGCTGGGGTGGGGGGGACTCGCTGCTTTTTTTCTGGGTTTGGTTCTCTGTAAATGCAGAAAGGAGCAGTAATGCTTCCGTGGGTGCCCGGGGCTGAGCTCAGGGGCGCGTGCGTCGCGGGGGCGGGGGTGCTCCTTTGCTCTGCCCCCAGACTCGGCAGCCAGGGCCGGCCCAAGCCAAACTCTGCCGTTGCGCTTGCTGCCTTATTGCCTTAAAATGCTGGAGCCAAAGACAGGCGTGAGCTTTCCCTTCTGCCAGCCTTGAAAACAAATACCGCTCACCTCGGGGAGGGGGATGAAAGAGGGCACCGCTTGAAATGCAGCAGTGGATTAAGGTATCAGATGTTTCCTGCTGGGATTTAATGCCCTAACTGAAAATGCATTATATGTATTAAAACTGGCCTGCTCCTGCTCTTGGCTACCCTGGCTGGAGCCCAGAAAGGCTGCACTCGCGGCTGCGGGGCGACTCGGCGCAGCCACCGGAGAGCGGCGGGTGCCTTGGGCCGGGTGGTCGGGGAGCCGCCGCGCAGAGCAGCGGCCGCCGCCGGTGCCTCTCCGAGGGGCGCGAGAGCCGTCGCGCTGGGAATGGGCCTCGCAAGACCCGGCTTTTCCCTCGCTCCGTAGGAGGGAAAGGGGCAGGCTGCGAGCGGGACCCGCGGCCCCCCTTGTCCCCCCCGCTGCCGCCGGGCGCCCGCGGCAGGGAGACCCCCCCCGCCGGTGCTGCCCCTCCGCCGGCTCCCCAAAAGGGAGCTGCTGCCCCTTGCTGTGCTCTTTCGGTGAGGGAAAGAGAGAATAACACAACTTATTTTAACTGTTTATTGTATAATATAAAACTACAAAAGTAAGACTGCTCATTTCCATGTACATTTGTCCAATTGTTTTTGATTACAGCCCATACCTACATGTGAATACAGTAATCTGGTTTCAGATGTATATGTCTGTAATATTGCATAGAAAAGGCACAGCTCTAAGGTCTGTGGGAGGGGGAAAGGGGAAGGGGAAATACAGCCTTTTTTTCTTTTCTTTTTTTTCCTTTTTTTTTTTTTTTTTGACATTAACAAGCCCTGTTCAAACAACCATGCACTGAACATGTCACACTATTTACACCTTTTCCAGAATCTCAGCCTTTACAGGCTCTAGTACGGATTACGCTCAGAACTAGACGATAGGAGTTTAGGCTGGGATTTTTATCTGCAATTTGTGTTTTTAAAAAGGTTCCAGAACTTGCATTAGGCTTATTTTCAGGAAAAGAAAAAGTGCTTAAAAATGAACTAATTTCTTTAAAAATGTTCAGTCTCATTGATTAATAGAAGCACTGAAAGCAACTTGCACAGAAGCAGGATATTGAAACCTGATGGGTTTATAAAAAAAAAAAAAACTAACAACAACAACAAAAAGTTCACAATATGCTGGAGTGAATTAAACCGTTTGTCAGACAGGACCCATTACGCTTTACTCAATTTAATTGTGATAAAAGTGTAAACTTTGGATTCGTAACATTGTTTTTAAGCAATTCAGGCTATTAACACACAGCATTGAGGAAAAACCAAATAATTACCTTTTCACAAGGTCCAAATTTATTCTTACAGTGATTGCTTCAGGCGGCGGCTTTACTGTCTCGTTGCTCTAGCTGACTGCAAGGAACGCGACTGATGTTTCTCGCTCGAACGCTATACCGGGGCGAGGAAGCGCCCCCTCCTTCGCGGGCGGCGAGGGCCTGGAGGGCGCCCGGGGTGCGAGGGCAGCCAGTCTGCGGCCGGTCCCCTCCAGGCCGCGACTGGCCCCGGCGACCCGCGCGGCGGCGGGGGGGAAAGGGGAGCTCGAGCAAGCAAAGCGTCCGCCGCGCGGGCCCGCGGCCGGGACTCCTCGTCCGTCCTTACCTTCCGCCGGGAGGTAGCGTCAGCGCGGCTGCGGCTTCGGGGGTTGGCGGCACCATCCTGCCACGGCCTTCGCCTGCGCAGCCCCGCGCCTGCAGCAGGGCTTCCCGCCGACGCAGCGTCGCCTTCGCCTTCACCCCGCGGGAAGGGTGGCGACGAGGCCGTCGCAGCAGAGCGCCCGGGAGCCCCTGCGAGACCCTGACGGGTTAGGAGCCTGACTACGACTGATTTTGAACATAAAACTGTCCCGCATCCATACGTTTCCTGCAAATTTCAAACAAGCAGACCCCTATTAGGAAATTAAGGGGGGGGGGGGGAAGTCATGTGAACCATGCATATCCTGCCTGGAACGCAACTCATTTGCTCTGGATCTGGCTCCCATACCTTTTTTCACACAGATTTACATTCCTACAAGAGAGTACATTCCTACCATACATTCTGTACATGTTACAATCCAGATGTTGTTAGCTTCACAATAAAATAAATATATTTACAGAAGGAAAAAAAAAGAATAAATAATTTATGAAAAACAAACAAAAAAAATCACTTCAAATCCAAAGCTCTTATTCTGCTCCCATCTTGTCACTCCATTGCACATTACTGTCACTCTCCAGCCCCTGGTGCAGGTGTTGGGAATGCTGCTCGTGCCTGCTGGTGTGGCCACGGCAAAGGCAACGTGCTGCTACAGGCAGCAAGTGACTGTGSGGGGGGGGGGGGGAGTCGCAGCTGAGACCTTCGGTCTACAGACTCCCGAGATTACAGCGTGAGAGTCGCTAACCTCTCGCCTAGTTCCTTAAGTCAGGTATGTTGATGTCCTAGCAAATTCCCAGAAGGACTCTACAATAAGAAGACATTTGCTTCAGCACCAAGGATACACAGACATCCTCTGAGTGGTAAAGTGTATTTAGAGCTGTTCTGCGAATACAAAAACTTCCAATAACCACGCTTAACAAACAGCACATCGCTCCAAAAAAAGGGCATTTATGTGAACTTTTGCCTAACATATGGTATCTGTTTAAATACGTTAGTAATCCGAAAAGAAAGGGCAGCTCCAGCTTGCCATAAATCAGGTTCTGACAGTGGCAAAGCAAGCGCTCACCAAGCTAGCGTGCAGCACACCTGACGTTGCTGCGCGCCTCCAGGTCTGTGTAAACAGGCACGCGCACGCCCCGCGTGGCTGACGGCTGCCCCGTCACTGCCGTTGTTACGAGCGCTGCAGGCTCCGGCGGGGCCCTTTCCCCCGCGGGCTGACGACTGCAGGCAGAACGACACCCGGCACCCGGCGGGGCGCGAGGCAGCGCAGCCCTGCCTCCCCGGCACCCCGCTACGGAGGGGCCCTACAGCAGCGGTCAGCGGTCTTCTCCTTGAAGCGATGATGATATAACTTAAATTTTAGTCCGTGTAAGGAAACAACTGCAAATCCATCAGCACCCCCTTGCTTCGCTGAGCTGGTCTCTCTCAGAAAAAAAAGAAAGGAAACCCCCCCCCGCCCCTCAACCCGTTTCTCCCCCTCCGCCCCCAGCCCCCCATCCTACCCTGGCAGGTTAATTAGAAGCCAGAAGCATTTCATAATTGTCCGTGACACATTTCATTTAGATCAGGAGTTCCTTCATTGCAAAATGCATCTGCTTTTATACTGTGTCTGTGTGCATATCTATGTTATATCTATCTATTTATCTACTAATAAATATATATGGCCTGTTTTAAAGTGCCAATTTATAAAAAAAGCTGCCTCCTTAAAAGGCAGACAAGACCCAATTTCATCCATGACAAGAAGGGAGCAGAACTGACTGAATATTGCCAAATGACGTAAAACATAATTTAAAATTTCTTAAATAAATATAAAAGTTATTCCTAAAGAAGCCATAGGCATGTCAACAATATAGGTTGTAACCGGCGCTCAACAGCTAAAGAAGTACCATTGAAAAACTAAAATGCCATAGCAACTTCAGCAATAGGCATGATACATTGCAAACATTTTTTTTTTTTAAATTAAATGTACACCACAATGAACTTAAAAAATGCTATTGGTGCAGTAATGAGAAGACTTCTCGGGTGTTACGGGGAACGGGACCATGCATAGAAAGCTGTGTCTGTATATTGGTTGTAAAACAGGTCTATAAAGTGTAAAGCAGGTAACACAGTTGATACAAGAAACCAACCCTATACGAGATGCCAAGTGATGTAACACGACTGGCTCCAGTTTCACCAGCAATGGATATTAAAGCAAGTCCATCCAGTGCAGATAAGAGATGAGCTTCACTGCAGTAATACTGAAGTTGCCTTTTTCAGCACTTAGCACAGTGAGGTGGGGCGAGGGAAGGCAAAATGCTCCGAGAAAGGGCGGGCGGGCGGCGAGGCTCGGCGCGGGGCACTCTCGCGGGACGCGGCGGGCACCGGCCCCCTCGAGTCGCATCGCTCCCGGTGGCGCCGGGCGAGGAGGTGCTGCGCTGCCGCCGGCTCGGCGGGCGCCGGGTCGCGCCGGTCCGAGGACGCCGCGGAGAAGGAGAAGGAGCTCCTCCGAGGGGCCACACGCGGCCCGGCCTCCCTGGCGGCCCCCGGCGCGGGGCCGAGTTGCACAACTGTTTCCTGCCAACTGCTTCACGTCGGTGTCGGAGAAAAGGACATGGCTCTAAGTTTCGGGAATCACAGTAGTGCGCAGTGGGGACAGCGGGGAGCAAACACTTGTGAAACTCCTACAGAAGCAGCTCCCAGCCCTTTCTTAAAGCACTTGTTGTTTGCATTCAGGGAAACCAACTGCAGGCTTTTTTGATCCAATTTTCTCTTTGCACCATACACATATAAAACATTACAACTCTGTATAAAAGTACAAGTGGTTCTTGTACATCTGAATTATGCAGGAACTATGTGAGCAAATCCTATCAAAATAGCTATTTTTTTGTGTGTATAAACAGCATTTGTTTTTAGAAAAAACAATATCATAAACTGCAGAATCTGTACAAAAATATAAAATAAATTTGGGCAGCAGTTTCTAAACAGCCATGTAAATGCAACACTTAAAGAGGAGCAGGTTAATGCCTCCAAAAGGCTGAATTGCTAAGTCAACCTATACAGGGCTAAAATGGTATTGAGATTATCTAAATAATAAAATTTTTTTACCTCTTGCAATAAAACTTATAGAAAAAATAGACAAATATGCACATGCAATTTACAGCTTTCCCCAACATAATCCTTGTGCTTAGCTTTTACAATTTTTTTTTTTTTGTAATAACATAACATTGTCTACAATACATATTCTTTCCTATACCAGGGTATTCGGTCTTCCTTGAGGAACCACTTTAAAAAAAATACATTAGAAGTGGTCATACATGGATGAAGGCACTCCAACTCTGCTTGAAGCAAAAACTAGTGTGATCCTTTTCTTTGCAAAAAAGGCAAGCAAGGACGCATGCACAGTGCTGTGAATCCAGGGCAGGAGGGACTATGGAAATACTACCAAGTGTATATACTGGTACTTAAAATTAAAAAAAAAACAAAAAAAAAACAAAGAGAGAGAGAGAGAGCGAGAGAGAGAGAGAGAGTTGCTATATTTTAAGACCCAACAAGCACCTCCATTATGTGATCCAGTTCTGTGAGGTCCATTTTGAAAGGCTGATTTGGAGTTACTGGTTGACTGCTGTATGGAGCAAGAGTTTTTAGGAGCTCATCTGCGGAGACGGGGGCCATTTTTGAGGCCGCCCCCGTGGCAGACGTGCAGGGGTCAAAATCATACATGGACGTATCAATGTCAGCGAACAGGATATCATCCAGGGTCAAGTCTGTGAGGAAACCTGTGGAAGTCGTGATCTCAAAATTGCCAGGTAGCGAGTCCATGAGCTTCGGTTCTGCCGGTCTGCTCTCCGGGACGCCCTCGGGCTTTTGCATGCTGGACTCGCTGGGGTGGTCTTTCGAGTCGTCCGCTGCAGTTTCGGCTGCTACTGCTACTGCCTCTGCGGAGGTAGGTGCCGGACAAAGCTCCTCGATTTCGTCCAAGGCTGAGGAGAAGCTGTCCTTTACTGGTTGGAGAGCAGGAGGTGGTAGTTTTGTCGGACCATCGTGCTGGACAGTCTGGGAAGTGCAAAAAGTGTCGTCCTCGAGCAGCGAGGCGGGGGTGAGGCAAGCCTCCAAGGGCGTAGTGCTTACCAAGTCAGTGGGGAGCAGGGGCTGGGCGGCGAGGTGGCTGAACGCCGGCTGCGCCTCCCGGAAGTTGTCGCCGAGCGGGTCGGTGGGCTGCGACGCGGTGACGAACACAGGCCTCAAGCTGCCTTCTTGTTTGAGTTCCTCCTGGATTCGCCTCAACATGTTGTTAATTAAAACTGTCTTTTGCAAGCTTGGCTCCGTTAATGGCCTGTGGTTATAAAGTTTCATAAGGGAAATGTTGAAGATAGTCTGACGCTGTAAGGTGTAAGAGACCTTAGAGGGACCGTCAGTAGGAGACACCACTTTGCCTTCCAACCCATCTTCATGCTCGTCAAACTTCCGCTTTCCTCCTTTCCCCAACATATATCTGAAAGGAAGGAGAAGAGACTTGTGAGGGCAGCAACGCTGCAAGGCTGCTCTCGCTCTTTCCGCCTGCCTCGCCAGCCCTGGCCCCCTACTCGCCTGCACACGCAGGCCGCGCAGCGGGGACAGGCTGGCCGCTGTGTCCCCTTCGCGCTTGCCTCCAGCGGTCACACAGCAGCGTCAAGCTGCCCACGTAAATGAGCTCACTCGTGGCCCACGGTAGCCCGACGAGAAAGCAGGAACAACCTCAATGCAGAGCTCTGGGCCGTCAGTTTTAAGCTCAGCTAAGCTGGTACGTCCCAACCAGGGATTACAACAGCACCTATAAAACTCGGACCCTTGCGCGCTTGGCAGCAAATGTCACTCTTGCATGTATTAAGCGTCTGGTCTCAACTCTCTGTACATAGGTGGACAAGCTACAGATACTATAGTAAATGTTCCTTTGAATTCCCTGACTGATGCAGTATGATGGCTGGGAATACAGACATAATACGCTGAGGTTTTTACGACGAAATTTCCCTTTTTATTTTAAAGCGTGTTTGTGGGGAGCAGGGGAGCAAGGCTCAAGCAATCATCTACTGAGAGAAACCATCACAATAAAGGCTGGAGATTCAACTCTGCCATTCCTGATACAGGCGTATCCGACCCCATAGGGTTGTGTAAATGATTACATACGGACTAAACTACCAGAGCAAGAAATGCAGCTATTACACTCAGCACAGAAGCAGATAAATTGCAGATGAAGACAGTCCAGCAGGTTGTTTAGTCTCATCTCCAAGATTATTCTCCTAATACGTTCTGCTGCCACATCCAAGGGTTTCGGAAGCGGCCGGTGCCCAGCGCTCAGTCTGAGGCCGCAGCACCTCCCTTGGAAAGCTTTAAAGGAGTTGCTGCTTCCCACTCCAGCAGCCAGGCCCGGCCGGGGATCCCAAGGGCCACACGCCGGGCCCTGCCTGCCCTCGCCGGCCGCCGCGAGCCCTGCGCGCCGCGTCGCCATGAAGGCACGCGGCTTGGGCCTCGCTCAGCGTCTCCTTGGGTAAGGTGATGCCGGCAGCCTTCGCTCCCTCCAGGAGGCCCGTCAGCGCCTATGGGAGCCGGCTAGCCCCAGGCAGAGCAGCTTTTGCAGCGGGGCGGGAGCCGCCGCGCCGGACATGCCGTTTGTCTCCTTTTCTCCCCTTCTCATCCTAGCACCGTCCTTGCTCAGGACTACCTCCATGCCCGCTTCCCTTTGAGGCTGGCGGAGAACAAAAGAACGGCATAGGGCTTTTCGAAAAAGAAAAAGCAGCATGAACGCACCTGCTTTCCTCACGGTCAAAGAACCAATTTTGAGGAAGGTCACAAAAGGAATTTTACCAAACTTCCCCAGCATCATACTCATTTCTGAGCTGAGACTAAACCAGGCACTTCAGTCTCCAACACCGTCTCTTCCATGGCGCTACAGAGCACCTGGAACAGCCTGTAAATGCTCCTCTACGCCGGTCGGACTAGCCCTTATTTTGTCACCAGTACTTCTGTGGCATGTCCCCCGGGCTGCACCAAACCAGCCTCGGAGAAATCCTTCGGAGAGGGGGGAGCGCCCCTCGTGTTGCAGGGCGCACAGTGGCCTTCGCTCCCACATTTCCCCGCTGGCAGTGGCGAGGCGCTGGCGGGCAAACTCCGTGTCCTTTTAGACAGGATCGTCAGTGCCCAGGATCACAGAGAGCCCCCTTTCGTCCATGCATCCCTCTCCACCCCCCCATTTAATAAAACGCAAATAAAATGGCACAAGGATTTCTGCCTTAAAAAAAGCAAAAAGTGGAAGATGCTTTCCAGCCCCAGATACCCAGGAGAGAAGTTGCAACAGGCATATAAATAGATTTTTAACCCCAAACCTGACTCCTCTCATACGAGCTTTATTATGCAGCTATCTCCTCGCTATCGTCTAGGAGACAAAACTTGTCTAGTCCTTATTTGAGAACAGTTCCCAGATCCTCCAGCGGGATCTGTGCCTGCAAAATCACTGCACCAGGCAGGTCTAACCCAATTTGCTCGTCGTGCCCTGGTCGTGCAACCAGACAACATAGCTGAGGAGTCGCAAACGTCCCCAGGAGCGTCTGGCAAACCCAGAGGCAAAAGGCCATTGCAGCACAGGAGAGACAAGAAGGGGCAAAAGAAGCTGGGCTCCAACGTAAAAAGCAAGCAGCTTCAAAAAGCACGGTTGGCCGTTAAAGCCAAAATCAGATTGGGCGAAGGGAGTCTTTTCTGGTTAAAAATAAGTCCCAAATCCAGATCATTTTCTAGCATATTATGCAATTAAAAAAAGAAAGGCGGGGGGAGGGGAGCGAGCTGCGCGGAGCGGAGGAGCGGGCCGGCTGCAGTCCAAGTTTCTTGGCCAGCGCCCAGCAATCCCCACGCCTGGGATCGCGGGCGAAGAAGAACGCCGAAATTTAGCGCGGCCCCCGAAGCCTGGTTTTCCTCTGCTCCCTAGCGTCCCTGTCGTGGACTGCTTCGGAGCCGGGCACACGGAGCTGGGGGCTTCTCGTGTTAACCGTGCTCTCGATGGACACGCTTCCTTCTGCTTGCCCCGGCAAAGGCGAGGAAGGGAGCACTGGTGTGGCAGGAGTCGAAAGCCCTGCCCGAGCCCGGCACGGCTTCGAGGAAGGTCTGGGTTAGGAGGAGAGCGAGCAGCTTTCTGTCCCTTCCCGCTCTCTCCTCCCCCTGAAAGAAGACAGACTCTCTCCTAAAGACATAGCAACGCTCCTTCCGCAGCGCTCTGTTTAAAGGAGACAATTTTTGATGGCTTGGGGACTACAAGAGTTTTGAAGTTTGTCAGGCTCTGCAAGGAATGTATAAAAACATCCACCGTGCAAAGCAACCCTTTTTCCCCACGATAAGGAGGAAAAAAAAAAAAGCAGCAGACCGTTGGGGTGGCTGCGCTCAGCTCTCTGCGCTAGATTATTAATTATTTTTGTCAGGGGATGTCGGCACGCGTTTCTAAAACTCCGCTGAGCCGGTTTCTCTGATTCGCATCGAGCACTGAGGTGCTAGTAGTTGGGCATTTTTTAAGTTGACCGGTAACAGCGATAGGGTCAGCAGCAGTAAACAAAACGCTAACTTTGCTACGTCGTTTTCCAGGAAGCCTAGAAATGATTCAAGGTTTCCTGTACGTGTGCCTGTCGCGCTTGCACATCTCCCTCCATCTTCAGGCAGCCGGCTTCAGAGCGCCGCTCAGCCTGCTCAGAGGCAACACGCTCCGCATCGCTCCCGGCCTCACCTACAAGCTTTCCAGAGCACCCTTCCGGTCTCTTTTGCCCAGAAATGCTCTAGGAGAAGAGTTTAACTATTAAGGCCGCAAAGCAGGCGTCCCGCCTAAGCAAGGGGGTTTTATCCCCCCAAACTGGGGGCTTGAGTGAACGCTGCTGGATTCTCAGCTTTATAGAGTTTTGTTTTATTCCCTTCTTCGCTGGAACGCAAAGCGGAATCGTAAAAACATTTTTCTCCCGTCTCCATAAATCACTTTATTCATTCTACGTGAAGCAAGGAGGCGGTAGCTTTTTAGACCAAGTGATACAGCTGGTAAAAAGAGACGTGCTTTCAGGCTTGCAAGCCTTTCTCTGGGTCTCGGTGAAGTAGCTTTACAGTTTCAGACTGCCACAGCTTAAGGGAACACTGCTTTTGCTTTCTTTACACTTCAAACCTTCAAACAACAGTTTCGTGCCTATATTTAAGAGATAATTTTGTACATGTTAAGATGCTGAACATTGTAAAAAAAATAAAAAATAAAAAGGCAAGTGCTACAAGGCTAACATTTGGTCTAGTTAAGCTCCATTCTTCTCAAACAAAAACTTAGCTCCTATTCTTGCCAGCCAAAGCTCCTGCGGAGAAAACAAAAATGCCCAACTAACAGGTCCGGTTAGGCCACGATTAGTACAAAACTAGGTATGCTCGCACCCTCCCAAACCGAGGAGGTCGGAGTCAGCCTCCGGAGTCGCGCGGCGGTCGCGGGAAGGGACAGACAAGGGCAACCCCCCCAAGGCCCGCCTGGACGAGCGGCCGGGGTCACGGCCACGAGGGGGCTTCCAGGCGTCCGCCCGGCCGAGCCGCGAGCCCGAGCCGCAAGCATTCATGCTGCATTTCTGCCGGCCCGCTAGCAAACGCAGCGCTGCGCTGCGGCGTCGTACCCAACGCGGCACGTCGCTTCGTCGTCGCCGCTTGTTAAACAGCGCTACCAGGTTTTGGGAGGCGAGTTAGTTCCGAACGTTAGCCGGGGATGTGGGATTAGTTGAAGAAACTTGAAGAAAGGCAACAGAAAAATTTATTTGGCAGGGGAAGAGGAGGAAGTTACTTGGAGATTTTGCTCCATATTATCCGCCAACTTGGCTCCCAGTCGGGAAGACCCAGACCCAAAAGCTGAACCAGTGCTATGGAGAAAGAGTCAACTCGCTTTTTTGCCCATTTAGGGTGATTGCGCGCGCCTCAGAGCCAGAGAAACACTCACATTGTTTGCGAGTTGGCTTTTCTTAATTAAAAAAAAAAAAAGAGTAATATATAATTTTTTCATTTGCATGTCATTTAGTGTCCTTTTATTGGCTCTGCGTGCTCTTCAGACAGAGCTGGAAACAAATGCAACTGGGGCTTAGCAGAAAAGATAATCAGCCTGGAGCGGGGGGGTCGCTGGAGTCAACCACAAAATGATCGATTAAGCACAAAAAAGCTTGTGCAATGCCTGCCTGCATCTCTCAGCCTATGTCGTGACGAATCCTTGCCTCTCCAGAGATGAGAGGTGCACGCACATCCCAAAAGAAGCACCGTATTTATCAGTCGTGCTTGTGACGTTATGCCGTGCCACTGCTGCGCTATTTCTGAAGTCTTTATTGACAGGGAACTTGGCCCAGGGAAGCACTGGACATGCAAAAATTGAGGGGGAAAGTGATTTGGTCATTTCACCAAAAATATTATTCTTTAATGTTATTTCTCAAAGGCTTTTAACAGTTTAGTTTAAAACAGCTCTCAAGACTGAGGGCTTTTCTTGGAAATCAGTTCCACAACCCGCCAGTCCCTCCCTGCTAATCAAGACAGATGGGAAGAAAAAGAAGAGGAACACCGAGAGGGATGGCGGAAAAGGCTCTTTAAGAAGTCACATTTCTGCTTGCATCTCTATGCCACCATACCAGGCGGTCTAGAGTCTAAGCTGAACAGCTTAAGGCAGCGAGGGCTGCTTTTAGGAGGAACACCACAATTGCTCAGCAAGGCCAATGCATCGAACCCCAGCGCCCACGGGCAACCTTCCTGCCCACCCACCCAAAATCTGAAGGGGAGAAACCAACAGGAGGGACCGGTGCAAAAAGTGTAGTTTAAAGCAGGACCGGTTACCTTCTGAAATCTTGGATAATTAAAACCACAGTGCTTTATTTAAAAAAAAAAAAAAAAGCGGGGGGTGCAACTCAAGGGAATTAAAATCAAATACAGATGGAAAAACACAAAAAGCCCCCAAAGCACAGAGCATTAAGAGCTTGCTATTTAATTCCACTTTGCAGGTGCAAGGGCACTTCACCAGGGCTTCCCTGCCTGGTGAACTCTGCAGGCGCTTGCTGCATCACTCCAGGAACACAAAATACTCGTCCCCTCTCCTCCATCCCTCACTCCTCATCCTTGAGGGTTGCACTGGCTCTGTCCTGGCCCCACTGTCATCACTGAGGGTTTTGCTACCGCCTTCAGTGGGATCAGGATTCAGAGAGCTGCAGGACCAAAAGGTCCCTGGCTGCACGTCCCGGGGGCCGCGGCAGAGCGCAGGAGAAGCCACCGCGTGCCTGACAGAGCCCCGCACGGCCGGCAGGGCACCACGGGCTCGCTCACGGCAGAGCAAGGCGGCTCCTGAAGGGTCCTGGCAAGGAGGAGCGAACCTGCCCTCCTCGCACAGAGCAATCCTCCTCCCATCCCTTTCTTTCAGGTGGAAAGGAAGGGAAAGAGTCGAGGGGAACGCCAGGATAAATCCGGCACCCTCTCCCAGCCTCACTAAAAGCAACAGCGAAACCCAAATAGCCCAGGTGGTGAGTTTTAACGCCGGCATTTGAGCGAACGAGCAATGTGGACTTTGGAGGCGGGGGTCCTTGAAGGCTCCATCTGTTGGCACTGGGGCCTTGAAGGCCTGGCAGGGCAGCATCCCCGGGGGCGAGGATGGCGTGCACCATGCGGCAGTGCGCGGCAGCAGTCAGGACGCCGCAGCTGGCTCCCGGTTTGTACGCTGCTGGGCCTTTCGCAAGGCTGCTTCTCCGGATCGGATGCAGATTTTGCGTGTTCGAGTTTAACGCGTCCATGCTGCCCGGCTAAGGGGAGGACCTCTGGCAACCACTGGCTGACCGATAAGAATTTGGTCTAATGTCACACGTGAACAAAAAAACCCAAAAAATCGCCACCTTAAGGTACGAGGTACATGGAGCGGGACTGTGCTGGGGTTTCTAGTAGCTAGTGCTCAGGCTTTCCCCTTTTACAAGGTCTGTTTTTGCTGATACTCACATTTTATTTTAAATCTGGCTGGCATTTTTTGACTGAATGAGGTTTAATAAGAACTTACACAACCCTCCTTTAGAACTATATCAAAAATTGGCCCCCAGGGTAGCTCCGGGTTTCCAGACGGTACGGGGAATTGTTTTTATGCTTGCAAGCCTTCTCCGCGAGGCCGTCGGTGCCAGCAGGAACTGTAAAAGGCGGGCAGGTCTCCCATATTTTGCAGGGCCCTGCTCTTCTCGTTTCCTTTGGGGAGGTGCTCAGCGCCCAGGCGGGGAGCACCCCACCACTGCACACCGAGCAGGAACGGGGGGCTGGCAGCTGCCCCCAAAAGCTGGCTTCTCTGCACGGCCAGAAAGGCAGCCTCACCGCTTTGCTCGAGGCCCCCGCACCGAAGCCTGGGGCAGGAGCGATGGTGCTCTAGCGGGTAGCAAGCTGAGTAACATCAGCCTTTTCTAGTCTCTATCTAAAACCGAAAAAAGGGAAACCACGGCAGGCAACTTTCGGAGGCCGGTCTAAGAAGGATTTAGTCAGGGGCCGTGCAAGGAAACCTCCCCGGCAAGCGGGAGACAAGGCATCGGAGGCAGCTCAGGCTCTCGCTTTAGGAGCCCGGGAAGCTGCGCAGCTCTCGCGGGGGCTGACTCGGGTGCCCGGCGTCTGGAGTCCTGCGGTCCCCGGGGGAACGTCCATGTTAATCAGAAAGTAAGGTGAAGCCTTCCCTAGCAAATAAGCAATGCAATTATAAAGCCAGTCAATAGTGTAACGCCAGCCAACGTGTTCCAGCGATATTTTGAAACTGTAATCTGATCCTACTGTTTCCATCCTCGTGCCTTGCCTGCTCTCCCTTGTTGCATACTGTACTATTTGAGGCCCAGAGGGCAAAGCGAGCTCTTGCTGTTTGTTAATGATCAGAAACTGCGTTTTGAGCGAGAGCTCGGCGCGCGCCGCCCACACTACTTTCTTGATAGTTTCTTAAACTTGCAAACTGTCAAAGCCCTACGAGAGGGCTGAGCTCCGAGAAAAACAAAAATGAGCAAAACAACCAAAACACAACTAAAAACTCCACTTCTGCCTTCAGTCTCCAGCTCATTTTTACCCTGCTAAAAAAAGGCAAAGCCACAGTCGAAGGCAATCACCAACTCTGTAGTGTGTTAAGTCTTGCAGGAAACATATGCTTCTATTAAATTGGAAACAGTTTCTAATGCTGTCAGTTTGCTAAATGTAACATGTTCTCTTGGAAGAAGTGGAGCAGTTTTAATGTTTTTGACTAACTGCACACACCAAACAGAGTATGTCTGATAAAGCTGGAATGGGCTCCAATAAATACAGCTTAGAATAAATTACTGCCTCATTAAGTAATTGTTTGGAAAAAAGGAGAACAGGTTTTCTAGATTATAGCCATGTTATTAAGGGTGTTTATAATATTAGAAATCCTATCGGTGCAGCAGAAATTAATACAGGTTTAAATCAGACTAGCACTTGTTAGCTTGTTAAACCATTAAAAACTGCCGTGCCAGACTCAAAGGTGGACAAGACTACACAGGCTCTGCACGTGGAAAGCTATCCAGGCACATCTCGAACGCCCTGCAAAGCAGAAGGCAGGAGCAAAAAAGCTCTGAGCGCAGCTAACTCGATTAGCCTAACGTTCCCAGTACAAAGGAGGAGGCGTGATATAGCTGTATCGCATCCCGAGGAGAGAAAGCGTTTATTCGGAATAAGTTTTATGCGCTTACAGGAAGGAGATTCTGTTTGCTGGGAAAAGAGGAGGTTTTAATTGCCTGATGAAAGTAATTTCTACCTCAGAGCTCTCATACGGCCAAAAATGTCAGTTCTCACATGCGCTGCTTCCTGTTAGCATCCTTCCAACAGTGGCCAAAAGCGTCCACGGGACGCAAGCGAGACCTCAGCCTGCCCTCGTCTGTAAGTGGACGTTTTCGGAAGCCACCTTCTCCTGGGGTCACTCTGCGCAGAATCCTCTTTCCGTCCTCCCGCAGGATGGCTGCGTGCACTGGCTGCTCGAACCAGTGGCCGTGCCACCGTGCGGGAGCACTAGGGAGCCGGACACGCGCCTCCGCGCCAGCCGTCAGCCGGGCTAAGGCTCCGCACTTCCAAAGAGCTGCGCCAGAGTTACTCCGAAATTCGGGTCTCCGCGTGGCGGCATCAGGGAAGTAGCCGGGCCCACGTTACAGTTTCGTTGCGCAGGCCCGGCCCTCGGGGCCCCCTCGTCCCGGGGCAGAGCGCGGGAGCAGGAGTCGGCACGGCACGATCCTCCGCGCCAGCGCGCGCGGCTCCCTGCCGCGAGAACCGGGGCCGTGAGCCCGTCTTAACGGTCGCGCGCGGCTCCAGGGCCCAGTCCAGCGAGGGGCTGGCTGCCCTCCGTTTCTGACCGCCTCGGAGCCGGCCGGCAGCGGCACGGCGAAAGCGCCGGCTGAGAGGAGGCACCTCGCTTGTAGATTAAATTCAAAACGATGCCAAACAGTTGGTGCAGGCAGCGACGCGGATTAACGAAGATACGTTCCCTCTTCGCCACCAAATGCCCGCGACCGCACAAGGCTGCTGGGCAGACTCGAAGGAGGCCGACGAAACGGCAGCGCCGGCTACGCGCAGTCCCTTCTCCCCCGCAGCGGCGCTCCGAACAGCAGAGTACTGCGCTGCTGTCTTATATTATACGAGACATCTCTGCTGGCGCACGGTCTGGTTGATATATTTAGCACGTATAGGCCCCGAGCGCTGCAGGCCCCTCTCCCCTGGATGCAATTCCTGCCGAGGTTACTGGGAGTCGCGCGTGCATCCAAGGGAGACCACAGCCCCCTTTGTGTATAGCGGGAGAGAGTTTTGCTCCCGTATTTATAATTGCTTGGATGGAGCCCTTGCTTTCAGACGCGTTGGAGCGTCTTTTCCCCAAAGATAGCTTGTTTTTCTCCCGTGTTGTAGACCCTTAATAAACACATGGGGGAAAAAAATACCCCCACTACTGTGGAAAGAACTGAATGGTTTGCCAAAAAGTAGGTTATTGCTCTGAAAACAGTGCTGAATAAATTATCACAGTCAAACTGAAAAGCAGCAAAAGGAGGGGGGAGGGAAAGAGGAGAGAAAAAAAAACCTCTAAAGAAATGTATACTGGAAAATGCAAAATACATCCCAGCAATGACAAGTCATTTTAGTTTGTGGCCTGCAGGTTTTATTTGTTCACCAGTTTCTCACTACTGAAAGTTATAAGAAGAAGAAGAAGAAAAAAAAAAAAGATTATAACAGAAGGTGTTTCCCTGGCATTTTTTAAAGCAGCTGTACCGTGTGTGAGTTGTTTTCAGCTTTTTTGCTTAAATAAAACAAACACAGCCCTGCAAATAAGGATATTCTGGAAAAAAAAACAAAAACCAAAACAAAAAAACAAAACCACCCAGCCACCCCCAGCGTATTTTAAAGAGGTGGAAAAGCTGTTAGACATATCCCCACCACCAGTGAGGACAGAAAGAAAAGGTAGTTAAAGTTTGACATGCGAGTTTGCTGAGACAGTGTTAAGCGATGTTAGACAAGCAGATAACTGTGGTCTTTCGAGCCAGCGCACGAAACCCTGCGCGCTGGCTGCGATACAGCCTGTTTTCGCGTTCCCTGAAGGAGCCTTCCGAAAAGCTGATAAAGGGAACTTTGACCAGCCTTGAACTATTCTCAACCTGCAACAGCTACAGGTTAGAGACAAAAGAGATTTAATTTTTTTGTAGCACCTGTTTGATTTCACAATAAAAAACTACTATACCAAAGCAATTCCCTTAAAAACAGTCACCATTTGATCTTTTACATGTTGTAATTTAAATGCAACCATTATCAAAGTCGTCATTTAAAGTCATATGGGGACATCCTTTTTATAGCGTACTTTAACAACATATGTATTGAATCCATATTCAGAAGCATGCTTAGTACAGGTCAATTAGCACAGAACGCTCCAAATTTAATCACAGCGTATGCCTTTGGGAATTGGGGATGGAAAATACAGGAGAAGAGAGCAGGAAACAGAAACCAAGCGTCCAAAACTTCATTTTGCAACCCATTCACCTCACCCGAGATGTTACTATACTAGTTTTCTCTACAACTGCAGCATCCTGGGGAGGGGAAAACAAAAAAGGAAAAGGAAAAGAAAAAGAAAAAACCTAACATAGCATATATGTATCACGCATGTTCCACTGACAGCTCAGAGAAGCCGAGCACAAGGCTTAGGTTGTATTTTACACGCACAAAAAGATAATACCCCTTTTATTCACTTGTGCAACGAATACTGTAGGTAGGGGAGGGAAGGGGCAGGGAGGGGGGCTGCTTAGCAGAGCCAGTTTGCCCAAACAGATGGAGTAGGAGGGTGAGAGAGACCGCGTGCTTGATGGCAGGAGGGAAACGTGAGCAAGTTATTGTACCCCCAGGACAGCGAGCATTAAAGTAGCCCTGGTCAAAGTCCCTCTGCCTGCAGGACGGGATAATACAGCCCAAGTCCCTCTCCCCGGGCAGGCAACAGGCAACGGCATGAGAACCGACAGGCAACAAACCCTGCTGCCAGGGAAGGCTTGCACACACTGGATTCTTCCTCATATGCACACACAGCGGTAAGAAAGCAAAATGTTACCACTATTCAAAAAACACACTGTGGTTTGCGCACGAACACCAGTCTCCTATCTTGATGAAATGTATATTTTAAAAATATGCAAATTACATGCACGCACGTGCACGTGCGTCTATTAAATGCTTCTTCTAAAGGCAAAAGATTGCCTGTAAAAACACATGAAAAGTAAAGCGTTTATGGAGACACCGGAAGATGATGATGCATTTCTGAATTAGGTTTTAAAACTTGATTTTGCAGCTACCTGAAGTTCAGACAAAGCTGCCTCTAGGCATCTGAAACTCGTCAGACCTGCTGTAGCGGTTGTACAGTCTGCTTCAAATATGCCCTCCACGCTCCCTCCACCTCCACCCCAACATATATCCGCATAGTTTACCTCCAGTCATGGGTGGTTCTTTCTATAGCGCAGTTCACTCAACCTTATTGCCTGCCTGGCACGCCAGCAGCTTTTCAGAGACTAATGTTACAGGCTACTGTAAGAAAAAGTTTAGAAGCTACTCAGAAAAAGTTGTCACATTTCCATTAAAGGCGAGCGTGGATAAAACAGCACAGCCGTTTGTGGGGAGACTGAAAGCTCTGGCTCGAGACAGAGTTCTATTCGTTACAGATAATCCCAGCAAGTTTTAGGGTGAGCTTAGATCTTTCCGCCAACTCAGAGCTCCTTTGAAAAAGGAACTTCTTTCTTCTG
This sequence comes from Apteryx rowi, assembly GCF_003343035.1. Classification (NCBI taxonomy): domain Eukaryota; kingdom Metazoa; phylum Chordata; class Aves; order Apterygiformes; family Apterygidae; genus Apteryx; species Apteryx rowi. The sequence continues at coordinate 1,768,733 of NW_020450794.1, read as the reverse complement.
CTACTTCCATATACCGCCCAGTTTTAAAAATAACATTAAACAGCCCACATTCACACTTTTCTGTTTTGTATTCTTAATATACTAGAGTTGAATTTTTTTATTCTAACTTAACTGGAAGCAGAAGCTGTCAGGAGAAATCCAATGCATTTTAGCAGTGCAAAGCCAGGTAGATAGGCTTTGACTCCTAATAATTACACAGACTGGGACACATGTCATTCAAAGCCACTTAAAACTTAACTCCAAAGCCATACGAATGAGAATTTCCCCTTCGAATCCGCTATTGCTCAAAACACTGATCACGTTCTAGATGGGGAACACCAGCCGTCACACGGCGATACCTCCGGTTCTGCGCACCGAGCAGAGCAGGGCCCCCAACCCGGCCCCTTGTTCGGGAGGGCGAGTTTGGACTCACCTAGCCCAGGAGTCTGAGCACGACTTCAACATCGCTGCGCCAGCCGGCACCTGCAGCAGCTCCGACGTGGGGGCATCTGGTGGCTCCCACCCTCAGCGAAGGCACATGACGAGCAAAAACCGGCTTTCTGTTGCCTTCCTGGCTCCCTCAGCCCCGGGGCTCCTTTCGAGCTACCTTGCTCCTCGTGGCGACTCGAAGCCATTTGTGAGCACCCCTCCGGCCATCCCCTGGGCTCCCCGGGCCCTGGAGCCCGGTCCGGCTTTCCCTTGGGAATGCCCCTGGCAGCGGCTGTGCCAGGCCAGGAACCCCCCAGGGCCGGGGGGGATCTCCCGGCCGCAGCCACCCCGCTCCCATCCTGCGCGGCGCCGGCCCGCTGGGCATCCACGCAGCCCTAACGCCCAGCGGCCGGACCCCGGTGCGACGGGGGCTGCGCAAACGCGGGACGTCAAGGCCTGCTTCTTCCACCAAACCCTCTGCTTTCTCCCAGCCGCACTTTTGCGTTGGATTCGGTTTCGCTCAACTCCTGAGCACTTATTTGCAAGGCGAGTGCTGCGCTAACAGGGATTTCTTTCCCCGCTTGTGTTAAACAGTCAGCATTGGGTGGTTTTTTTGTTGTTGGTGGTGTGTTTTGTTTTTTTTTTTAGTGTTTGCACTGGTAATGCTGAACAAACCCCAAACCCTGAAGCCTCCACTACAGCAAACATAAAAATTGACTTTGCTTATAAAAGAATTAAAGACCCAACACATGTTAAGGGTCTCTCTCCATTTACAGAAAACAGGCACTTCTGCATGACAGTACCCAGCTTTTCTGACTGACGGAAGTTTAGAAATAAAATGAGGGGTAGAAAACATGCAATTATCCCTCCAAAGAAAACGAGCACCATTCCCGGTTTGGCAAATTCCATTTTCTATAAACTATCAATTAGCAGGAGACACAGCTACACTAAAGACCTGTGCTAACTGCCAACCTGCTTACATTTAAACTGGACCTTGCTCTCGCCTTTAGTACATTCATGAGCTTTGGACTTGGTAACCAAAGGCTGCCGTTTCTGGCACCGGTGGATGTTTTTTTTTTTTTTTTTTTTTGGGTGCTAAGGAACTGTTGCAACTGGAGCTGTCTCCTCTTGAGCAGGTTACACACATAAAGCTGACTTAAAAGAAGGTACATCTCTGCTGTGCAGACCTTATGAAAAGTAGCCTACCAGAAGACTACTCGCACTTTCAAAGTAATGCATTCTCCTTGCTTGACAGATTGCGCTTTAAAATGTTACATGAAAGCAAAAATAGTCACAAGTATTTTGGATCACCTGCCTAGCGGTAGCACTCTTGGAGACGAACTGTGCCAGGAGTGTTTTACATCACTGCAAAAAGAGTCAGAGTTCCTAAAAAAAAATTTTTTTTTCCCAGTGAATTATGTATTTGAAGAATAAAAGCAGCTTGTGTAAACGACGGCAAAATACTTCAAACTAGATATTGCATAATATCTGATGCACTTCACAGAGGCTGGAAAAAGCTGATCTAGAATACTAAATTTGAGGTTTTCCCTGGTATTAGGACATTATCTCAAACCTCTTGATGCCTCTCTGGCAGACGGTTCAAGTCCTTAGATTATCTATATCATTATTTCCACCAAAACACTGAGAAACAGTGTCATTATTTCATCTTTTCCATAAAAAGTAGCAGGTGTATAAAGGAATACAATAACATTTCTTAATAAATCAGCACCTACGGATGTATTTAATGATGTTTCAGACTGCTTCACCTACAGACCAAACCCGAGGTACCTACAGCAAGCAAGTTTCTTTCTGTTTTTTTTTTAAATCAGCTTCAGAGAGACAGAAAACAGCCTGACACAAAAATCAAAGCGGCCTTTTAACATGCACAAAGTACAGCTACATTCGTTAGGAGTCCAATCCAGTTCCTACAGAAAACGAGTGGGTGGTTTTTTGCTGCCAACTCAAACGCAAGCAGGATCGGTCACAAAAGGAGGAAAACCTCCAGCTGTTACGCTGGATGCTGCAATACTTGCCTGGACGGTGGAAGTGTTCCCTAGCGCACGCTCTAAGGTACCTGTCTGGCAGCACGAACTGCTAACACGCCTCCCATCTCTACCACCACCACTAGCTCGTTACGTCAAATCAGATTCAAAAGATACCGCCTCGTTATGCAGAAACGTAGGTATTTTTACTTCCAGCAGAAAAGACTACTTCAAGTTTACCCTGCCTAATCAACTGCTTCATTTCAAAAGCCACACGCGTACAAGCACCAGCACCTTTTAAGAAAACCCAGTTAATTCACACAGCTTGCTTTACCGTGTGAGAGCTTCCCATGCACTTTGATGGAGAGCGAGGCGCCTCTGCAAATTCTGCACCCCGTGAGAAGCCCGTAAGATCGAGCTCCGAGAAAGGCACCTTCATTTTGGATATCTGATGCAGGTGAATCTCTGTACGTTGGAAAGAAAGCTGTGAACTGTCATTTCAACTCACCCACGTAGAAACTGCTTCGTTTGAAACAGGCAAGTGTGAAACCGATGTTAGGGGGCAGCCAAGCCCCCTGTCGCCATTGTCTGAGTAATAACATATTCTACGGTTGCCAAATCCAGCGCCCACTGAAGCCAGCGAGAGCCGCGCTCTGCCGATCGCACAGGTGCTAGGTGAGAAACACCTGGACTTTCGTGATCCCGGGAGCTTTGGACTTGCCTGAGCACAGACGGCTGCACGCAACAGCTCTGACTCGCCACGCTGAAGTTTCGGTAAAGGGGCTCACAGCCCTTCAAGATGGGGGCGAACTGGGCGGGTGCATTTCGTTTTACACCAGCAGCTGACCCGTAGCTGTCAGTCAGCCACGCAAGGGTCCTAGAGGACAGCACGTGAGCCCCTCCATAGATTTGGACCAAGGGTGTCCCTGGGTTCCCAGCCGTGCTCCACAAAATGACAGCAGGTAATTGTACTCCAATTCTAATGCTTAAACAGAACTTATCGTTCAAGGTCCTGAGGCACCAGTATGAGCAAAGCAGAAAACACTCTGAACGAAAGGAGCACTACAAAAAGTTTCAGTTTTTTTTAAGTGCCCCCCCCAAAGGAAGTGCTTCCCAATAAATACCAATAAACATATTTTTATGCTGTTTACAAGAAGGTGCGCAACCCTGTTCACAAGACTCCCCCCCAAAAGGCATGTTTCTCCCTGCTGGCAGGGCTATCAAGGAAGACCTAAGTGCACTATTGCTCAGGAGAAAGCCACAGTAATCCCCTGCCCTGATGCTGCACTAACACCAGCCCTGGAAAGAGTCGCCAAGCGGGGCCAGGCGGGGGCCTGCAGAGCCATCTGGCAGGCTTGCTCCACCGCAGCGAGAGTCCCCCCCAGGCCCTTTAGTTTGCCTGGCTCTAAGGCGCAAACTTTCCGGGGTGCTCCGACGTCCCCCCCGTTCCTGGGAAGGCAGAGCACGGCTGCGCAAGGCTGCGCCCTCACGGCTTAAAGGACTCCCGCACGGACGCTAACTTACTAGAGCAAAGGCGGCTTCTCCAAGTCGCTGGTAAACATGGCTCTCGCAAGCGCTCCGGCAGGGCGCTAGCAGGGCACGCACACGAGCCCGCGGCAGAAGCGCCCGCACCCCCTGGCCCTGCCCCGCTCAAGGCTGCGATGGGGGGGGGGGGGTTACCGGCGACTCACCCGCTCATGCCGCTCTGCTCATCCCCCCGCGGCTCCCGCAGCCGCTGGAGGCGGGGATGCAGCGCGGCGGAGCAGGAGGCGGCGAGCAAGGCAAGAGCCGCC
>NW_020450794.1:1742337-1763725 GCF_003343035.1 Apteryx rowi | reverse complement strand
TGCTAATTTTGGCTGCGCGGCTACAAGCGAAGCACAAAATTAGGCCAGACTGAAGCGCTCAAACGCACCGAGGCTTGGGGGAAGGGGAGAAGAGCGCCGAGCCAGGCGCTACCTGAAAAGAACATTATTACTTAAGTTACCCAAACGCTTGTGTTTTGAAACAGCCTGCAACCCCGGCCAGCGCTGCGAACGGCGATTCGAGCACCTTACGCTTTTGGCTGCGACCCCAGCAGCATCTTGGATCATCATGGCCTTTAATGTTCCACTAAACCAGTTGTACTTCGGGACAATAAAACTTTAAGACCTATCATAAAGGCGATTACTAGTCATTAATATCACGACACGTTTAGGTATTGTGCTCAAACTGTTCTGTAATGATTTGTGCTCAATCATACTGATGGTCTTGTTACAAATTAGGCTCCATTTTCAACTAGAAAAAGAAAAGAATGATACTTTTAGAGGAAAAATTACTGTCTCCTGGAAATTGTATCCATCTAAAATCCACAAAGTAAAAAACAATTAACACAGTGAATCTGCCAAAGCAGAAAGAGATTAAGCGATGATTTTATGTCATGTTTTTTTTTTTAATTATAATCGAAAAGGCCCCATACAATTGGTCTTTCAAACACCCAGACTGGTACTGCAGCTGATACTCTGCTGAAGCCATTAAAACAGGAGGAAAGAACATCAGACCTAAAAGCGCTGCAGTTTGACTTCGGCGATGCTGTAAACTCTGGAGGCCTCCTCATATCTTTCCCCTGCCACCCTTTCTACCAGCCCCTCATTCTGAGGAAATCCAAACTCTGACTGTGAAAGAAACGTAGCCCTGGACTGGATTTGCAAAACAATTCACGAACCGTTTATCGAGTTTTGATAAGCGACCTGCGAATTGATCGGAGGTCAGCAAAAATTAAAAGTAGAATTTCCTCTGGCTGGATACTTCCCAGCAAATAGGGCACTGAAACTTGGTCCTCCTGCTCAGGGAAACAAGGCTCTTCTTGAAATTGTAGTAAACATTAAAAAAAAATCACCAATAAAAGGAAAAGCTTCATTTTCTTGAGGGCCTGAGTGGAGTGGGTATCTGTCTGGCGGGCTTCAGCGTTCTCAAAAGCCATGCAGAATATTTTTACATTTACAACTGTTTTCATGCATGCCATATCCACCTAATTTTGGGGCCACATTCTGCTGTCCTTCACACTAGTACCAAAGTAGAACAACTCCAGTGATGTCTCTGAGTTCACCCCAGCATATTTAAGAGCAGAATAAAGCCTTCTATGGTTATGGTGCTGTAAAACCTCACCAGTCTGCTCACCGTTTGAAACGCCTATTTGCCCAGCATCTTTCAGACAAGAAGGCCACAATGCATGTAGCTAGCAAGTCTCAGCAGTTGCTATCGTCCCTCCAGCACCCAGTGGATAATTCCTGTCATACGAAGAGGGAGAGCAACTTCCGATATGAACTGTATACATATTATTTTGGAGCAATTCCATTAGGCCAAACTGATCGTTACAAGGCTGGAAATATTTGTTGCGGGGGGGGGGGGGTTGCTCTGGATTTGTAACGCAGCAGAATCTGGCCCTCAGTAATTTTGCTGTGGATGCATCCGGCCTCGCAGGGCCTGCCCTCCGGAGCTCAAAGTCCACAGCAAGCTTACAGGCTCTGCGCTTGGGTGTGCGCACGCCGTCGCTGAGGCTGTAGGCATAATCGCAAACGCTTGCTAAATAAGCAGCTGGGCTTCATTCTCCTATCCAAGGCCCCAGTCTTCCCGTTTTATACTCCGCAGTAAAAGGCCTGAGCCTTTAACATATCAGTTCGGAGCTAGTATAATGCTACTGACTTTGTTAGGTTGCTCCAGTTTTACCTAGCGTAAGAGAAAACTCACACCCCTTCTGTTTCCTACTGTAACTCCCCGGGGCCCTTCTTGGCAGGAGTTTATAGTCACGCTGTAACTCCAATTGTTCCTTCTAACACAACTAACACAACCTGCATCCACACTCAGAACAGCTCTCAACCGAGCATAGGTCATGGGACAAATCAACATGAGGGGAGTTCCTTCCTACGCTTTAAACACAGCAGAGGCTCCAGCCTCATCGGCACGAGGTTACACTACACAGGGCAAATAATCCCACCGCTGATTGCTTCTCAACTTGCCTCGCGTGTGATTTAATGAGACCTTTTGGGCCAGGAAAGTCAGCACTGCAGCTCCAAGAGCAATCTGAGCAGAAGGTGTCTACAAGGCCCGAACGCAGTTTGCCCAAACGTGTTGGTTAAGCAGAGAAGCAGCGGGCAAGCTAGCCCTGTACGGCTGCACGAGGAAGTGTGTTGGCAGAGGCCCCAGAACCGGCAGGAACGGGGGATCGGCTGTGTGCCTGCCAGGTGGAGTCACCCAAAATGCATCGCATTTCGGATCGGTGCCCGCAAGGTCTCCCCGGGAGGCATTAGTGCAGGTGTGGTTGTGCAGCCCTAGCCTTCACGCAGGCCATAAAACAGCCCATCTGCTAAAACATGAAGATGATACATTAGAAGAGAAGGAACTGAACTGCATTTTTCTACGGGGGAATTGACCCGACGTTGGTCACATCCACAGTCCGCGCGCAGCCTTGCCTTACTGTCATTGAGCGGAGATGGTCGAAGCTTGCCTTTGCCATACTCAAAAACGCTCCTGTATTAAAAAAATAATTAACAAAAAGTCAAAGAATGGAAATATTGAGGAGTGGGGGGGAACATACAGAGGACTTCTGAGAGCAATTCATTAGAAATATTACAGATTGTCAGGTAATCTCTGGATATCAACATGTGCTAATTAGGAAACAACGGCAACCTTCAGCGTGCTGGAATGTCGGCATCTTTCGCTTTTTTCCTAACAGAAGCGGTGAAATGCTTCCTATGTTTCTAATTGCATCCTTGGCCTTTTTCCTTTTAATTGCAGTATGCATTAATACTGTGAGATTTCACCAGGTAATTGTAGGAACAAAACAGCTTCATTTTCTCTCTGAATGTTTTTGCTTTAGTGCATGCAGCAGTTGACAGACGAGCAGCTAACGTTGCCTACAGAGCTGGCAACTTTTTGCAAATAAAAATCCCGTCAGCACAGATAACCTGGGAGAAGCTAAACTAAGGGCCTGCCTATAGCCAGGGAGAGCACTTCCGCCGGAGCAGTGCTCCCCACCGAGCAGCGCAGGTCTCACCAGCGAGAGGTGAGCACCCTACAAGTGAAGACACATGAGTAAACGCCCCTGGACCTTGGGCCATCTCTGTTCGGGCCAGCTCGGGTGGCTGTACTTGCCTTCTGGCACCGGGCAGTGAGGATGCAATGGGAGCAGCCCTGGAGCAGCAGGAAGCAAGGCTGAAGAGCAGCCCCTAGACCCGCCGGGGCCAGCAGGCAGCAGATGCTGGAAAGCACAAAACACCATCCATTTTCTCAAGTGAGGCCTGGCCACAAATAAATAAAAAGCCTCCAAAAAAAATTGGGGTGATGGATTAGTGCAGTCTGCACCTGTACATTAGCAGGGGAAGCTGCACCTGTGGAAGCTGGGCTGCTTTGCTTTAGATTTCAATTGGCTTTGGGTTGTTTTTTTTTTTTTCTGGTGCAACTATTCCACTGTAATGAGGCTGCCACACATGTCCCAAGGCACAGAAGCCTCAGTTAAAACAGAAGGAAGGAATGCTCCCCCTTCTCACTCCAATTTTAGCTTTTTTTTTTTTTTTTTTTTAAAGTTTTCTGCTTGAGTTCACATTTTTCTCCTTTAATGTTTTTGTGGCAGTAGGAGAAACACCATTCCCTAGAATGCATAATATACTTAATTATCATTCTCTGTTAGTTCTCTAGGAAAAAAAAAACTACAGGAGAAATCAGTTTAATTAATGAGTATGACCAAATGCAACCTTAGTTCTAATGCAGTATCATATATTATATGTCCAATTGGGCAGTTGATCTTCCTTGGGTAAAATGAACAGAGATGCAAAAAGCATGGAGCCTGTGAATCAATATTCTAAGCGCAACTAACCTCATTCGTATACTTATTCTAAGCATTTCTGCAGACTTTGATGCCAAGGTCTGTTCCCAAATACTGCTTTTGGCTTCAGTAATGCAGGATCAGACCCATAAAATCTAGGAATAGAAAGGTGTTTCTTGGCAGTACCAAGATTTGTACCATATGGTAAATTCATGAAATAATTAAAAAAATCCCCTCACTCACCACCTCCCAGCTAAGCATTCAAATAGTCCTACCTGGTACAACTTCCCAGAGTGTGCCAAGGACAAGAGTGGCAAGGTTTCATCTGAAAATGAGACTTGGTGATTTAGGTGCTTTTCAAAAGCGCTGCTCTTCACGTATTAAATTATTAAGGAAATATTATGGAACAGGATTATCAGGAAAGGAAAAAAAAATGCAACACGCATTAGCTGGCTTAGTCAGAGGAGGTTTTGCTGCATTCCTCACTCACGGGGACGGCTCCCTCCCTCCGTAATTCCCTGTGCACTCCCAGTCCTCCAGAGACTGCTAGCGTGCATCCTCCTTGCTCAGACCAAAACACTCTGTCTTCTGACAGACGCTCTCACTGCCTCCCATGACTGTATCCCCTCACATCCTTCTGCCTTTTCATAAGCATCCTTGCTCTTTCCCGAATCCCACTTACGCTGTCTCACCTGCAAGATGTGCTTCATTTTTGACCCAGGCCAGACTGTTCACACCAAAGCGGTCTGTACCGCACACAGGCTCCTCAAGCAGTCTCAGCTTCCCGCTCTAAAGACTTCCCTGCTTCTCAAGATACACCGGACTGTACTTTTCATTGAGCTAAGTTTTGAGCAATTCTGGGCTGTGAAATGATGCATTTACTTTTCTTTCCCTTTTAGGGCTCATTCTGTGGCCTCTGTCAAGAGCACAACTCATTCTTTTCCAGAACACTTGGTTACTTTTTCAAGAGAGGCTTTGCTGATCTTCATCTAACGCTGGGGTCAGCGTATTAAGAGGAAAAAATCTGCAGGTAAAACTGAAGGCTCTGTTTTACAGCTGAGGAGGGAATACTTTTATTAAAGAAAAAACACAGAAATGACAGGGGAAAAACACAGAGAGAGTGGCCAGTCTTCAGGCCTAATTAACCACTGGTGTAAACAGATGTCACTGCAATCAAGCCAGAAGACTTAGGCCACCCACTAGCCCTGTGTACAACCCCAACACGATCCCCAAAATCTTACCGATATGGGGCTGTCAAACACGAGAGCCAGACGCACGCTTGGGTACAGAGGTCATCGTCATCTCCCCTACGCCCAAGGACTACCTGCTCCCAGCTCACCAAAGCAGAGTCACTCTAGTGATCTAGTTTGGCACATGGGCTGCTCACATCACAGCCCTTTTCTGAAACAGAGCTACTCCAGGGGACCTCTAAATGGAGCCGTACATTTCTGGAGCACAGGTGCACCCCGCACTGCTCTGAGTGCGTTTGAAACCTGGAAGGGGGCTGTCTGCACCGGCGGGTCGTCATAGGCTTAGCCCTGCTCAAGCCTGCTGAAATGCCAAAGGCTTGGCAGGTCCAAGGGGGCCACCAGCGGGATTTGACTAGCGGGCTATAGAGGTGGATACTCCTGCTCAGATTTGTCAGGTTAAAGAGTTGAACAACAGTATCAACACGTTTGAGGCTGGGATGGCACAGCCAAAAAGGTTTTGTGGCTATGGTGCCGAGTGGGACGTTACAGAGCACTTTAAAACGTTACAGAGCATTTAAAGTCATGTTACTGGAGTCCAGTATGTTCAGGCTCAGATGCATTACCAGGAAAAATACATTTCAACTCTCATATACAGGAAAACATGAGTTTTTACATCAACATCCAAATGAATGCACCCATCTCTAGCTGCTTCTGCTGACAGGAATACCACCTGTATAGCGTATTAAGCTTTCACAATGTTTTTGAGGCTTGTTTAAACAAGCATTTTGTTTAAGCCTAGATTCCGCAATTCCTTAGAGCCTCTAGATTCAAGCAATGCTTACCAAGTGCAATACAGGCATTTTATTAATAGTCCAAATTTGCAATGATAAATCCTTCCTCCAGCTGCCATAAGTGCAAAATTTCTTATTGCCCATGTTATTCTGTACCCCTTTTGGACACAGTTAGTTTTCTGAGGGTCTAATTTAAAGTAAACAGTGAGCGACCTACACAACTTCTCCTTTAAAAAGAAAAAAAAACAAAAAACAGAAGTTGAAGCTGCAGGACCAAATTTAGAAGAGAAAAAAAAGTAGCTGGCAAAAAAACTAGCACAAGAACATCAAATGTAGCATAAACTCCCACTGCCATTCTGTTCCACTACAAATAAATGGAGACCATATAGAACTGAACTCATTGAGTCAACGCAGTGAATGTACAAGTCTTTCAATTTTAACCCTTACAAAAATGTGCCATTTCTTAAATTATGTGCAAAGAAGAGATTAAAAAAGAGTGAATGAGTACATCAGATGCTTTTACTGACTGTGCCTGTGGTAATGATTCATTTTCCCTCTCTACATTCCCTCACTAACACAGCTAAGAGTCAGCAAAAGCCCATACTGTATACGCAGGTAAACAGACCATGGGTGAAGTATGCATTTTTCAGCTCTACCTAAAACCACCCCTGTAACGGTCAGAAATACATTCTAACTTATGAAAGAAAAAAGGGAACTGCACCAATTAATTTAGGTTTGCCTCTAACCTTTTTTATGCTCTCACTTTAAAGGCACCTCTTCATTTTTAGTGACCACTAGCCAAAGGCTAAAAGAGTTTTCCCCCCTAAGTAGTATTCCAAAGCAGAGGTGAAACACTAAAGCTCTGCAAACCCACCCAGTATTTTGGATCTACCACCAGGACAGGGGAGGCAGCTCCTCTGTCTGGTCACCCCCGCCTCTCTCCTACCCCAGCGCAGGCCAGGATTCGCAGGAAGGAGAGGCACTACGTTGCGGGCAGGGTGGCGTGGAGCTAGGAAAGCAGATGCTGCAGGTGGCATGCTGCTCCCTGAGCCTGGCGGCTCTCAGAGAAAGGCACAAGCAGCTCTCTCAAACAGTAGTAACGCTCCCTTTTTTGTACTTTAGCCATGGAGGCAGGGGAGAAAAGAGGAGACAAGATGGGATGCAGAGAGGGAAAGGCCAAGGGCAAGGAGTAGACCCAACAAACAAGGAGGAAGAGCTGCATCCCCATCAACGGTGCTGCTGCCCAGTCTGGCGAGTTCTCTGGTTTCACCTCTGGATAGCAGCTGGAGAAGAAAACACCACGAGGTAAATCACAGAAGCTGTCCCTGCTTCTTCCTGTCATGGACTTTCCCACCACAAATGGATGATCAGAAGGCTCCCAAACCCCCCTCTTACAAAGACATCCACCTGCCTGCAGAGATCCATCTTCACAACCTGCCTGCCAGAGTGGCCAGCAACCTGGAGCTTCACTCAAAGGCACTGGCATATTTGTAATAGCTGAGCAGAAATAGCCACCTTCTGGGAGAGATTCCCAGCCAGGGGCTGGCCAAGGCCATGAGGCATCATTGCCCGTGTCCTAGCTCATGCCCGGGTGGATTTGCTAATCATCCACACCCAGGGGACATTGCTCGTGTGTTTCCTGCTAAGTCAAAAAGTCAGAATAAGGTTACTGTCCTTATATGCCTACACCTAAAATCCAGTGTTGTTAATCTTCCTGTTAAAACTTTTTTCAACCCTCTCTTCTGCTAGCTTTCCTTAACCAAATGTTCAGTCCAGGCCCTAAGGGCAACAGTAGAAGTTAAGCAGATGTCAAGTGATGATAACTGGACTCTACGCACACACACAGATGCTATTGCCATGCAAGGCAGCAGCCAGAAACCTCTTTTTGCTGACACTGTTCTCCAGAGGCAACCTTTTCTCACCTGAGCAGCTAAGAAAGTGCAAGTGCTGCTCTCCTACTCGTAGGAAAAACTGCCTCCAAGAACGCCAGCGTGTTGCTCTTACCAGCGAGAGCAGGGGCCCCACATTTGTTTTGGTTTGTTTTGGTTTTAAAACCAGAACAATATAAAACTAACCACGTCCGTTAGGAAAACATTGTCTTCCATGAGATGTTCAGGTGAAAGACCTCAGACTCCCAATGTATTTCTGGTAGCTCTCACAGCTGATGTGGGCAAAACAATGGGAAGAAAATTCCTTTTTTTTTTAATTTAGCAAAGATTCACCTTAAATAAATGGAAGCAGGGAGATCTTGAAATAAGCCTTAACAAGTTTTAATCACACTTTTTCTTTTTGCGAGCTAGCCGTCATTCAGTAGCTAGGTGGTTCTAAATAAAGAACTCTAGTCAACAACAGGAAATAACTCCCACAGAAAAAAAAAAGGGCAGAATACAAACTCTCAGCAACTCTTGCACATAGCTCACAACGGCCTTTTGTTCCATGCACGTTAAGTCTAAAATCTTTACTTTTCAGAACATGTTCTTGCTCTTTCTAAGTAATTAAATGTTTTCTTGCTGCAAGTGTGGCTCCCTTGCTTGCCTTTCTCCCAAAACCATCACGTCGAAGAATCAGAAAATCAGAAGCTATTCTCATGTCATTTAATAACTAGGAGCATCCTAGGGGTGCCACATGGTGACCAGGGGGTTCAAATTTTACTTTTTTGGGGGGTGGAGGGGCTTGCACTGTTGCGTGCTCAGCTTGAGACAGTTTATAGGCTTCTTAACGTTCAGAAACCACTTAATGTTCAGCAAGTACAGAGCACCTGGTCTGTGGGGAGGGGGATAAAGGAGAAACCACACATCTCTAGGCACTTTAAAAAAAAAAAAAAAAAACTCAGGCTACTATCTAGAATCGTCTGCTTTTAAATTATACAAGATGTTATGGGCCAATGCCTGCAAACACTACCTGCAAAGACTACTCGTCTCCTTCTTCTCACAGCCTTCCCGAATGCAGCAGAACAGCCTGGCACGGGGATCTGAACCTGCAGTAAGATAAATGCCACAGCCAACAACATGCAGGAAGCACAGACTGCCCTTCCAAAGGAAACATTTTCAGCTGTGACCCCAGGATTTCTGGAGTTTCTACAATTCAGATTAACCTGCCGGGGCTGACAGGCTACTCCTGCTTCGTTGCACTGGTTAGACGGAGGGGAACAAGCACGTCCCCACTGATGCCATTCTGCCACCCTCCTTCTCCACCCAGCCTGCAGCTCATCCTCTTGGTAGGAAAACAGCAAAAGTGCCTGGCTACGTGGGAGAGCTGAGCTGTGAGCAGAGCTGGTTGGAGCTGAATGTGCTCAAGCCTTTTTGGGCAGGAGAGAGCGAGAAGAGGCTACACCTTGTTCTCCACAAGACAAGGTGCTTTGACACGCTCTAGGAAGAAATCCTATCTAGTACAGATTCAGGCAGAAGGGTGACGAGGATAAAAGGCTTTCAGAGATACTGGAAAGCAGGCTGGGAACAAAAGAAGCAAGGACCAGCCTGGAAGAGAACATAAGCCTACAATTAACAAGTAAGAAACTTAGACATACCAGCTCTTGATGGATGAGAAACTACAGGAATATTAGAAGGAGGAGGGGAAAAAAAAACCCAAACACAACAAGAGTTTGTTCTGGTTAAACTTCAGGCTGTGAAATACAGTCTAAAGCTGCTTTCACAGGAGTCTGTCTAGCCTACACTGCCCACAATACCTACACAAATAGCTCTATATTCTCGTAACAGGGCATTCAGGAAAACCAGCTTTAACAATCTGTACCTTTTTTTTTTTTTTTTTTTTTTAATTCCTTAAAGTTTTCGTTTGTGGTCTGCTGCTGTCAACAACTTAGCTCTTCCATTAGCTGGCATTTGGGAACACATCTCAATCCTACCACAGCTTCCAGTTTAGGCTGAACGTAGATGATGTCAGTCTTCAAGAAAGGGGATGAAGCCCACTCTGCCCCATGGAAACTTACCCTGCAGTCCCTCCCGGAAAGGTGGGATTGTCCCCTCAGTGGAGGAGGGCAACTCCAGAACAAGCACGTTGCAGACTCAGGCCAGACTCTGCCATCCCTATTTTCACTCACCAGACACACCTTAGTTTATAAGAAACAGGAGGAGACTGTTCCCATAGCTTCTTTAGGAACACTTCTAGAATTTGTGACAATTATCTTCTGGAGTAAGAACACATAGGTACCAGATTTCAGAGGCCACTTGATTCCAGCATCTTTCTATCAAACACTTAACATGATTTGATCACCTTACAACCTACCTCTAAAGCCAATTTTCATTTTAGAAATAAGCCTTATTCAAATTATACATCTGCAAGAATTGAGGTTTCAGATCCAGACTGGGTTTTTGCAACTGGAATATGTGAGCTAGCTCGGCATGCATGTGCATGCGCATTTGTGTCACCAGAAGTTTACAGGAAGACCAAATCAAATTTGCTTCGTAATGCAAAACGAACATGCAGACTGGAGCAACTCCACATTCAAACGTAGCCCAGAATAAGTCTTCATGGTTGTAATACAAAGTCAGCAAAAGTAGGTTCAAACCTGAACCTGCCATTATAGCCTCTTCTGATTTCAAAAAGACGACGCTGCTGATCGGTCCAGACTCCTCCTGAACTTTCAGAAAGGAAGAAAAATCAACAAGGCAAAGTACCAAACAGAAGGTGCCCCACCGTTTCCCGGTTCTCACCCATTAGATGAAATACTACAACCATTTCAGTGCAAGCAGCATGCTTTAAAAGATGTAGTCTCTCTCTCGCTCTTTCTCTCTCACTCAATGATATTTCTGCCCACATGCACTGACACATACAGTGTCTAACAAGGCTGTGATTCATTTTCAGTTCTAGTCATGCTCACAAGTGATGTAGCACACTCGCTGTGCCTTCAGGATCTGCGTAATTTAGCTTCATTTTCTCTGCCCCCACCCTGCATTAAGTGAAGTTCCAACAAAGCCAAGTCATCTCCCACCAACTCACCCTCCCACCTGCTTGGGGGATGTGTACAGCAGGAATCTGATGAATAATAATAATAAAAAAAAAATCAGAAGAAAAAGAAGGGGATGAGAGATACCACGAGTTGTTAGAAAGCTTTCTAACATCTACAGGGAGTGAATAATAATAATAATGGGATGTATAGTACAGGATCACTGAAGAAGCTGCATCAATCCTGAATCACCCCACCTAACGCGTTAAAACAGTAATGTGTCTTACATCATGAATATCATGCATGTTCATGCTACAAAATAAGACTGACCCATTAAATCATATGATTTATAAAGGCAAACACTTCACCAGCCTCTCCCACAGTAACCCGGTAGTCATCATTCACTTGTCCTGTTGCAGTGACTTTGACCAAGCACGAACGCCAGCAAAAGCCTTTATTGTGTCGCATCTATAAACCTCTTGCCTCCCCTGGCTACTATCCATCATGAGTTACATGTGGTGGTTTTGCGATACAAATCACAAGCTGCTTCTGAGCTAAACTCCATGTATTTGAGGCATGAGGCCAAGCTCGAACAAAGTGAAAGACGGGCTTTCTATTTGATAAATCTCATTATATCACTGGCATTCAAAATACATCTCAGATGCAGAAATGCATTACAAAGTAGTTCTACAGTTACTCAGAAGAGCCAAGATGCTTTAACATGTAAGTTAAAAAGTGTTTACACCCCCATCACACTAACTTTTCTAACTCTCTCTCCCCACCCTCAACCTGGAACTATGTTTTGATGGAATAGAAATCTTGATTTTTGAAAGAAAGAAAAACAAGTCAACTGTATTTCTTTAGCAAAAGTCCCCAGACAAGCATGAGTCACTGCAGACTCCTTGAAGCAGATGTTGGTGATCTGCATGACTTCCTTAATCCCTAAGCAATGACACCAGGAAGGAAGAATTAGCAGCAAAAGCTGGAAGGTGCTTCAACATGGTAGATATAATTACTGACAGGGCCACCATCACCACACTGGGAAAGAGCTACAGCAAACTAAGAGGACACATAAGGCCCGTCTCCATTCACATGAAACATGTGTCCGAGGCTCCCCACCAAACCAGAGAAACCTGCCAGCTACACAGACTCCCATGTTGCTGACCCCTATCCATGATCAACACGAGCAAGCCAGAGCAGAGATTAAATTCCCTGCCTGCTGTAGGGGCCCATCTCCTGCTCCTCGCTCGCTAACGGGTCACTCCATTTGGCCTCGCTGCTTGCCAGCGTGCTTACTTGCATCTCCCTGGCTCTGGCACACTTACCCACACTTGCAAAGGCAGAGCCCAAGAGGACACCTGAATTTTGGGCCATCCCAGGCCTGTCCAAGCCCGATGGTTGGAGAAGCTGGAGTTCTTCCCCCTGCCTTCCCACCAACCCTCTCTTTTCTGCCAGAACAAGCCAGCCTGAGCTGGTCAGAAACCTAAGAAATACGATGAAATTTCCTTGCGGTCTTTTGTTCTCCTCCTGAGAAGCTCTCAACTCTATCCAAAGGATAGATGGAGGAGTGACCACAGCCAGGATGGGCTTGACATATACCATACATGACTGTGAAGGAACCACACCATCCTGTGGGGCTGTCTGACACGACGAAGGGCTCTGGGAACTCTGAAACATTAGGAGGAGGGTAGTTCCTGGGCTGGATTGGGAGTATCGGATCAGGCAAGGAAAGCAGCTGGCTGTCACTTTAGTGGACAGACTACTACTGCCTCATTTTGCAAATTGAAGAAATGAAGCACAGGGAAACTACGGGATGGCTAGTAGAAGCTTACTGTGGAAATGAAAGCCAAATCCACGTATTTTGATTTCCAGAGCGTTCAAGACAAGTCCAGCCTTCTTCATCCACAAAGTCACATTGTAAACGTCCTCAGGGCAGGGCCTGTACCTCTCATTTGCTTTACTTCTGTGGCTTTCAATCTTTCCTGGTTTGTAGATCCGTTCACGCTTTCCAATAGGGATGTGCATTTAAACTTGCAGACAACTGGCTTGCTCTCCCCAGCTTTTCTGCACATCTTACACGTAGCCTGTGGACTGTAGTGAGCTGAAAACCGTGGTCTCTTCTCTGTGGGCCCTGCTGCAGACTCCCACGCGTCCCTCACTTCCCGCTGATTACTGCACACTTTAGAAGTCAGTAGCAGATATTTTCAAAGTAGCCCTAACTCAGTCTAGTTGCCCTGATTCAAGACGAAAGCTCAGAGCTTCCCTGTCATTTCAGTATTTCCCATCTCAGGGTATGGGAGTTGTTGATCTCCCACATGAAAATGCATTATGCTGTCAGCCCAGCCTAAGGGCTGTTATTTAATTTACTTGAGGAGGTAAGTGAAAGCCCCTTCATGCAAATGCTTACAATGTGATCCGGAAAACAGCAGGTGTAATTAGATAAAATGGCAGCAAAGCCCACCAGGGAAATAATGTTAATTTATGAGGATTTTCCTTTTCACCTCCCTCTCAGCAAGATTTGAAGCCAAGGGAAAAAAAAAAAAAAAATCAGAATGCACCTCCATGATATATCTCTTGGTGAAGCAGAACAACAGGAGAGCCATCGCGGTGGCAGGATTGGCAATCCCTGCTCCTAAGCGATGAAGTGCTGAAAGCAAAAAACTGCTCGGTCACTGTCATAAACTATTCCCAGTGGAGACATAATGAGCCAGCACCCCTAAACTTCACACCATCTCCTGACCATGGCCTAACCGGGCAACGTAGAAGATTACTCACATGATAAAGCCATCACTGCAATCCCCTCCCCCTAATAATAATAATAATAATAATAATAATAACAAATCAGTGCCATTTTGCAAGTCTTCAGGGCAGATCTGGCATTTCTTTCCCTCAAAAACATCCACCAAAGGAGTTTGACCAGACTTTGTCACAGCACCATCGCTAAAGCAAGCGCGCTGGAGCACGGCACACTCAGCGCACGGGTGCAGCTCAGTGCTACAAGCGGCAACGAAGGTCTCGCAGGGGCCTCGGGAAAGCCACAGCTCTGCCTCTCGGCTTGCTGGCGGTTCCCTCCCCCCCAGAAGCCGGCCAGGAAAGTCCCCTCCTGACGGCTGACCTGCCACTACGAGGATGGATTTTAGCTAGCCAACGTGCTCCTGGCTATTAGGAAGGAGAGGCATTTTTTGTTACTGAGTAATTACTCTTTGCGAAATGGCTTACATCCCTACTTGATTAGGTCACAACCCACTGTGAACAAACTGATGTAACAGAGATATCTTTAACCTGCTAAATTAAGGCATACTTTCTCAATATAGAAAGCTTCATTGAAGCCGTGCACGGGGCACTTAGTGAAGGCATCTCGGCCCAACGTGTAGCATTAACAAGCAAAGGACTGGTGAGACTCAGAGCCAACCTGCACCCGTCCCACTTGCACATTCACCAAAAAACAGCTGTCTGGTTTGCTTGCTGTGAGGGTACTAAATGACTCAAAGTGATCACAGTCGTTTGACACCAGCAGTTAAATACGTAATGGCAATAATCTGATGACATGCATGGCAGGAAAGAGGAGATTTTTTTCTTTCTTTGCTGTTTAAGAACTTCCCTATACTTTCCCCCCAAATAAAAAAGAGAAGGCCTCTTCCTCTAGGCAGGGATACACTTGTTAAAGCAATCAGAAATGCACAAAGTTATTTTTTATACACAGCACAGACACCTGCATTGTAAGTGCCAGCATTGCCACAGCCAGGCTTCCCAAAACACAGCCCAAGGAAGCCCCCCAAAATGACCATTATTTGCAGCCAGCCTAGGTCACACGGCAAATAGGTCTGATTATGATTCTCTCCTTTGCCCAGCCAAAACCCCCCGAGCTTTAATGTCCCTCCACAAAAAAGCCTTCAGCCGCCTGGAGAGCAGCAGCTTCACCGCCATTTCTATCACGTTACTCATCGTAGCACACCGGGTTTGCTTAAAAGCAAACCAAATTCCCCAAGCCTGTAACTACCAATGACTTCCCGATTTTGGAACGTGCCCTTCTATTAAAAAGGGAGCCATTTGCTTTATGGACCATGGCCTTCATCTTTCCAACAGTTATGCCCGTGCTTAGCAGGAGCACGCGAACCCTTCAATCCAGTGTAAGCACTTGTAGACGTGGGGCCAACAATTCCTGTGGCAGTTAAAAACACATTATACAAGTATGATGGAAAAACCTGACTGCGACGCAAAACCTACCCTCCTCTTCCCATTTCGGGGGGGCTACGGGGGGCTTGGGGAAACACTCACGATGTAAATATATGTGGCGAGGGGGCCTGGATAGAGCGAGCGCTATTAACAGCTTTATACCACATTGGCTTTTTAAGTCTGGAAACCGACTGGGTGTCATTTAATCTCCTCGATTAAAATCACTTAGCGAATATTGTATTGTTGCGCCGCTGCTGCTGCCGGGTCGGCGCGCAGGGGCCTCGCCGGCTCGCTCACGCCTGATGAAACCTAGCCCAGGAGCAGCTGCCCGAATCTGTGTCAAGCTGCATCTGGCACCCATCTATCTTCCAGCCAGCTACGTTCACCTCCAAAATCACACAAAAGCGGCCGCGGAGCACCCTGCAGCCACTCCAACACACCAGTCTTTGTCTCATCAAGCTTGTTAAGCAATTTAAAGCAATTTATTTTTTAATTTGCCTTGTATTTTACAGTGGCAGCTTTTTTTTTTTTTTCCAAAAGAAGAGAAGTTAAAAAAAAATTGAGGGGGAAAGGGAAAAAAGTGCCTTTTTTTTTTTTTAAAGCCTGTCAAGCTCTCAGTAGACTATCATTAAACCAGTTTTGGCTGAAACTGTATGTTTAGGGGTTTTCCAATGGAGACACTCTGGTGCCTGCAACACTCAGACAGGGAGGGGAGGCTGCTATACAATTGTTGAATTGTTGTCATGGCTATTAAATATGCTGTAGCACAAATACCCAACCGGGCTGAAGGTTTGCAGTGTACTGGCTCTGGAGAGGTATCAAAAACACTGGTATTAACTAGCAGATAACTGAGTTATACAAACACTGAATAAAAGATTAAGTCAAAAGTTGTAAAAGGTTTATTAACTTCAGACCAATCCCTTCCCCCCCCCTTCCTCCCTCTCACCCCCTACTTGGGGCTTTAATACCCTGTAAATTTCAAATATTTGACATTTACTGTAGCGCTGATTTGCCCGAGTCTCCTCTAACGTTTGGGGCAAAACTGCCTCTTCTCTGTGTGCGTTTTCTGCAGAGGACGGGAGTTTTGCTCCGGCGTCTCGTTAGGCTTACGAGAGTCTGCCTGAGAGAGGGGCACAGTAAAGCCATGACTTGCTGACTAAAACAGGTTAATGAAAAACAGGTTAGTGACTGAAATTGAAACTTGTCATTTCTCTCCAGAAAACGGCGCCTTGTCAAGATAAAGGGGAGCCTATTAAGCAGCTTTCAGAGCAGCGCCGCTCGGAGCGGCCGCGCAGCGGGGCGGAGGGGCAGGGGCGCTCGGCCCGGCCCGCGCCAGCCGCCGGGGAAGAGGCGTTGGCCAGGGCGGCAGGCGCAGGGCGCGCGGNGCAGCGGGGCGGAGGGGCAGGGGCGCTCGGCCCGGCCCGCGCCAGCCGCCGGGGAAGAGGCGTTGGCCAGGGCGGCAGGCGCAGGGCGCGCGGGCAGCCGCGCTCCCCTCCCAGGCCGAGGGGAGCCACCCAGCCGAACAGGTAGCGTGCCGGGCCGCCGCGGCATGCGGCCTTGCGGGAGGAGGGACTGCAGCTCCGGGTGGCAGGCCCAGCGTGAGGACGCTCGTGGGTGAAGTCAGGAGGCGTTTCCTAGATGTACACCAAATGCTGCGAACTATGGGACGAGCAGGAGAAACAGGATCTGTCGAGCAGGCTAATTAAAGTGCATTTTCCCCACGCAGACTCATACATGTCTCTCCAGGCTATAAGGCCCTTGTTTCTTGCCTCAGCCCAGAACAGAATGAGCGTATTCTGCATTTCTATGGCAATTTGCTCTCTGCACTTCTCAGAAAGGAGAAATAGAAAGTACGCATCTTAAGAAAATGATGTTTGCACACTCACAGACACACACACACACACCGCCCTCTACCTCTGCTGTTACTGGTGTTGTGACCATTCCCTTTGCACCTGATCTGTCTCTCCATTGCGTGTCCCATGCTAACCCCATTTTAAAAACCGTAAGCACGCTCCTCTCCTGTGAGCTTCCCAGAGTAACCACGTATAGGAGAATTCATGTGCTTGTGCAAAGGGTGCAAGTCTGGCCCCTGACATTGCTGCTCTTCTACCCCCGAGGCAAGAGTGAGATTTGTTTAAGCCCTGCGTAGGGTCATATTATGAGGATCTCTACAAACGAAATCGTGCTGAGAGGCCGAGCGCAGGCCCCGGGCAGCCCCCTCCGGCCCCCGGGCGAGCTCTGCAATGGGAGCAACGGCAGGGAGGGAGCGGGGCCACTAGGAAACCACCACAGATCAACAACTCATTTTGCACAGGCCACCGAGCCAACCTCTGGGCACCATTGGAACGAGTCAGCATAAAGGTGACAAAGCTCTGCGTGCCATGATAAATCATCCCGACCAGCCGGCAGAAAATCCATGCGCTGACAGAGTTAGCTTATATATATATTTTTTTTTAAGAAAAGAAAAAAAGCAGAGTTCTCCCCCCCCATCTATAAATGCCCATATGGCAGATATCACGAGGGGCGTTCTCACATCCCGCTCGCCGAGAGCGCCGCTCCTGCTAACCGAGCCTCTGCACAGCGCGCTCTGCGTTTTGCTGTACGTCACGCCAACAGATGACGCGAGCGACACCGGTAGCCCAGGGAATGGGTGCAGGTGCTGGCGTGTGACCTATTTCCAGGCTGCCGAGGTTTGTTTTGCGAGGAACGTGCAATCTAGTGACGGAGGGTGGAGTGAATCATTGCAAGTCAGGAATGAATCCTGTTTATTGGATCTGTGCTTTCAGAGGGAAGTAACAGGCCAAAATGAAAGCGCAGTGTCTCTGCTTCAGAGTCCTAGGGTGCTAAGGACAGGGATTTTCGTGGGAGAAGGATGAAAATTAAGGAGTTGTGAAGCCTGGATGAGGCAAAAGGTGACCCAAATGGAAGCCACAAGGAAAGCAAAAGGAGTATAAATTCAGCAAAGATGCATAGCCTAAGTTCATCGTGTGATTAAACTTGACAAAACCTGAACGAAAGAAAAAACCTTCCAGTTCAGAAGTGCACGCATTAAAACGCACAACGTCAGGGTACAGAGCTACCTTGCTATGCACACTCAAACCAGTCTGGAGCTGCATTTTGAATGCTCATCGCCCCCCAGCTCTTTCCCTGCCACAACCCCTACCACCTCACCTCTGCGCGCAGAGGAAAAGAGGTGCTACCTTAGCACGGCTCCTGGCACAGCCCGAGGACCTCCTCATCAAGCTGGAGCGGAAGTAAGGAAGCGAATGCATCCACGCAGTGGGAAGCAGAAACCTTTGCTGCTTATAGAACGAATATCTCCAGAATCTCGTTTCCTTAACAGCATCAAGAAGGAGAAATACTATAAAGACAAATAGGACTTTCTCCTCCTCCCCAATATTAGTGCTTTCCAACAACCCATTCATTCCTCAGAAAATATTCTGCTCCCCCACCTGACCATTAATAGGCAGTACCCTGCTCAGCACTGCTACCAGACATTTCAGGTTTTGTGTCCTGTAAACAGGGGGGAAATATATTCTCTGTTCATTTACCAGGTGGAATATTTCTTTAATTATTCTCCTCTCACACGATATAAGCAACAAAACGAGCCCCGTGGCAACATGGTAAATTTTCACCGCTACGTCTCCCTCTTGCAGAATTCTCTCTGGCATGGGCTGAGCATCCTTGGTTTCCTTGTCACTTGACACTTTTGCCGTGTTTTAGAGCAACTCCTCCAAAGAAGGGGAGGGCAGCAGTCTGACACAACGTTGGTTGGTACTACATGGCATGTGCATGCTGCTTATGTGGCCAAAACCAAACAAAACGAGAACAAAAACAACCCTCCCCAAAACATCCCATTCCCTCTACCAATTATGGGAATTTCCCCAGTTCTGATTTTTGGGAACACCTGGCAAAGCCGCGGTGTCTATGCCCCTTACAATATCATTTGAGAGAAATTATTGTTTAAGAAATAAAGGGAAGAGAAAGCTTTTTCAATGGGAAAAGCAGATGACTTAATTGCATGGAGCTGTTTTCATATCAGGTGTTGTGCTCATTACACGAGTTTTACTCTAGCACAGCCAAGAATTCTCTTCTCTAGTTATCTATAAATCAGGGCTGGAGAGAGAAGAAAAAAGGGTTGTAAGCTGGGCAGAGGGCTTGAAGGCAAATAGGAGACAAAAAGAAAAAGAAAAAAAAAAAGAAAAACACCCACAGCTTCAGACTGGTGCAGGAAAAGAAGAGAAGCCCTCCAAAGCAAGGAGGTGGGTAGGGAAAGGGAAAGGGAAGAGGGGGATCTAGACCCGATTATGGCAGCAGGAAACGGGTTTTTTTGTTTGGTTGTTTTTTTTTCCTCCCTCCAGCATTCATCTGGACAAAAATAATTAGGATCGAGGTGCGAGTCCAAGAGGCCAGTAATGGGGAAATTTGCTAAACTAGAAGCAGAAGATGATCCAGTTTGGACAAGAAGCTTAAGCAGAGGAAAATCGGGAGGAAAAAGGCAGTTTGGAAACTTGTGTAGAGAAGATAACAGCAGGATTTAGCAACCCTATGGAACGGGAAGGGGGATGGGTAAGGAGAGGGGAGTTAAAAACAACAAGAGTTGCGAGCTATGTTTCGTGGCACTAATTCAGCAAAGAAACAGACTCAAATGGATGTAAACAATGGACTATTCATTGGGGGTTTCATTCCCTGCCACCGAGCAAACTATTGTCTGGAAGTTTTAAATACTCCCTTCGCTCACACACACACACTAAATTACAGAAAATGTGAAGCATTATCAGATAATCCCAACAACTTTCCTCCGAATCAATGCCCTCAAGCAGCCACAGTGCCCTGTAGGCTCTTCTTATGGCCATCTGCGAACATGTTTAGGAAAATAAATGATTATGACCCCAACGCAACAGTTCTGTAGGGGCCTGGAAGTAAAAACCACACTGAAAACATCTGAATGGCACACATAAGGTTTTTGAAACTTTAAAGGCAGTTCTGCTCTTGACTGCTCCGTGTCTCCCTCGCTCACTTTTAAAGCAAGTGGTGGTTGTTCGGGCAAGCACACCGCAGTAGCACGGTGCCTGGTGCTTGCTATACAGTTAAGATCAGACTTTTGGCTTGTAAGCCAGGCTCTGCTGGTGCAGAAATCATCCAAAAGTAGCACAGAGGAGATCTGATGGTGCCATTTCCATCTGGCTGTTAGGAGGCAAGCCTTGCGCGCCTAGGGTCAGATTGGGAGCTGCAGCAGCTGGCCTGAATTCACACGTAGCTTTGCTGCCCTCGAGGGAGTAAAGGACAGGCAGTGGCTAAGAGCACGGGTAGCTGAGCTCTGCTGAGGCCTGAAGACGTCCCACCCCGAGCGTCCTTTCCACCACTCAACAGGAGCCTTCCACACTGGCAGAAGATGATGTGCACGTCCCTCACACTAGCAATATGGCACAGCAGCTGAACCAGTGATGGAGAGTTTGGGGCCGCATCTCTGGACTGTAGAAGGTGCAGGTGCACCTTTCCTTCCGACACTTCTCTTACTGAAAGCTGGACAATAATTGGACATGGGTATTTGTTCATCTGAGCTTTGCCTGTTAGAGCTCTAGCAATATCCTCTCCTGAGCACCAGAGCCATGATGGGGCATTCTGGTACCCTACGCTCACCTCTCTGGCTCTCAAAGGTGGACTTGGCTCTTCAGGTCACCCAAGTGCAAGTGCTCGCTGCCTTCTGACACCCCAGTCCCTGGGGAGGAAGAGTCTCAGGCTCCCCAGGAAAAGGCTAGCAACTGCAGGAGGCATTTGTAGGCCATGATGGAAGAGCAGGCAGGTTACCTGGGCTTCCCTTTTCCTCACCTACACAAGGGCACATGCATAAAGGACCTTTCATGGTTTGTCCTTCCCGTGTGCCTGGGCAAAGGCTCAAAAGGCCTATCTTGTCTGCAGTCCTGGGGAGCACAGGCTGTACAGCCTCCCTCAGCATCTCTAACGTCTGGCAGGATATGACCTGTCTTGCAGCAATACAGCCAGCCTGGCTGCAGGGAAAAAGCTCCTGACAAGGCTTTCTCACAGCATTTCTTGCCGTCGCCCAAGCCCAAAGCTACATAAGCACAGTGCCTCTGTTCAGCGTTACGTCACAGCACTCCCACCAAAAGTTACACGTACAGAAGGACTTGGACACCCATCAGGTTTCTACTAAACTTCTTAAAACCCTGACTCCTTGAGCTGGAGGCTTGTGGAAAGGAGGGAGGGAGGGGAGAGAAGTCTTTTCTTATCCTTAGTCTTAGGCATATGGGTAACAGCAAAGCACCTAATTCTGTTTTGCCTCTTATGCAGAAGTGCTGCATGTTTCACTGAGCCCTGGGAGCACACAAGCAACAGGCAGCCCACACACAC
>NW_020450794.1:1703779-1742287 GCF_003343035.1 Apteryx rowi | reverse complement strand
AAAAGCAGCAGAAGGAGGGAAAGAGCTCGACAGTTTTAATTTAATTTGCGTTTTAATATTGCATGGATGTTCTTTGTTCATGTTACATAGCGTGCAAGTGGTGCACACAACAAATCTGTGTCCGCTATGCAGTCAAGAGTAAAGACCGATAAGCTGAAAGGATGCAGATTACTTTACATTTCCCCACCTCTTCCCCAGTACATTTATGTATTTGGTTCACGATTAGGATTCATGTACTTCAGAGTGTGCTAATACAGTGCTCATGCACTGACAACGACTGCAGTTTTATGGACACCTTCGTGACTGCCACAAGAAGCCACAGAAAGCAAAATGGCAGTGTACAACATGAAAATTCCCCTCTCAACTCTCTGAAAATCCCCTGTATAAGGTGGCCTTTGAGGCTGTAGGAGACAAGTCCCAGAGCTTCTGAGACTCTGCAAGTGCTTAACTTTTAATCTAAACTTTCAGTGCGAAAGGGAACCCAATTTCTACCTCTTTTCATGGTGAAGATAGCCACCAAAATGTGAAGTGAAGGTTAGGCAGAAAAACTGAGGAAGCAGGGAGAGAGGGAGCTGCAAGTCACATGTGGTCTCCAGCATATGGGTAACAGTCACACTTAAATAAGGAAATCAAATGTCAGTCCACTACTACCCTTTCCAAAATGAATCTCTACCAACTCCAAGAATCCGCAGCTTCAAAGGCAGAGCGCAGCAGGCCTGCTCACAGGAACGGCAGGCTGCAGAAAATGCACACGAGGCAGGAGCCCCAGTTTGCTCTCCTCCTCTCTCAGCCAAAGTCCTTTCCATTAGGCGTTTGTCACAGAGCTATAGCAGAGGGAGAAAGCAGCAGCAGACACGGCGGGGGGAAGGTGGCACAGAAGCTGCATTTCCCATGAGCTCTTCCACAGGGAGAGGCAGAGCGGGGAAGAGGCGGAGGAGCTGATTGCAGCTCTCGCGCAGCCAGCCGAGTGCGGCTCAGGGGCAAAAAGGAGCAACACACAGACAACAAGGAAAGGTAACAAAGAAAACCAGCAGGCAGCGAAAAGACCAAAAAACAAAAAACCCACATAAGAAAGGAAAACAGAGGTGATGTAAGCCTACAGGATGAGGAACCTTGAGAAGGCTCTGTTATCAGGTGGGACAAACTACAGAGGAAAGGCCCAAACACATGCTCCAGTTTAAAAATCAAAGAGAAAGAAAAAAAAACAGTTTCAGGGGAGGGGAAAAAAAAGGAAGGGTTGAAGAAAGCATCAAAGCAGAGACAAGAGTGAACTTTGTCTGAGGAAAAACCGTGGTCTGGAAAACACCAGCAGGGAAATAAATGATGGCAAGGGAAGAAAAAAAAAAAAGAGGTAATGAGAAGGGGAAAAACATACAATACAGGATTTTGGCCTTCTTTTGCACAGTTGTGATCTCTGTTCAAGTTCATGTCTAACTTCAGAGAGTCAAATCTCAATTTTAGCAGAAAATATCCAGGTTTGAATTAGCAGCCCCCTAAAAGACATTCTGCCACCACCTCTAATCAGCCTTCTCTCACAACCAAGGACATACCACATATCTGAAGCAGACTCAATTTGAAAGCTAAAACAGTACCAGTAATAGTATCAATTCCTGGCTGAGTCACATTTTCATTTTAAGCTGTACACATTATCCATTCAAAGTATTTCATTTGAAAATTGTTATTGTTGAAACTTGTTGGGTCTTTTTTTTTAGTATCTCGGATGAGTAGGAACAACATTTCCTATTCTATGGATAAGATGCTTTTTACAGCATTACAGAGTTTTTCCTCCACTTCCCAGCCCTCACACACACCTATTGGTGGGAACTTTCCTTGCAAATACTGTGCTTCCCAAGGACAGACTTAAAGAAAAGATGAACTTACATCATTTTAACATGGACCTGGGGGCTGACAAAAGTGGCTGTATGGATGTACTGTGTGAGCAGATGAAGCTGCAACCAAAGGTCTTCACTCTTTCTCTTGTAATTTGATACCTGGCTTTAGTGATCCTTCCAGCTCTTGAATTAGGAATGGAAAATATGAGAGCTCTCTTTCACAACAAAGGTTTAGAGACCAAAGAAAAGACATCTCTGGGCTACTTGCAAATGCTATTTGCTTTACACTGGACTTTAACACCAGACAAGAACAACACATGTAGGCTCTATGTACCCACACATACTTCTGTGCTGCAAAGCACTGCTCCGTCCTGTCAAAGATGGTTGCCTGAAGCCTGAATTGCTGCATTTTTAAAGCCAGTCCCTTTACTTTGTACCTCTCTGCTCAAATTGCTGTGGGTGCAAATAGCGACATTTAAAAGCAAACAGCTACTGCTAGATGCTCAGGGAATTAGACATTAAAAATGCCAATAGCTGTTTTCTGCATAACTGCAGTTTGTTGCAGGAGTAAAATGGGAAGCTGGGCTGAAGTCTTCATAAAAACATTGTCCCCAGTCATCATGCTTATCTTCCAAGTCCTTTGGAAAAGGTTTTAAAGCATCTCCCTAGTTATTTACCTTGTTATGTGTTCTTTGCCACACAACTGGAGAATTTCAGATCCCAAAACAGAGTACGAGAAACCCCATCCAAACACCACACTCGCTGCAATTGGCGGTATAACTGCTGGGGCTTTCACAGGCTGCCCACGTGCACCAGGGCAGGGCAGAGTGCGTTCACGTGCTTGCAAGGCAAAGCCTTCTCACCGGGCGCTGCGTCTCAGCCATCTCGGTGACACAATTGCTGCATTTGCCAAGAAGCTTGCATCATGTAACGTGCTGTGAGGCTTTTCATGGCAACACGCTTTCTTTCAGGGCCCCATCCCCAAAAGCCTGGCAGCACAGAGTGCTGCCACCCCCGACACCAGGAGGCTCCCCCCACCTCTGAGTTAACGGTAGCAGGAACCCAGTCCCTCTCTTGCTCACCTTTGTAGTAGGGACCACCCTGCTGAGCTCAATTTAACACCAGCTCCCAGTGTTTACATGGTAAAATAACTATCGCCTTTCAGAACAGCACCTCAGTCATTTTCCTGAGAAGGTTTTAGCGCCAATCGGGTGGCAAAGTGACAGGGAACAGGCAAAATACTTTTGCTCCATTCTTGGGAATATGAGTTTGTAGCACCACTGAGCCGTGGTTGTTTGACAGAGGCCCATCTTTAGCCAATGGAGGATTCATATCCTGCCCTTAGAGCCATCGGAAGATACCGGCAGGTAATGTTAAAGATCCAGAAGGAAACAAAGCTTAACTTTGCCTTCCACCAGTACAGCATAAAAGCATTCATTTTTACAGACTGGCTACAGGATCTGCAGAACAACGTGTTTGAGCTCTGAGATGACTGCACATCAGTAGAGGCATACCTTCGTCGGGATGGCGAAAAAAGAGCAGTGTGCAGTGAAAACTAAACAGTATAAAACCACAGTGAATTAAACATTACACTCTCTTGGATTGTTGGTTCCTGAGCTGAGGTTTGTAGAGATCTGGTGAGCTGCAGGATATTGGCTCTCCATCTTGCTTCCAGCTGCTTCTACAGATGTCTGGGCTCCTCATTGCCAAGAAGAGCTAGGAGGCTAGTGAAAGCAGCTGGAAGAGAAGGAGGTGGAGGAGGAGTTGGGCTTGCTGCCTCTGGGGAGAGCGTGAAGAGGAGGAGATGAAAGCAGGCACTGCCCACATGTGCTCCACAACTTTGGCTGAAGGCGCTGACCACTAGGAAAAGGCATAATGTCCAGGGAGAGGGGAATGAGACATTAGACAGCTTTTTTCTTCCCCCCCTTCTTTCTTGTTTTTTTTAAAAGGGAGCTAGGAGAGAGAATCAGGTCACTGGGCAGCATCTCTGCAAGGGGCTGGGAGTAAGGAGGACGGAGACTCAGCAAAGAGCTGACAAGGAGGGGGAGAGAGACAGAAAGGGAGAAATGAAGTGATCAGATATTAGTGCTGTATGCAAGAGCGAGAGAATCACTGAGCAGATGGGAGGAGGGAAGAAGAAATGATTAATAGAGAGTGTGAGGCCCTTCCCCCTCCCTCGAGCAGGACTAATCACGTGGAAGACAGCTAAAATGTTACTTCCTAATATTGCTTTGCTGCGGTAGTTGCCACATGATGAAGGAGAGAGAGCCTGTCCAAGACAAAAAAAATCTTACTAGGATATAGAAACAAACCCCTGCAGCCATACCACCAGCACCTTTTGACTGCTGGTGCTAAAGGGCCAGCTGTCAGGATGCATCTGTCTCATCTGTCATGGCCTGGGAGCTTTTATCTATATGCTCTTACCACCAAGTCCTGCAATAAGTCTACAGCAGCATTCTTGCTTTCACTCTGGTCTCCCTAAAAGCTCTTGTCCCCTGCCTTCGGACTCCCGAAGGAAAACAACTGGCTTTCTTGTGCAAGCCAAAGCCAAATGTTAAACTTCCCCCACATCAGTAGCCAAAAATCTCATCATCTGATGTCAGGGAATACCTCCAACCAGGCATTTGTGGAGCCGCACTTCCATACTAATGCCCTGCCTGCTCAGCCTGAGAGCGTGGGGCGAGCTTTGCTCTTACACATATTGATCAAAGGTGCGGGTCAGCTCTGCAGCTGGCCTGCTCTCCGCTGCGTCCAGCTCTCCTGCAACGGGAAGCACAGGCTTCCTGCGCACTGTGCGCTTCTCGGGCTGGCCACTGTGAAATGGGAGAGAAGGGACATAACCACAGAAACACAGGCACAGACAAGGATATCAGCTAAAAAGGGAAAGAGGCTCCAGTGGATTTGTGGTGAAAGCCTGATGCTGGGACTGCCCTGCACTCAGTTCCCACGGGACATATAAAAATACAGGCCTGTTCCTGAGGGAAATGCAAAACAATTTATTCCCTCCTTTTTGCAGCTACCTTTTGCTTGAAAGATGATTGTTATCGTGGCTGTCCCTCCCCCTCCCTTTTCTCTTCTATGGACTAAACCACCCCAGGGCCTTCGTTTTCTCCTCATGGGTCACGTCTGCTAAATCTCTGATCAGTCATGCTATTTTCCTCTGGACCATCTTTAAACTGGCCCACACTGGGGTTGTTTTGTTGTTTTTGAAGGCTGTGAGCCCAAAACTGATTCAAGACTCCAGCTTTGACCTCCCCAGCACTGAGCTGAGTGGAAGGATCACTGAACCCTCTTGCTTGTAAGCCCCAGCTCGCCTTTTCACAACTGCGCAACCCTGGTGACTCATGTTCAGCCTGTAAGCCACCACGCACTCCAGCCCCTTGCTGCAGGGCTGCTACTTAGCCAGCTCCCATTTTGCATTTGGGCAGTCCACTCTTCCCGTGTACATGTAAAACTTTGTGCTTGTCCTTTACTGAATCGCCTCTTATTTTTTCTAGGTGGTTTCTCTCGTTTGTCAAGATAATTTCGAATCCTAACAGTGTTCTCCAGAGAGGTCACAGCTCCTCCCAGGTCGGTATCATTTGCAAGTGCAATTAGCATCTGCAGCCAAAACCTGCCCCCACTGAGCACATCTTCTAAGGAAGACACACAGGAGTCAACCACTGTGGACAGAGACTGGCCCTAGCCTATTCACAACTTCACAGAGCACAACTGCCAGTCCCTGGCATTGCCTCGGAAGTAACCGGACAGCCAGGATAAAGCGTGCAGGACAAGGGTCTCATGTCCAGGCAAACACGCTCTGAGGCTCAGAGAGGACTGCTGTGCTCTGCAACAGGACACAATAATAATAATTCAGATCAAGTACCATGCTGCAATTCCACTCCAAGTGAGGGAGATGACCATATTTCACAGAATAAGGTGCAAAAGCCTCAGCAAGACAAAGATGAAAGGGAACATTTGCCAGATCATCTAACTGTGAGGTCCCCTGCCAAGGAACAGGCAGTCTCCTCTGCCAGAAGTGAGCCTGCACCATCCTCAAAACTTTCCCTTCTTTCACCAGCAAGTATCACTCCTCCTGTGGCAAGTGTCAGACACTTAAATCCACACAGGACATCATCTCTAGGGCTTTGACATTACACTATGATGACAGGTATCTTTAAACAGATACAAGGTGAGCAAAAATTAACCGGTGCCTAAAGCCAAGGAGGCAGAGGCATGCTGTCCTCGGCACAAGGATGACCCATTCATCAGCATTTCCCAGTTTTCCTGGAAACTTTGCCATATTCATATCAGACAACAGAACTGGAAAGACAGGACCTGAGGGCATTTCACATACAAGTTCCCCCCAACCCTCCTCTGCACACACCCCCACATACCCCACCAGGGCCAGAGCAGCAAAAATGCTCTAGGCTGCAAGTGTCTGATCTCCATCCATAGCTCACAGACAACATGATAGAAGGACTCTTTGATCCCAAGCAGTGTTCAGGACAGCAGAATACAGGTGTCCTACAGGGCAACGTTTATTAATCTTATAGCACGTAGCACTGGGCTATACATTTTATCAATTGCCCACTGTTTAAGTAAATTAGTTTTCTTAAGAACAGGAGCATGCTGGGACCAGTTATAAACATACCTCACTCCAAAATCCACCTGATCCCTCCCCTAGTTAGGCAGCTGAAGAGGCTTTGACTTTGTGCTGGGAAAAAAACAATGCTCAAAATTTGATGTGTTCTTTCACTCCCGGTGTCTGTGCTTAACTGGGAGAAAAAAGAAAAAACACAAAAAGAGCCCGGGTCTACTTTTCATGATTAGAATCAGCAGGCATATGGGACAAGGCCAAATGCCAGGAAAGTAAGGAAATCCCAAGTCACTGGATCTTAGGGACTTCAGCAGGAGAATAGCTGGCCATAACAGCAGTGCAGACTCCAGCTTTCTCCTTATGAATAAAAAAAATGGGAGAGAGCAGGGTATATGCCAGCAAGATTGCCAAGAGATTATGGTAATCACCTGCGCTGCAAACCCAGCCTTCACATCAGACAGTTTCAGCCCTGGAGTGACTAGCTCCTACATCTGAGGCCAGATGCCACAACCACAGTAAGACTAACACTGCCCGCTGCATTTTAGAAGATGACAGTCTATACAGACTCTGTGAGTGGGACACTTGTAAAACAATAAGAATGTATTTTATCTGTTCCTTTATGCTAGATCATTAAAAAAAATCACTGCAGGAGAATGTGGAAGAGAAAAAACTAAGATTTTTGTTTGTTTCTGTTTAGGGTAGAGCAGCATCACCAAATTAAGTTTACACAGTTTGGGAAGGAAAAAAAAAAGTTTAATAATATTCATCAACTTATAAGGACTTCTTTTCTAAGTAGAACAAAGCTGTGTAGTTTTCCTAGCTCTGCACACCACATAAATCCCCCAATCAGCAAGATTTACTGCATTCGGAAGTACTGGGTGGAGTGCTCCGGCAGAGCTGGACCACTGCTACAGAAGGATTTAAAATAAAAGTGATGTCAGGAAATGGGTGGGGGCAGGGAAGGGGAGAATAGCAAATGACATAGCCCACGATCAGGAAACTCACTTGGCAAGATTTGTGGAAAACCGGAGGTATACAGGAGTAAAGCTCCACGAAGCAGCGCTCAGGCTGCTCCCAACGCTAATCTGTTCCCGTTATCGGAGCTCAAAGAAAAGAGGACAGTTGCCAGCTCTGGAGAATTGGGAACGGTGCCAGCTGACGACACGCTGTGATAGGCAGTCGCTGGGGTCTGGGTGAGGCCCCCTATCATGTGATGTGCATCTGAGAGCAAGGGAACAGGGGAGGAAAACACCAACTAAAAAAAGCACCTACTGTCAATTTATTTAATAAAGGTAAGAAGGATGCAGCAGGAAGAAAAAAAGCATCCTGCAGCTGTACATCAGATACAGCGGATTACTATAACAGAGGTTGCTTTTGCAGAGAAAGCAAAAACCAGGAGTTGTCACAGCAGCAAGCAGGTTAGGCCCCACCACCCTTAGCCAGATGCAGCTCAAGCCCTACATCCCTTCAAGGGGGAAATCTGTTGAGACAGAAGTGAAGTAGCAAAGTGTTTTCACACCTGCAGACCGGCCAGCAAACCCTCAGAGCATCACTGGGAAAAGGGTGACAGCAAAGTCATGCCCATGAGTCTTGCGAACCAGATAACCAGCACTGCACCTTTTCAGGCTGCGTGTGTAACACAGGCCAAAGCAATCACAGAGCCTCCGGGGCGGAGAGGACTGGACGTAGCAGGATGCTCTTGTATATACATGCTGCAGCAGCCTGCCAAGGAGTGTGCTTTTCTTGTTCCTGCACTGCGGAGTTACCTAAAGACAAGCAACCTCAAGAAATACAGGTGTTCCCAAGATGGGGATATAATTGCAGCAGCTGCAGGACATGACTGTTGTCACTGCTGTCCTCTCCTCGAGTCGTGAAGTTCACTGGGTCCTACTGCTGTGCCCTGCTCTACACACACACACAAGCATGCATGGACACACAAATCTGGGCCATATATCTTAGAAGCTAGACAGATAAGGCAGAGGGATGGAGGAAGGAAATAACACTACCAGGAATTAAACAGCGGTATTAGGTGAATTGTTCAAAACAGCAAAGGAAATATGTAGAAGGGCTGGGCATTGAACTCAGATCCCCGAGTCCCCATCCCATCCCACACACACCCTGCTTTCCTCTCCCTTATTCCTGTCTGTTAGGTGAAGAGTTCTTCAAGGAAGGCACCTGCTTTGGACGGTTTTTGAAAGTTATTCTGCAAAGCACCTAAACTACTGGGCACTAGAAGTATTAACCAACAAATTTTCTCCTCTAAAAGAAGCCGTGAAACCACCCAAAACAAAAAAAAAAAATCCAAGCAAGACAGCTTTAAAAGCCAAAGAAAAGATATTAGCTTAGTATAATAATGAAAAATTTGGGGCAGCAGAGAAAAGCTAGAAGTGCATACAACATAGAAGAGAGTTAAAACAAGCACATCTCAAAAGAGGGTAATTCAAAGAGATGAAAGTCTTTGCAAAATCATCAATATTCACACAACATTTTGTAGTCATAAAGCATTAGGCACCAAGCAATAAAAATTAGGTGTTCAGTTTAAGAGCACCTTGGCCTGGAAAGATATTTCTGCTGGCACCAACTGGTTTGCGATGAACAAACAGGAGTGCGAGATGCACAAACGGTTCCGCACCACAAACTCAAAGCTACAAGCTGGCAGATCTAAGAGCTCAAGCAAGTTGGAAGCAAGACGATCACAGACAGAAGTTTTACATAGTAGGTCTGGCTTTTCACCAAGGAACATATTCAAAAAAAAATCCAAAAAGCACTGAGGCTATGCATCCGTTGGAGCATCCTAATCAGTATGCCAGTGTTGTATTTCAAATGCACAGCACCCCAAAACCTGAACTTTTTTCATTACTTCATTTCACTACCATGTAGCTGCTCACAGAACATGCAGGGCTGAGCCTCCTCACTTTATTCTGCTATGCAAAACACGTTTTGGTGCTTTCTTCCTCTGTTACACTTGCATAGAGAACTGGAAGCTTTACTTTCCATGGTGGCTTTTTCCTCATGCACTCACACACACACACACACACACCCCTAAGCAGCGAGGGCCCAGTTAACACTTCGGTGTGGGTACTTGTTGATAAGCCCTGGAAGTATCCCATTCCAATTCAACCATCCTAGGCAGCTATCCAGTACGCTCACAGGACAGCCCAGTTCTGCACACTAATGACAGATATCACTTATGCTTTGGCAATCTAATGTCAGACAGGCAGATGATTTAACAACACTTATCAGTCTTTCCAAGAGAGAGAAAATACTTGGATATGCTTAGTAAAAATGCAGCTAATGTTGGCATTGCATTCTTTTAAAGACTGTTTAATCAGACCATGAGTCATAAACAATACAACAATTCACACTGCAATTTGGAGAGAAGCAGGCTTCAGCAGCGACTGCAAGATAGAGGGGTTTGGTGCCTTGGCCTAGAGGAATCTGTTTTTCCCCACTGATCAAAAGGAGTCAAAATGAGAGGAGCAAAAAATCAATCAGTTGTGGCTGTCTG
Organism: Apteryx rowi; assembly: GCF_003343035.1. NCBI lineage: Eukaryota > Metazoa > Chordata > Aves > Apterygiformes > Apterygidae > Apteryx > Apteryx rowi. The sequence continues at coordinate 1,732,368 of NW_020450794.1, read as the reverse complement.
CGTGGTACTCGGAAAGCTATTGCTGGCACTAAAACACAACACTCCCTGTGTTCACTGTCTCTGCCATGTGAAACCAGTAGAGTCACTACCTGAAAGTAGAATCACCAGTTTGTTTTAATTTTGTATGTCTAGTTATTGGTAATTCTCTCTCTCTTTAGGTGTTTGTGTTCCTGCTTAATTATCCCAAGTCTCTGCCTTTGGGCAGCGGCAACTCTTATAGTCACACACCCATATCTTCAGTTATGTGACGGAAACTGTCTTCTACCCCCTTTTTAAAAGCTGAGCGAGTCTAAACCCTTGAAAAAGAGCTTGTAGGTGAGGGACTCCATTAAAGCCAGTGGCAGCTGACTTTTCAGGGCCTGGGTTTCATACCAGTTGTTCAGTTCACATCCCAAACCACCATAATCTCATTAGATTAATATGCACGTTTCAGCAACCAGGAGCTTCAAGAGCTGCACTGACTTCAGCAGCATTAAAAATACTAGACTTCTTTTTTTTTTTTTTTGCTTTGCCTTGCAATTTGAGATATCTCCAGATTTGGACAGAAAGCTTCTGAGTTTTCATTTGGTTTAGTTTTGAACTCATGCACAGACATTGAATTTAGTGTCATTTATGCCTAACTTCTATACCCCAGGCTCATTCAAATCACTGCTGAAATTTGCCCAGTCCCCCAGGAAATGTTAAGGTAACGGAAAAATCTATGAAAAAGAAAACCTGAAGTCAAACTGGTCTTGACCAGTTAGCTTCTGGAACACAAAATGTTCTTGAGTACTCTTCTTATTTTTTGGTATAAACCACCATGCAAAACCAATGTTTTAAGAGCATGCACTTCAATAGGGCACACACACACACACACACTAAAACTTCTATGCTTATGTATACCTAAACACAAAGGGTCACATTATACCTTCATTTACACCCCAAACTAAACCAACACCTAAACCAACCCATCAGCATTGCCTGATCGTAACAAAGGAAAAATTGTGATCCATCATGCAAAATCAGATCAACTGAAAAAAGCTAAAATGTGAGCTGTTAGGGAGCAGCAGCTCAAGGAACCAGACTGCAACTACACATCATCATAATGCTTGTTTGACTCCAGCCCAAACTGAAATAGCCAAAATCCAAAGACACCCTCCTTGCCTGACAACCTACACAACACATCCTGCCTTTTCTTTGGTGAGTTCACAGGTACTTTTTGTCCCAGGAAGCTTTTCGGTGTAACATTCCCCCAAAATCTTGCTAAAAGTATAAAAATCAGCAGCAACCACAGCAAGAACAAAGTCAGAGCCTGAGCTCTTTGCACCCCTCCAGAATGAGGTCACTTCAATTTCAGGCTGAATGATCCTGTCAGAACCAGGAGGATATTCTGCCCATGTTCATACCCATCCTGAGTAAGAAGGCAGCTTTGGAAACCATGTTTAATTAAGGTTTTTTTTCTAGGTTTTTGTTTTTTCTGATCATGGTTTGTTTTCAAGAAAGTGTTAAATATGCTCTACTGATAATACATGAAAAGAGAGAGGCATGAATGTTTTGGCTTCAACGTTTGTTAAGAACACATACAGCATGCATAAGGCTTCCTACTCCTTGTTACAATCGGTGTCAGACCTTACACTTTAATGCCTGCAGACATACCACCTTTAGCTGTGATCTAGGCAGTTCTTGCAAGCTAAGCAAGGCCGGGTTGGGTCAATACACGAAGGAGAGGCCCCCAGGGAAGAATCCAAGTGCTGCAGATACTGGAACTGGTAGCTGTGTAGCAGCAGGGCTCCTCTCTCATGGATTGCCTACCCACGGGGAAGCTGCTATATGGGCATCTGGGTGTGTATCTCTGCAGCACAGCTACATCCTAACAGCCCTCTGCCTGGGTACTGAAGGAGGCATAACATGCCTTCTGCAACACAGATGATTCCACTTTCAAAGCAGGTACCACTCTCTGCTTACAGGAGGTTAAAGCAGAGCACCCAATGTAATTGCCTTGCATACTCCATGCCTTGGCTTGCTAACTGCCCTATGAGCAAGCCTGAGTCAGTAACATCGAGCCAAAAAGAATGAGCAGGCTTTCATAGCCCAGAAAAAAAAAATATATATATATATATATATATATATATATATAGTATGCATTTTGTATGGAAATAAAATGTCTCAATCTGCCAACTGTTAAAACCCTCACATCCTCATCAGCTCTCATTTTGGGTTACCTTAAATTCTTCAGAGTTTCTACTGGATACAGTGGAGTTTTCCTGCTTCCGGTGCTAATGCCTCATGTGTCATGGTGCTGTCAAACAGCTGCTGCGTTCCACCCCGTGCTAGGCTGCGTATCAGAGAGAGTGAAACAGTTTCTGCATGCAAATGCGTATCGGTTGCAAAGTGCATCAGAAGCTTTGTGATTAATTCTATTACAAGTACGTGCTGTTGAGCTACTTTTGTTAGCATTATTAGTATAACATGATGGTAGGCGAAAAGTGTTGGAAAAAAGCATAGAAACACTTCCTCAGCATTTATTTGTGAACAAGCTCTAAAACCCCTTGGAAAAGTTTATGGGAACCTTAGTATCAGCTAGTAACGCGATTGTTTTTTGTATGCCTGTAGAGTACACATGGCAATTCCTGTACCCCTGTAAATTTGACTTGACTGGTGCTGGTATAAACTGTGAGGGATGTGTTTTGCAAAGAACTTTGTAGTCATTGCAGTGAAGAAAGGAAGCTGTAAGAGTCAGATGAGGAAAATCCCTCAAACTCTTTTGAATATCTACCCCTCAGAGACAAAACAATTCCATAGTCACGCAGCTTTAATAACGGGACTTCCTCAGGGACACAGTGGTAAGCGTTTTAGAGGAAGCATTTCAAGAGAAGCTGTACTAGCAACTGGATTTCTAATCTTTTCACTTTCAGCTACTTAGAGGTATTTGGAGATACTCCTAAAGGATGCAAGGCAACCATATTTAGCAGTCTGCGGGGGGGCAAGGTTTGGGAGGGGACATACTCAGCATCTCTTTCATTAATACTTCCAGGAGATAAAGCTCAGATTTTGATTTTATCCATTAGCATTTTCAATTTCTCAGTGCCCTGGGTTGTTTTTAATAGTAAGAGCAGTGCCTCTGATAGGGTGCTATGTAAAAACCAAAAGAATTAACAAAACAAGCCCCAAAACACACACACGCCCAAGTCTCATTTTCCACCAGTCTTGCAGTAAGCAGTCCTTCAGAAACTCAGCCTTCTAAAAAAATCATATATGAAAATGGAGGGGACAGGAACAGAAAGCAAAAGCAAACCACGAAAGTCCTTTTCTGTTGCGGCTGCCTGCAGGCTCCAGAATCACAGCCACACGCCCTCCGTGTGCAGTTAGAAGGAAGAAACAACTAAATTATTGTATGAGGCTGATCTGAGTGAAGTATAGGGTAAGCACAATTTCAGGCTGCCTCTTGATGTTACTAGAGGCAAATCTCCAGATAAATCATTACAAGTAACTTTAAAGTTTCTCACATCAGGAAATTGCACATAAAATAACTTCAGGAACTCCTAAAATAAACAGATCTGAATTACGGGCTGTTTTTCCTCAGTATATCACAGGCACTGTACAACCTGAGAGCAAGCATTAAGATCACTACTTGTTTTGGGGTCGACAAGACTGAGCTAAATTTTACTCTTAGATGTACCTCAGTGTTTTCCATTGACACTTCACACGTGCAACAGACCAAATTTCCAAATCTTCCTTCCAGTTTTCTTTTTAATTCAAGAAAAACGTAAAAATAAGCAAACAGCCAATCAGCCTTAGGAAGCAACTGAGAAACCTATGCCTTACGTGTAAAAACCCAACAACATAAAACAAAACACTTCTTGTCCCTTCCATCCAAAGTAAAATCTAGCCAATTCTGGAGCAAACAACTACAAAACAAATAAGGCAGGGTCTACATCTGCCTGTGCAGTCTGCTCACTCTTCTTGTGATTTTTTACAAACACTGTGTCCCCATTAAAATACATACAGATATACTTTCCCTCCCAGTTGCTGTGGAAAATACTCCCACCATCACGGAAACCTTATAGAGAAAAGACAAAAAAAAAGTTAGTGACTCACAAGATGTTGTTGAAACACAGGAAGAAGCTAGAAAACAGATTGTGAAAGAAAAGTGTTTTCTGTAATATCTGTCATTTATAGTAACTTTTTAAGTTAAACAAAGTTAATAGAAAATGTTTTCAGATCCATGTTAATCTGTTTATCCCTCTTGGCTGTTTTGTTTAAAATAACATTCGTTATTAAAAAATAAGAAGTGTGAGCGAGGGCCTAAGAAGTTAGCAGCCAGCGAGCAGTGCGGGGCCCGTCACACCACAGCTGTGCCGCTGCCACCAGGCACAGTCCTGCCCAAGGCTGTGCTTGGCGGAGCAACTTGTTTTCCCCATCACGAATTGGGAGATAGGGCTGGGGGCTTCAAGTTCAAGTAACCAGTTGCAAGGTGTTTTGTTCCCCCCCCCCCCTTTTTCCTCTAAGCCATACTGTTCCAACCAGGGTGAAAAAATCCACATGGCATTTGCACAGATAAAACTGGGGGGGGCTCTACAGGGAACAGCACCACATAGCTGCACAGAGGTAAAGCTGTGTACTTTGCCCAAACACCAGAATAGCACACAAATCCCTGTTTTGCTCTGTGCAAGTATAAACTCTGATCCCTCCTGTTCATCGGTGATCCCCACACACTGGTCTGGTTTTCCTGATTTCTTCCTCCCTGCTGGGTTTTTGTGGCACTGCCAACAAGGAGATGAGGAAATTTCCTGTGCCCAATACAGCCCTTAAAAGGGCCAAACAAGAGCCTTGCCAGGCTGAGAAAAAGGACGTGGGGATCTCTGGGATCCCTCTGGCTGGGATGGGTCCTCTGTTGAACAAGACATGGGAAAGGGAGCAGATCCAGGGGCATCACATGCCGCACTGAAGAAACAAGGAAGGAGCAGGCCCTGGTGGCTAGGTCTAAGCTACAAAGCACGCTGAAGCACTGGGGCTCCCTTCCTTTTTGCTCTTGCTGGTTTTCTTCTGCTGGAAAGCCAGGCTTCTTGCCAATAAGCTGTCAGGACCTGGCCAAGGTGTGAAACCAGACCTGGGAATTGTTCTTGGGTTTTTAAGTTTAGACAGAGCTGGTGCAAGTTGCAGAGCTGTTATTCTGCTCCTTCACTTTGCAAGAGCGTCTTGAAAACAAACAAGAAAACCCCAGGTCCCCAATAGCTACTGGGGACTCTCCTCTAGCTCATTAAACCGACCTACACTAGTGCTGTAGCAGACACAGAACAGGTCAGGGAGCAGCTCTGGCCTTACAAAGCAGCACAGCGCCAGTGGTAAGTGCTGGTGAGAAAGCCTCCTTCCAGCACTCATCCTTGCCCAGAGCCATTTGTGCAGCCTGCTCCCCTCTCGCATAGTGATCACTTGGAGACAAGCCATCCCGATGGCGATTCTTTCCTGACAGGAAAGTTTTCACCATTATAGAAGCACAGAAGGTGCAAGGCCAAAAATCGGGCAGCGTTGCCGATACTGAGACTTCACCAGAATTCATGCCACATTTGATTGCTCATTTGGGGAGAAGGAAACAAAAGCGGGTTTGGGGGGAGTGGGGAGGATGGGGTTTTGTTGCTTTAAGAAGGTTGCAGCTCCCTGAGCCAAGTAAGAAAGATCTCTAGCTTCATTCTATTTTCTTTTAGCTTTTAGCCCTTTACATTATGGAGAAATCTTGGAAATGTCAAGCTGCAAGGATTAAAAAAATAATCAGAGGGCAAATGAAAGCATCCAGCATTGTTTCTTTAGAAGTCTTGCAACTTTACTTTGAAGGGACTGACCACAAGATTTTTCTGAACCGTTGAGGAATGATAATTCCTTTTAAGATGCATAACAAAATCATACCAAAATTATACCTTGTTAACAGATCAGTCTCTCTGTGAACCTTTTTAGGATTATCTCAACACCAAAAGTAAATTCAAGATTTTTTTAAAACTGGTTAAGTTTCCACCATAATACTGTACCATATTATTGGATCTCTGGCCACATTAAAGCTAAACTTAATATACTGCCTGATAAACAACATGAACCATAACCTCAACAGCCATCCAACAAACTTTGTTACACGAAGAGCAGCGAAGTGGGGCTAGTTATGATGTTAGCCAAAGGGCCATTCTGCAGGTTCGCGGCAAGAGGAAACATGCCGCAACATGTTTCTGCCTTGTGGTTTAGGTCAGGGCTAGTGTGAGCAACTCTGGCTAACTCTTACCACTGGCAGCAAGTGCAAATGTTACCCTGCTTGGAGGCAGAGGCAAAGGGCACAGCCCTTTCCCACCAGCTTCTCCGCCTGCTTTGAGCGGTTGCAGGCTAGTTGGACAAGATGAGAGACAGCAAAGGAAGGAGAAGAAAAGGAACAAAAAGGAACTTTCCTCCTGCACTGTCTCCTCCCACTCATGGCATAACAGATCTTCCGTGAGGCTGCAGCTGAGAGATTAACTGCCTTTGCTGGTTGCTGGTACAGTTTTTGTATGGGGAAGTGCTGCTGGGGGTTGTGACAAGCCCCACGCAATGCCCAGTGCTGCTGAAGTGAACCTGGAGGAGATCCTAGCTCAGCTAGGTCTGCTGTAAGACTTTTGCAGTCCTACAGGTCACAATTTCACCCTCCACAGACACAAGCCCGACCCCAGAAGAGGGAGGCAGGCTGGAGATGGCACCGGCAATCTAGCAGGGAGGAGGAGAGCAAGGGTTGACAAACGGACCTGAGGCAACCTGCCCTGAACATCACACATACGTAATGCTGCCCAGCCTGTGCCACATCTGCTGGGAGGGCAGCTCAAGAGGCCTGCCTTTCTCCTGCCCACTGCCAACTCCACATCTGCACAGGGCCAAACCAAGTCTTGATGCTAGAGTTCCCTGGTGGCCCTGAAGCTGAAGAAGTCTGCAGCCAGGGAAAGGCCGCAGAGCCCCACCTCATGCGTCACATGCTGCACAGCAAAGCTCTGGCCCTTCGGTCGTGCCCACAGCCAGCCTTCAGCTCACCTATGGTGAGCCTGGCGATTTAGCCTGAAATTTAGGCAAGTTCTGCTCCAGCCAACTCCTCTGGAGCAGATTCCTTACCTGAGCAGTCACCACTTGTGCTATTGCAAACTTTCAAGTACAAGCTAACCAACACCTTGTCTCATTCCAGTCTTCTCTAAAACAGTCCTGGGCTTTTCTCATAAATCAAAAGCGGTCAGGCCCTGCCACAGGCCAGCCCCTCTGGGGAGCAAGATGTCATACAGCCACACTAATCTCCAAGGTCAGTGAGACTCGCAACAAGTCAGAAGGATGCTCCCGGTTTTGAAAAAGTTGCTATTCAGCCTTTCCTTCCCCTCTGCAGTATCAATCCCAGTTGTATCATTTTCCTTTAACAAGACATGTCCCAGACTTGCTTTCGATCTCTCTGAATTCACTGAGAAGTCTGTGCTCAAACAGACCCTTGCCTTCTTGCCCACTTTCACAGAACTTGCAAAGCTCTGAGACTTCCGCATCTCCATCAGATCTGGTCAGAAGGACAGGTAGGACAGACATAATACTAGAAGAGGACCACTTTCTTTCCCTCTTTCTTGCCCTTCCCTACTAAGAAGGATTTTAATATTAACCTAGTTTAAATACACCCTAAAAACAGATGTAAAAATTTGTACATTAGAAAATGTTAATACTGGCAGTTATTCACATTCCCTTCCAGGGTTTCACAAAACTCTGCAAATGCCTTGTGACAGGACCTAGATGGAATATGGACCTTTTGCTATCTCTGCAGCAGTCCAAGAAACAAAGCAAAAGTCGATGTACTATTGTTTATATATTTGGAATATTTGCCTTGCTTAGAAGAGTCACTGGTTCAAGTATAGCCCCTCATATAAGGCGTTATTCTGGTAGGTTTATCAACTTCTTTGCTTTAATATTCCGATTTTCTGTCACACAACACAAAGATTTTTCATGTTTGTTTTGTCCTGTTACCAGAGCAAATCATTCATTTTTAACTGTTGGTTTTGGCATAGGAGTGCTGTAAGTTCATAATGGAAATGTGTTTTCAGTGGCAGTACTGAACGATAGAAAAGTCTTTCAACTGTCGGGTTATGAGGAGAACCATCTGTTATTAAATTTAAAGTCGCAATGGCTGTATTTCAGAAATGCAATGGAAGCTTCACTAACTTTGCAGTCAACACATCTGTAGCATTACAGGAAAACAGCTACCTTATCTGAAAGCAGCTCCACAAAAATGGTCCCTTTATTCCAGCCTAATCTGATAATGATGAATAACTAAATATCTTGAAAGTAAGCCTTTTCTGGATGCTGTTGTATAAATTCTGGGCCTCCACAATCTATATGTTCGTATCCTAGCAATAGAAATTGAATATATAGAACCTAGTAAAAAGCTCAGTATTGCCAGGCTCAGTTCTTTGAGCTATATCTACACTGAATAAAGCAAACATCAGGAATTAAAATCATAATGAAAGTGCTTAATTCAACACAATAGAAAAGTCAAATTTCATCATCTGCTTGATTGACTGTTATACGGCACTTTAATTGTTCTCCAACTCCCAATAAAGTACTAATGCGAATTCTACAGAGCAGCCAGGATTTCAGAACCTGAAAAACAAAAGGGAGAACGACTGCAGTCACCGAGATGGGAATCAAAATACCCTTCAGTACAGCACTTCAAGTCACCTCTCCACCTCATGTGAAGTTATCAGGAATTGCTCTATTATTTCTGTCGTTAACCGACCATTCCTCCCCCCACCTTTGCACCGATTCCTCTAAAGTGTAGCCAGAGATTATCAAACCCAGCGATAGCCTTTCAACAGCTCGGCCAGTTGAAAAATCTCTCAAGTTATACTGCTATCAGCGCTGCACGAGCTGACGTCAGACTGCTGTTTACTGGAGATGGGATAGTGCCAAGTTCCACTAAGCTGAAGACAGCCGCGTCCGGCCTCTTTTGGCTGTGCCCAAGCAAGAGCAAGCTCCTTGCGTGTGTTTGCATGCATGCGCACACATGGGGGGAGCATGCATGCGGGTCTATTTGTGGGTGCACACAAACGCGGTGGGGAAAGGGACTTGCTTTTGTTTTCCCACTGAAACACCAGAACTAAAAACAACAACAAAATCCAGCACTCAGTCTTCTCTGAGAAACTGCAAAAGAGAGAAAGGCAAACACCACCCGTTTTGCTAACCATCACAAAAACAGCTCAGTGAAAGAATACTTGGGATAGCCATAAAACTCCTAAGCAGCAGCTTATGAAATTAAAATAAGCAAAATTGATGCCTGCCCATCAATAAAAGGATGGAGGTGAAAATCTGAATATTGACATAATAGATTTCTGCAGGAAATAGTCAAGTTTTACTGGGACTACTTAAGTTTTCAGAGTAACTGCATTGCCTTCCTCTTTGAAGACTAGGAAATCCCCAGGTCAGTGTTCAGTAAAATTACTTAGGTAAAACATGCTGCATGAAAATATGCTAAAACATATCACCAGTCCAAGAGGAAAAAAAAAAAATCCAACCGAGCCTGAACTTCTCATAACATTTGTTCACTTATGATATTCCCTATAATGGAGCAAACTTTTAATTGTGAGTGAGTTTGTGTTAATGGAAAAGGACAAAAGACAAGACAGTATCAAGTCCTGTTTTCAAGTACAGCTTTTATTCATTATAATTTTCTCAACAGCTATATGGATTCACTTGAAGTTCTAAGTATCAACTCTACCTGAAAAAAACCTCTAATGTATTTGAGTTTGAGGAATACAAAATGCAATTATTTGCACGTCAAGTGAAGTTTCCAGTATTTATATCCAAGCATGGCACCATGCTATAAACTGAGTGAAAGAAGTAACTGTACTGAAAAGTTTTGGTTCCACTTAATGGCTTCTTCCCCTGAGAGCCCACATGCACACTCCTCTGGCTTTTTACTTCCCAAGAGTGCATCACAAGAAGATCTTAATATGGACATCAACTCACTCTCGTGACAATTTTAACTATCTTATCCCATCTCCTGATGGAACTCCTCTTTCAAGTTTAAATGGTTTCTCAAAAGTTTCTAATGAGCAAACTACCTGAAGAGGTTTTGCAGATCATTAAGACTTCTCTGTAGGTTAACCACAAACAATATAAATATTTGTTTTCCCTCCTTGTTTAGGAAACTGCTGAGTTTGAGATTCCCCTAACATCAGTAATACAGTGTGAACAGAAAATATGCAAAGTGCGGGGAACTTGATTTGAAAAGCTACTGAAATTAGCTTTTCTAGTCATCAGGTCTGAGGTGCTACATTTAAGTTTATCAAGATTAAAAAAAAAAAAAAAAAGCTGGGAACCAGCACATCCATCTTAAAGCCTTGAGACAGGTAAAACGCGAAAGAAGCCAAGATATTTAAATATTAAAACTTTAACACAAAACACATGAAGAAGGCACATTGGCTGCAGCACACAAGTTCACCAGGACCTTGCAGACTGCCTTTACAAGAATACTTTCCCTCACTGCTGACAAGTAGTATTAAATGAATACATTATCAGACAGTAAAATACATGCTGCCTTTCTAGTCCACAACAAATTTTGAGGGCTGGTGACAGTCTTCAGTACTAAAGTTTGGGAACTTTTACTCTGAAATGATACATAGCATCTCTTTATGTTACTGATCGTTTCCTTCCCTCAGACAATTATTTCTCCTCCATACAGGTTCAAAGATACCAGACAGGATATCATCACCTAAAACAAAACTGAGAACTGGCATTTTGAAGTCTAGACACGATTTCCTCTTTTGGAAGTCTTCTCATATCTGTACCTTCCTCATGTAACCACACTGGGGTAAAGAGTTCTCAAGGTGGCCTCATTTAGATCTTCTGTATATAGGCAACAGTTCAAATATAGCAATTTTTTCTTTAAACTGGGGACCGCACCCTAATAACTTGGTTGATAACAGCATTCAATCAGCAACACTTATTTTTAACACTACTTTCACCTTTCGCTTCATGTCTCAGGACCCAGGGGGCTTAGCATGGACCATATACATCATCAGTACACAAGGACCTTATCTCATATGACTTCCTGAATCCACTCATCCTTGAAATGCCTCCTATATTCCTTAAAAACCCTAATCAGTACATATATTTGCAAATATGCATTTGCAGAGTGGTTTTCAACCAGGCTCATGAGACTTTCTGTTCCATATAAAGCTTTACTGAATAACATCAAACTTAAATAGACATGCCAACATGAGCTTTGCCACATGGGTTGATCTTGTGCCCAGCATGTGAAACTGAGGAGGTTTAATTTTTGTTTCTGTAAGGCTGGCACCAATCCTTTCTGCATTCATGTGCTTGAAATTTCACTGCACCTAGCTCCAGTACCTATTTGGAAATTCGCTTTCTGTGCATTTGCTTACCAATGTGGGGTAGAGCCTTAAAAGGTTGCTTTAAACAAAGTGACCCCCAAGGAACACAGTTTCTGTGGTGATCTCAGTATTATGTTCTCTAGCTTTGCGTTTTTGAACTTGTGTATGCTCTGTGCTTTGCAATTTATGCTGATGGCAGGCTTTCAGAGTGTATTATTGCACATATTAGCTACATATACATATCTATGCATATATTATCTATGTAGAGTAATATTTCTTGGGCTGGCGACCTTTGTTTTATACTGCACTGGCCTCTGTATGTATTGAAAATAAGTTTAGCCTCTGTCTGCATTCTGTCTACACGGTTTGACCTTTGTTCAGCTGCACTCTTCAGCTCTTTTACTGCTTTTTCATTAGGGAATCATTTTCACTAGCCCTACAAATGCACACTGCTCTTTTGGAAAAAACAGCTCCATTTCTCACTATAACTGGCTTTCAGTTTTGCCTGTCTATCAATTATAGATGCTGGGGCATTCTTGGTTGGGAGGATTATTTCAAGGGCGTGCACAGCACTGCTCTGAATAAGGGAGCTGCACTGTTGTGATCATACGCCATGACACAGGAGAGATCCCAGCTGCTAAAGCAGGGAGGAGCAGGGTCCTAGAACCCCCTTTGATTCCCCACGGGAATTTGTCCCATGTTAAGTTCAATAAAACGTGGATCAGGAGAACCAAAATCAGTTTTAATTCAAACAGCCTTCTAAGATGCCATTTTCTCTGAAACAAGATTACTATATTCAATCAGTTACTCTTTAAGGTTAAAAGAGTTAAATGATCCAAAACACTTTGGTTTTAGGATTACCTGAAATCTTCATTTCTTTTGATGCTAACAAAAGAAATTTTTCGTGTTTCAGGTCAAACCAACATACATTTTAGGTAGATCCTCAAAATCAAAAGCACCACAGTTAATCACAGCTTTTAGTCAGTCATGTCATTACTCCTCAATCTGCTAACTGTTCAAAAATAAAAATCACATGACTGAGTTTGCCACTATTATGTAATGCTATAGAAAATGCTCTCAGCTGATCTTTAGTTCCTTCTAAAGAAAGCTTACTTTCCCAAGTGGTGTTCTCATGTGAGTAAGGGGAGCACTGAAACAACCTTCAGGGAGTTTGCAATCCTCCCCACCTCTCCCACCGGAGCCAACAGTAAATCGATTATCACATTTGCCAGATTCAGAACCAACATAGAGGATTTCAGTCTCTTCGGTTTCCCTGCACAACATTGCTCAGTCCAGGAAGACTTGCAGTGCTGCAGCCAGCTTCTCTTCTCCTCTGCCAGGCTCTGTTCCACACACTAAACAACCCTAGTGCCTTCATTTGCTCAGTTTATTTTTTTTCTGGTCAAAAATGTGGTTTACTCCCAACACCATTCATTGAACATCAGCCACTTAGAAGCACATGTAAGAGATTGCTTCCTGCCTCTTGTCACCTGATGCATTATTCCATCCTCTCCATGCATACGCAAAACTAAATGGAAAGCCAAAAGCAAACAAAATACCCACCCCAGTACAATGCATGAACATTATAGTAGATGGCAGCCAATTACTACAAGAGTTTCAATCCTAAGCTGTTGCTCAAGCCTTCAGACAGTTCAGTTACAGGATTTCAGCATATGCCTTTTTTCCTGACAAAACTCAACTCATTTACCCCTCCCCCTGCCATTTGTTTTTTATTTTGGTCAGAGGTAGGCAACCTTCAATGTAACAAGAGAAATCTAGATCTCCAAAGAGACCTGGCTGTGATCTTTTCAGAGCGCCTGGGCACTGCCAGAGATACAATTCACCCACATTGTTGTCTTCACAGCTTCCAGGTTTGAGATTCAGGGGTTTCCACTTCCAGTCCCTTTATTTTGTCTGGCAGAATGTACCGGACCATGGCTTCTAGTAATGTCAGTGAAACAAAAGAAACTTTTGGTGGGTGAGCGTACCAGCTAGATCCACCAGTATGAAGTCAGCATAACAAAGGCATGGAGGTCTTAGGGCTGGATGAGAATACAGTACAAAGTCTATACTACTGCCCAAGCAGAGGCATATAAAAGCTGATAGGGAAGTGAGGCTGAGAAGGCAGGCCCCAGATCTTCTCAGCTACGGACCTCCAAAAATCAACCAGGATATCCAAGTGAAGGTTATGGTCTACTTTGATGCCAAGGAAATCTTCCTTCATGCATCTTTTGAAAGAGACCATTGCCATGCTGCATTCTCCAGGTCTGTACACAGCCTCAGTGTTGTTTCAGATCAAGAAAGCCAATTTTTTGGCATAGTTGGCTACGCATGCCAAAAAAAAGGCTCCCACCTCCAATTTTTCTTTCCACAGGCATCAAAACAGCAAAGCGATTCTGAGGAATTGCTGACTGTTTAGCTAGAAGCCTGCCAGGACTTCCCACAACAGGGAGGACACGAAGGGGCTTTGAGCTTTCAGTGATTCTTGGTTAAGTCAGAAATACAGGTCATGAGCACATTGCAGTGGAATTACACAACCAAATTAAATATCATACAGAGTATCCAATCTCTTTCTCCCCATCATGCCCCTCAAAACACACACACATGCACAGAGTGAAGAAAATCCAATCCATCCTGTCCTAGAGATGCCTCTGAAACCCGAGTGTTTGGTTTGCTAATAAAATGGAAAAGGCTTTTTCTCCCCCACGGCACTCCCTAGTATTTTCAGGGAAGAGAGGCCCTAAGGCCCCAAGTCAGAAGAGTGGCACTTGTCAATAGAGAGAGGAGCTAGCCCACTTTGTGCGCTGCGGTCATCTTGGAAGGAGATGCGGGGAGAGCACGGCTGTCAGAAGCTGTGCGCTGGGCACAGACATGGCACTGGCCCCCCACACGGCTTTTGCTGCCTGTGCTTGTAAAGGTGCCAGGGCTGAATACAGTTAAATACCCAAGGGCAGAGGAAAAAGCCCCAGTGATTTTAAAGCCGCAGCTGCTACACCATTTGTACAGTGCTGAAAAGCCTTAATAGGTAGAGAGGCACAGAAGGAGCTGGCAAAGGATTGCAAGTTTTCCTTTGCTGTCTCTTTTCTAAGCAATGGCAGATGATTTTGCTGCGAGTCTCAGGTGTGCTGAACAATAGCAGTAAAGCCAGTCACTATAGAGGTGGTAGAAAAGAAACTGGCTTTCTGGAGAGAGACAGAGACAAGTCAAGCCAGTTCCAGAACGTCATTTTCCCTACTGGCTCATTCTGCCCAAATCACAAGCTGGAAAAACTGGAAAGGTAAGCAGTCCAAATTAATGGCAACATCAAGTGAACTGGTTTATTTATTAGCTTAGCTGGAGCAGGGAGCCCAGTTTCTGCTTGGGGGACTAGCTCTGCAGACATTCCCTTAGTTCACCCCCTACCTGAGACAGCCATGTGTGGGCCTGAATTACTCCTGCCCTCTCCTCAAAACACATCCCAATCCCTTGCAGCTTCAGGCATACATGGGGTGCATGGCCACAGTGCTTATTCATGGGATGGCAGCATTTCTATCCTACTAGCTCATTCTCCCAACTCTGTGTAATGGGGGGGGGGGGGGGGAGGCAGAAATCAGAAGCAACACAGAGCAGGAAGCTGTCCTTCCCCTCACACCACTTCTTGTGCATTAGTGCTACTGGATCTTCCACAGCATTTGCCCACTGAACTGACATTTTCCTTGTGGAAGGATAAGTAACAGTTCTTTAAGAGTCCTACAACTGGTAGAAAGTGATCAATGCAAGCCTAATGATTAAAAAATATCCCCAGGTATGCATTTATAGTTCATTTCCAACACAGAGGAGACTTCTCCAAATGCTCAATTGCATTTCATCCTTAAGAGCAAACATGGGCTCCTGCAGATTAGACTTTTCCAGCAGAGCTTTTGCAGATGGGCAGATAGAGGTGTCCTGCTAACTATCACTGAGACCACAGCAGTACAATATTATACTTGCTAAAAGCAATAATTTAAAGTAAGCACCACAAAGGGGGGGAAATGGCATCGATCTTGCACATCATTTCTCTTAAAATTCTTTATAAACTGCAGGGATGGACCCATATTCTACAGACAGGGAATATCAGGCTTAATGGTTTTGTTAAAGTTACAAAACTCAGTGAAAGATCAAGAGCCCCAAATCCATGTATGCAGGAGTTGTCATCCCTGCCCCAAGACCCTACCATCAGCAATCCCAGAAAACAATTTCTTTTGTGTGCACATTAAAAACCTGAATGAGAACATAAACAAGGCAAAGTCCCTTGCACAGCTTAAAACTAAGGCTTGACATAACAGCAAGCAGTTTCCATTAAAAAGAAAAAAAGACAACACTTGCCAAGTACTGCTCCATTGTCCACTGCTGACTTTTAATGTCAACTGCCACATCTTGGAAAGCTGTTCAGTAATAAGGCACTACATTTCCCCTCCAGGACCAGAAATCAGGCACTGTCACTTATCTGCATAAAAAGCACACATAGGAAAATATCCCTCAGCCATGTGGTTTATGCAGCAATCAGAATCTTGGGCACCCTTTGTACACAGAGATTTGCTCCTATTACGATGTATTCCAGTTGGCCAGCACGTTAAAAATCTCTGCTCAGGACTTCTGGCTTTTCCAATTAAGCTTATATGGAGGAAAAAAAAAAAAGGTCTTTTTTCCTTTAATGACATTGCCATTTATTGCAAAGCTATGCTGAGATCTCATCTCATTGTGGTACCTCATGATAACTCATTCACTGAACTTCACTTTTTGATGTATGAGAAACAGCAACATACACTTAAATAGCTCCATTTAAACTGGCCCTATAGTTGAAACAAATCATTTCAAGAGTGATACTGAATTGCAGATAGAACTGCTCAAAAGCTTAGGATATGATATTCTTCAGTATTCACAGAGCTTAATATCTTCAAACAGAAATTACTCAAGCTGATGTATCTCATTATTATCAAGTCAAAGTTCTTCCTAAAGAGAATAGGATGATTGATAGTCAGAGATTACCAGGGCCAACATAGTGAGAGATTAGACTTTATAGCCACAAGCAAGCCTGGGAGGGCTCCGTTGCCCCACAGCCAAGCAAGCTGGGAACACTGCAAAGCATACTCAGTGACCCTGTCCGAGAGCCAAAGTTTCTCCCTCATTCAACACCTGATCAGCCTGGTGCTGACAGATAACAGAGCATTGCCCAGGCTGTCTAGGCCAGTAGGGACATGGTTGCAATGCAAGCTTTCAAACTTTGCAAGAACTTTAAAAACAAAACAGAAAGCAACACATCTGCCAGCATAGTCTCCAGGCTTCTCCCCCACCTCTCCAGGTACAGGGAGAGGGTAAATGCTGAGAGATGTCAGGCCTTTCAAGGAGTAAGCAGCACTGCTTGGGTCAGGTTCTTGGCATAACACTGAAGTGTTTGGTTTGAGAATTCAAACTGGGCCTAGATTAGAGGCAAGGAGTTCAGCTTGGTATGTCTGGGAACCCTTCAGAAAATGAGAATATGGTCACTGGCCCAGCCTGTTCATCACTGACTTCCAACATTAGATGCTTATGACACAGCGGTATCACAGAAGGAGAGTAGGAGCCAGAGTCAGATGCCCTAAATTGTGGCTAAGTCCCTGTATCTTTTATTTCCTTCCAGCTGACTCCTGGCCTTCAAGCACAGAGCCTTAGGCGGAATTTAGGCTTGGAGACTCTGGTCTTTGGCCCCTCAGCAGGTGGAAATACCCACAACTGACTCAGGCTGGTAGATACTGAACATGCAGCAGGGGAGAAAGGCACCTGCTGAGATGTAACAGGCAAACATAACTCTTCTGCCCTGAGGGTCTCCAGACTTTGAACTCTGGCCCATCACAAAGATGAACAGAGCAGAATTTATGTGCATGGAGCATCTTGCAACTGGACACTGTATGTGAAGTGTGCCACGCAAGAAACTCTTGCCCGCCACCTCTGCTCTGCAAGACCTGGAAGCCAGTTTTCAAAGCAAGACACTTTACGTAACACCTCTCACCCCTATTACCACTGTACTGCTTACCAAAGTCAAGATACTGAAACTTTTCCAAGAGCTGGCGGAGTGTTATTTCCTTTCAGTAACTGTTATGCATCAGGAAAGATTGTACACGGATAGTGTCTCAGGCACAGGTAAGAAAGATGTTAATGTATCCAAATCTTTTTCACACGCAAGCACACACCCTGAAACAAGCCGGAAATGCTAGCCACCTTTATTACACTCTAGTATAAACACCAATCATGAAGCTAAAGAAAGTAACAAGCCTCTTTGCCTGAAGGGTCTTCTCCAGGCTACTGTGTATCAGAGGAAAGATAAAAGCAGAAGCTTGGGACATAGCAAAAGAAAACCTCTCCACAGACAGACAAACACAGACCACTAATTTGCAGTAATATTTCACTCTCAAGGGCAGATTGGCATGGCTTTTTACGACACTGTTCTGCTAAGGGCTGTTACTCCGGCTCCACAGTGTCCTCCCAAAAGCAACTTGGGAGGAAGGAGACTGATGAACTTGATCTTACGCAGTCTTCAACTTCAACAGCACAGGAGAATTTCAGTCCCTGTCTACTGTCACATCAGCTCTGAAAGAAATGGCCACAGCTCTTCTCACCTCAAAATAGAAACTCTGCCACACAAAGACTACCAAGCCCCCAGCCATTTCCCTTTCCCCCCAAATCAACACATTAGGGAACAGGCCAGTACTTCACATTACTGAGCTCAGCATATCACTGTCTAGAGTCAGCTAACAGGAGACATTAGGAACAGGGCTGCATCTTAAATCCACCCACCAAAGCAGCAGGAAGGAGGTACCTCTGTCCACACACTAAGATAGAAGCCCATCTCTTAAAAAGCCAAAGTTCCTCACTTCTTACAAAAGCAGTAGCAACCACAGGTTTGTATCCTCCATGCAGCAGACCAGAACTCAGCTCCCTCGGGAGAGGCAGACTGAGAATTCCCTCCCTGACATTCCCATCCCATCCCAAAGTGGTTGAGGTCTTGTAGGAGCAGTGCCCTAAACCTCCAGACTGTCCCATGCCAGAGGGAGGTGACTCAGCTCCTGCAGTGGAAACAAGCCCACCGTGCAGAGAAGAGTCACAGACTGGTTATGCACAAAGAAAGAGCAGACAGCAGTTAAAACACGTCACTCTCCTCTGAGTGGCGAAGGGGAGTGGAAGGGCTCTCCCTGTTCACCCAGCTCCCAGGGTGCTCACCAGGGAGGAAGAGCTGCCAGTCTCAGCTCTGAGAACAGCTGGTCCAAAGTCCACCTTATCAAATGCACCAAGGGCCCCAGGCAGGCAACGTACCCTGGACTCTCCTGCACCCTGGGACACTGTGAAAGAGGCTGCACTCTTGAAGTCTGGCTCTGTCACAACAGGGGCTCTGCAACTGAAGCCATCCTTCATAGGAAGCAAGCAATCCAGGCACATTCAATCTCACAGGTAGGTACTTGGTATGGTTCAAGAGTACCTCAAGGAGCTTCAGCAGAGAAACATCCAGCTCTTGCATCTAGGTTTGAACTGACATCTCCAGTCATGCTTAGCGAGACAGCCAGAGCAAAGGACTTAAGCAAAGGACTGATATTAAGGAGACCTTTCTACTGCTCATTCTGACACCACCTTTATATCCCCATCTAGAAAGAGGTGGGCAGTGAAATTCTTTCTTGGCTTCTCAGGACACTTGAAAGTTTAAGATAACTGAGCCAGCGCTTGGTCTTCTTGCAAATCAAGTGAAGGAGAGTGAATATATGCAAGGTGATCAATTTATATTAACAAGAACTGTGGCACTTTTTAAATCAAAATATTTTTTACCCTTGTGCACTCAGTACACTCAGTACTACTACAGTTTTGCCTTGTCCTGTGCAAAGCAAGATTAGAAGCAAAGCAGGGTCTTCTGCCACACTTGCTGTTACACTGGCAGTGCTAGAGGCCTTGCTGCTCATCTTCCTACACCTGGGGAAGTTTCACAAGTACCTCACTGTTCCCATCCACTCCATCTCGTACTCTAATAAGAAAAGCAGTTCATTACAGTTACTTCTGCTCCACAGTTCTTGGGCCACTGAGAAGGCACTGCAAACAAAAGCAAACAACATGCAACGGCTCTGTGTGTCCTGAGGACTGGCTATGCACACTGGTGCCTGAAGAACGGCACATTGCAAAAGCATTATGTTTCCAGTGGCAAGATGGATGGGAAAAGCGCCAGCCACTTGCTGTAACCCTTTTGTCATGCCAATTGCTGGCTGCTATGAGGATGTACGTTAGATACCTCCTTAGAAAAGAGCTCTGCATCTCATGCTTCCAGATGGAGGAGGAATGATTCACGTGCACATAAGCAATGCTAGAATGACGGCTGAAAAGAAAACATTTTCATTTTGTTTATT
Organism: Apteryx rowi; assembly: GCF_003343035.1. Classification (NCBI taxonomy): domain Eukaryota; kingdom Metazoa; phylum Chordata; class Aves; order Apterygiformes; family Apterygidae; genus Apteryx; species Apteryx rowi. The sequence goes on along the minus strand of NW_020450794.1, from coordinate 1,712,642 downwards.
TGTGCTACAGACGTGTTCAGGGCCCTTAATCGCAGCAAAGATTGAATTTAAGACGACAACACTTCCTGCCTCAAGGAATGCATGCTCAAAACCCCAGTGCTACTTTTTGCTGGCCTTGTCAAGCTTCACAAGGCACAAAAACACACATACCCCACATGCCTCATTCCCCCGCTTTCCTCATTTTCATGGCATTTCTCTGCACAGAAGATGACAGAATAACTCCACTTACACTGCCGTCACATCATGCAATGACAGCTACAGGGGGAAGCATCCAAGAGACTGATCAGGTGTCAAGAGTTCTAAACTGACCAGGGACTGACTTGTAATGCAGAAGCAAAGCAACATATCCCTTTTCTTTTTAGGCATACTAGTGAGCAAAATGCAAGCATTTACTAGCCTAGATGGCTGATAAACACAGAATAGACAGATGGCTCTGTGGTCAGAACAGTTGTCTGCCTGGTGCCTATTTCTTTCACAGAGCTCCTTACATGTATCCTTCTCCCAGTTCACCTGCACAGCACCTTTACCACGTGCTCCTCTCAAGGGCTCTGCCCCCTGTGAATCTCATTTTTTCAGTACTAATTTGTAAATTTCCAGTTATTTACCTTCCTCTGGTTCATCTCTAATTTGTGGAGTCCTTGGAACAGGGACTATCTTTAAGCATTTGGAAAGTACCTGGAATATCCTAAGTCCTACCGCAAGTAAATAAACAAATAGCAATGCATATGCATGCAATAGATATTAAGCCAAACACAAAGCAGTCATCTCTGACAACAGAAGTGAGGGCAGTAACCATTTCCTTCAGGTGATGGTAGAAAAATCTGTATTTTGGGGTACATTCACCCACCAGGAAAAATTTCAGATTTGCCTTCCCTGCCCCCACTTCCCTACTTCCGCATCACATTATCCATCTCTGAAATGATCCAGGCCCCCTTTTTATTACAAATTATTCTAATCAGTTTTGTGGCATGGCAGAAATCCAGCATAACCATCAAAAATACACATGCAAACCCAGGCTATAACAATTCTTCATTTCATAGGGACTTCTCCCTGATGATAGACTGGTACAGAGTCTGAGAGGGTTTGGCAGCCCTTCTCTCAACAGCACTTCTGTGGTGCCGACCCTTTCCGAAAGGGTGCTAGATACATCCTCCTATGGTACTTCCTCTCTTTGTGAGAGAAAGATTTTTTTCCTTAACCCCTTGTTAAAGCCAAGGAAAAGTGTTCAAGTGGGAACTATTCCTCTGCTGTTTTGCAGGCTGCAGAAGCGTGACTTGGGGGTGGGGAAGGGGCTAAAGAGAACATTTGCAGGCCAATGCAGGCCTTTCTTCCTCCACCATCCCCCGAGTGAAAAGAAGCAAGAGGGGCTGGGTAACTGTTCCAGCTCCTTTAGAACTGGTGTTCAAATGGGGGAGGAAGGAAAAAAAGAAAAAAAATTTATATATAAATCAGAAACACCCCAGAGCTAATAATAAGGGTTTTAACTTTCTTGGGTAAGGAGCACAGGCTATTTTTGTAGCTCCTAAAAGAACCCCTACACGCTTTGCTCATTCATGCTGCAATAGCTCCAGAAGGAATCTGGAGCAGTGGCTTTCACATAAAACCAATGAGGAGGTCTGAAGCCCAAACTGGGGGGGGGGGGGGGGCAGAAATCAATAATTTAAACTCAGAAGACTATTGTCTTGTTAAATAATGTTATGATCTCATCTGCAAGTCTGTCCTGGACAACGAGGGACAAGTCAGGAAGAAACAGTAATACATACTAGCACACAATTAACCACTGCTATAAGCACTGTAACTTTGGATTTCTTGGACTATAAGATTTCAAATGCTTATTTTATAGGAGTGATACACTAGCCATCCAAGCACCCCAAACAAATTACGCTACCAGGACATTTGGGCAATGGATTATCACCACAATGGAAATAGATTACAGTGGCTTTTATTCTCAGCAAGGGAAGAATTTATCTCATTTTGAATATGCTGGCAGGGAGGGGAGTGGAAGGATACACCTGAGATTTTTTTTCCTCTAGATTTTTCCAAAGTGGGAATGCCACAATAATCTGCAAGTCTGAAAAGGCCAGAACTGCTTTTCCCCAGAAGTTGCACTGAAATATCTGAAAACAAGGAAGAATTCAAAATATTCTAAATGAAAGAGCAGTTGGAACAGCCTCCTTGTTTTGGCTGACTGCTGGGAGGATGCCCTGTTATCGGGCATTTATTACTGGCCATTACACATTTGGCCGCTGCCTCTTCACTGTAGGTCTTGGTATCAGACAATGCTGACCACTGCCAACAGGCCTAAAGAATTCAGCTCTGCTTAGAAACTTTACTATCAGGTGCTTTCCCTCCCACAGGAAGGAGGACCATTACCTCCCAAAACATGCAAATTAGCAGGTTCAGCAGAAGGATTGGTGAGTTCCTTTAAAAAGGTTTAATAGGGTGAACGTTCCTTTCAAGAGGTTTCGCATTTCACCTTTACATCACCACAGAAATCCTACCTTGTTTCATACCCTAGTTGTCACTTTGCATCACAGACTGAATACTAACTTTTTCACTTCACAAAGCTTGTTCTTTTAAAAAGAGTATTTTGGTACCTCCAATACATGGACATAATTGCTGGCCCCTGGCACTCAAGAAGTTATGATTCTGACCTCAATTTCTTTGGCAAAGACAAATATTCCAGTGCAAGATGAGGGAAAACCTGACAATGCTTAATGACATCCCTGACACGCAGTCCCAGAGGTAACTAGTACCCACTGCATATGAAAAACAAGGAAAGACTAAATCAGAGAAGACAGCGAAATAAACAGAAGCAAGCTGACCAAAAAAAAAAAAAACAACAACAAAAACCCCCCAACACAACAAAAACCCAACCCAGCTTCACAAAGCATAGCAGAGGCAAAAAAAACCCTGCTTCGCTACAGCACAGGGCACACATCCAAAGCTGAGGGCACCAAGGTATTATTCCCAGCTTTGCTCCCGACTCCTCCTGTATGACCACACTAACTCATGTCTCACCTCCAACCGGCTCCCCCTTCACATTTTCCAGCAGTCGTGAACCTTTTCCTTGCCAAGGGCAGAGGACACTAAGCTTTATTGGTGGCCCATACCTGAACATGTACCTTAGCACCATATGACAGCAATGTAACCGCTCTCCACACCCAAAAGAAATAATGCGGGCCACAGAAAACAGGAGCTGGATGTCAGTCCCCCAGATTTCACTTTCCCACTGCAAGCTCTTCAGGACAGGAGCTCTTGCCATTTATTTGTACCCTGCTTAGAGCAATGCTATTCTGAGCTGGGGTTCCAATGTTAATGTCATTCTATAAGCAAGAGCGATACTGATAGTTGGTTAAGACTTGAAAGAATAACAGTAAATGGAAAAAAAGCTTGGCCAGAAAGAAGTGGAGAGAATCAAAAAGAAAGAGAGAAAAAGAACTGGGCAGGACAGAGAAAGAAGAAAATCAATGAAAAAAACTCACAAGAAATAAAACAAAAAAAGCCAAGAGCGAGAAAGATGAACATGAACATCTGACTTCATTTCAACAAAAAGGGTGCATAATTTTTATGAGAATATTGAGCTTTGATAATCAAAGCCAGTATTTTATTTTTCCCCCCTAGCAAATATATGAATGAACAAATGATACGAATTTAAATTTCAAAAAGAAAGATTCCAAGTTCTCAATACACTAAGTCTCAGAACTAATGTTTTGACCCTATTAGTGATGGCTTATGAAGCAAAGACTGCAGAGTAACTACAATTCCTTCTCTATTTAGAGGTTACCTTTGAGAGTCACTGTCACCAGTGCAATTTTGCAGTTATGAGAAACATCTTTGCTATTTCTTGGGATCCCTATTTCCACTGTAGGATCTAAAGAGGTTTGTTCAGGTTCAGCTGGGATCTCTTTCTCCCTGTTTTGTTCATTTCTGTATTCTTAAACTGTCCTTAACTGGACACCCATAGCAATGCCCAAGATAGATAGCACTGAGGATCACAACAATTATAAGCATATATTTTAGGGAATCAGGAATTTTCTTGCATACTAGGTTAACTCCAACTCCCTAGGCCTTTCTCTGACTTCACCTGCTTACAGTCATTAGACAACAGTGTCATTTCTAAACTGTAGCTGAGCATTAAAAGCACCATGCTGGCCCTCACTGGTTCTATTTAATTAGAGATTAGCAGAAACAATAAAGCATAGGGAAAATATAAACATAATTTTGCCTGTTTCTCAATAAAAAGGTTTGGGCTAGGAAAGAGATAAGGGGGAGGCTGCCTATTTTATCTGTAGGGCCGGCCTGGCAAGTTTGTGTTCGCTGGAACCACGCCCCCATCAGAATTCCCTCTGAAATGTCAACATGAACCATATTATTAATTTTCCAAGTTGCTGACCTTTACTGCTGCCTGCCTCATAAATCTGGCATTTTGAACTGTTTCTATTCATACAAGAACATGCTTTGTAAGCCTCACGATATCTGAACTCCGTATATAGGCTACTCACATGCCACAAAACAGATTTTCACTGCAGCGTTCCTGAAGAAGCTGCTGAGTTGGACTTTCTTAGTTCCAAAAACTCCATGCATTGCCATCAGTTACGCTGTATACCACTACAGGAGCCAGGTTTCCTGGAATTCCTCAAAGCACTTAGTGAATCTTTGCTTGAATAGAATTTTTCAGAGTACTTTATCAAAGGTCATAACACATGGAGATTTTAAAATAAAATAATTTGATTATGAACTTAAGTTTGTTTTTAACAAGGAAAAAAATATACAAAGTCCTTGGATTAGTAGATAACGGTTCCCATTTACTGTTTCTCCCAATTAAAATGTTTCATATAGCTCATCAGAACTTAATGCATCGTACATGTTACAGAGTGCTCTGCATAAGACCGTCTATCTGTCATTTCTCTCTCCCCAAGTACTTAATGTGATAAATGATCTGGTTACTTGTCTTTCTAATATAAAAGCAGGAGAAGCTTTGAGACAAAGAAATAAAGGCCAACACATATTACAGATCTCACAGTGATTAATATCAGCCCTCCTGACTCCCATCTCTGAAGTAGTTAAGGTCACTATTCCCTCCTCCCCCCACCTTTTTTTTTAAGCTGTGGATTTCAGTACAGCTCACCAGAACCCTCCAAACACTTGAATTAATTTAATTTGAAGCAGAAGCTGGAATGTAAGGGACATACAGCACTTGGGCTTCAGTAAAAAAATGTCACCCCAGCATGTCATCAGAAAAATAAGTGACCTTCACTCTTGCTTCTGCTGACAAACAGACACACTTGAAGCCACACGCAGGCCAGGATGCTAGTGTGATTTCTGGAAGACAATCTAATAAATAAAGATGAAAAAGAGTACAAAAAAAGACCGACTACCTATTGCCTGAACTGAAAAACCTGCCTTTTCAAATCAACTAATTGTTTGGCAAGCCTACATGAAAGGTTGACAAACAAATAGCGCATTTTCCCTTCAACATGGAATCTGCAATAAGAAAAAGAAATCAGCATTTTATTGATTTCCATAATACCATCTCTACAGCGTAGCAAACCCAGCTGCTAATGCTAGTTCATGGATGCTATGGAACCATCCCAAATAATTATATACCCTCCTCTTCGCTGAGCCCCAGGGCACTGTTTCTAACTTTCCAGAGGACCACTGCACTGAAAGTAGAAACAAAAAAAACTCATCTTCATTACCTAAAACAAACTGCACACTGAATTTTGCTTATTTGAATGGGAAGTTAGAGAGGCTTAATTTTTAAGACAGGGAATAATAATTGCCAGTCTATGTATATTTTCAGATCTGATATCAGGACAAGGAGTTCTCATTTAAACTCTTCTTCCCATCCCTATTTTTCTTTTTTCCTGAGAGTACGTAACAGTACAACATACAAATATTACAATAATCATGAATTCTAGGGAGAGAATCTAAAGTCCTCAGCTCTGAAGTGTTTCAAGGATGATAGTCAGATATAAAGACTTTTGTGAATGTCACTATAATTAACATGGAAAAAATATTTTAAGGTGTTACCATTGCTATAGGGAATGTTTTTATAAGTGAATGCATATTTCAAAGAATTTTTTTTTAAACAGGTTTTTATTTCCAAAAAACCCTCAAACACTTTCTAAGCTAAGATAAACAGAAGAAGATATCTTTTTCTGGGTCTGTAATCCCAAGTTTCCCAAATAATTAAAGTAAATTCTGCTGATTTTCTCCACTTCTTGGAAAATTCAGAGGTCCATAAATGGGCAAAAAGATCCAGTGTACCTCAGGAGAATTTTTGCTCAATTGGGGTCTGCAGGATTTGGCCCAATTAATCTAGTACTGTCCATCTGGAAAGAATGCAGTAGGACTCTGCAGTATAAACACCCTCCACAAATGGATGTACCTACTCCCATTTTTTTGCCTCCCTCCCCTTTACTCTGCCTTGATATTTCAGATCCAGTTGCACTGTATTAATCAGCACTATCAAGATTCAATGTACTGTTTGAGTTAAAATAGCTTAATTTTGCTATGGTTTCCCATGCATATATTACTTTGTAACTGGTTGATCTGTTTCCTCTGAGCATCATGAAATGTGTGGATTTTTGTTTAACAAACAAGTTGACAGTATCAATACAGAGTTGGAGAACCTCTAAAAACAATCTAGTTTGCATAATTAATGTTAATTACAATAACATCTCAATCAGTGACACAAAAGCTTAGCAATGAACACAGTCATACAAGGAAGTGAAAATGCGAAACAACATGGAAGAATTGTGTCTTGTTCTGAAAGAGTATCAGCCAAACTTTCAGTAGATTTATAAATAAGAACATAAAGGCAGGAGACAGTTCTGCTTTGTTAGACATTTTCTTTACAGTCTGTTTAGTACAGAGCTTTTTACTGAGACTGTAATAAGAGAGAGGATCTGAGCTGTGGACACTTCAGATAATATTATCTTCCTGCAACATCACATCCAAGCCATTATCAACTACTTTAAAGAAAAACAACTAAGGGCTTGATCCTGCTACCAGTAACTTCAACAGCAAACATTTAACAATGTGATGTGCATTTTTTTTTTTAATGCAGAAATAAAACAAAACCTTGAACACTGCATGTAGGTATGGATTCCCTCAGGCACAGAAGAATTTCAGGACAAGATAATGATTTTTGCAACAATCTTTTTTCTATTTTCCATAGCAACAAAAGAAACACAGAAAACTTACTTGCTTGTTTCACTGGTAGCACAGAGGTCTTAAACAGTTATTCTTGGTATGGTCATTTAACAGAGCAGCTTTACTCTTAATCCTCAGAAATTTTCTTCAGGTCCCAAGAAAAATAGTTATCCAATATATACTTATTTCAAGGGAAGAAAAAAAAAGTTTTAAAAGAATAACTGCTATTCTCACTCACCCACATTGGTACTTCAGTACATGAGTAGTCACAGAAGCATCACAGGGAGTACTTATGCAGTAAAGTACCATTCAGCGTGAGTAAGGGCGGCATAATTAGGTCTGATGAGAGCAGGAATCAGAGCTTGTCACGTCACTAGTATATGGGAGCTTTCTAAAAACATGGGATTCTTGATTACTTTTCACATTAATGTAAATCCGCTCCATTAAAGTTAATGAAGTTTCACTGGTGTTAAACTAGTACCAGAGGAGATGCAGGCCCACATCATGTTGATTTAAGAGACCACAGCTGAAGGACTCTCCATTAGGGCAAAAGCAACAGAGATTTAGGAAGTTTTAAGCCATATTGGGGTAAACCTTGGGATAAGGCCAAGGGCTGATTTCGTATTCAGTATCCTTACCACCTCAGGGTTCTGGTTTTTTTGTTTTGTTTTGTTTCCCCTCCTCTCTCTCTAGATTCAAGCAAGAAAAGATCTGTTAAAGGCTGTTTTCTTTAGAAACGTACTAATAACTACTAAAGTGATACGTTGACTAAAGCCATAACTTTGCTTCCTCTTATTTACAAGAGTGTTTGCCTTCAAAGAAAAGTAAAGGGGGGGGGGCAGGGGGAAGGAAACTTCATGTGCAGGATCCCAAAATGGTATCAGCCTTTTAACAAAAGCTTAACAGACATTTCCTTATTTTTCAGATGTCCGAGAAAGATGATTTTTGGAGTACTGTGAGGTCTGGTAAATACAACAGTTGGTCTCTATGTAACATGGATTACAAAGATCTAGCAATTAGTAATAACAGCTAAAGCCAGTAAAATACTAAGGCTTCAGAAGTTCTACACGTGGAAACACTGTTCTGCCTGCTGGGGTTTTCCATGCATCTGTGTTATTTTAGCTACTTTGAATGCACAACACACAAGAACGTACACCACATTCACATTTCTAAAAATACATTAAGAAAATCAATAGCAACGAAACGGAGACATAGCTATTTTACATTAAGTGCTCCCAATCTCAGTCCAGTCCACCAAGAGGACTTCACGCCGAAGACGGCAACTGCAAGCTAGGAGACCCTTATTTCCCTGCCAGGCAGGTTTGAGACCAGGTTATGTTCGAACACCTGGGCGCAATGGGCTGCAGGCACCCGGAAAATTTCGGTGGGCTGCCTCATTTTGCCAGAGCCATCGCTTGAACCCGCTTGCTGGCTCCGGAGAGCGCGCACACGCCGGCGGCGACCTCCAGGCTGCCCGCGCTGACCCGCGGCGGGGCTCGGGCAGGGGCTCGCCGAGCGCTGCCTCGAAGCGCAGCCCGGAACGCAAGTTTCGGGAGTCCCTCGCCTTCCACGCGAGGGCTCGCCACAGCCCCACGGGAGAAGCAGATGCGCCCCGGCCGCCCCCAGCGGCGCCAGGTCATTGTTATCGCTATAATTGTAACCGAGCCCCGGGCGGGCGGCGGGGCGCGGAAAGTCAGCCCGG
>NW_020450794.1:1656039-1703543 GCF_003343035.1 Apteryx rowi | reverse complement strand
CGGGGGGGAATAAAATAAAGAGAGGAAGGCGGAGGGGGGGTTAAAGGCAGCAGCGGGGGTGGAAAGGCGAGGAATTTAAAGGAAAAAAAAACTAAAGAAAGGAAGCCCCCAGCGCGGCGGGGGACAGGCGGACGCGGGAGCCGGTGCTGTGGCGGCTCGGCTCTATCCCATGCCGCTGCGGGGCCCGGGCAGCGGCAGCCTAGCTGGGGGGGAAGTGACACCGTGACCAGCGCGGCCCGCCAGCCATGTACCAGGGGAGGAGGCGGGGGCCGGGGCAGCACAGGCAGCGGCGGAGGCAGCGCCGCCCGCCCGCACACGGCATTTAACGGCGCTGACGGGCCGCGCCGTGACTCACACACGCGAGTTAGTCACAGGGCGGGCCCGGGTGCCGGGGGGGGGAGAGGAGGAAGGGGGAGCACCGCCCCGCCCCGCCCACCGGCCGCCCAGCCAGCCTATGGGATGCTGCCGCCCGCAGGATTGGCGCGGCGGCCGGCCAATGGGCGCGCGGTGCTGCCCCCACGCCGGAGTGGCCCCCTCCGGCCCAATGAGTCTTCTGAGGACACTGCCGCGAAGTGTCGGGGAGGGGTGGAGAGCCCCCGCGGGGCGGGCGTTGCGCCCGGGCCTGCCGGCGCAGCCAATCAGAACGGAGTCTTTGGCTGATGGGCGGCGCGGCGCGGACCAATCAGGAGGGGAGGAGGGGGCTGGAGAGGCGCGTTCTCCACCCCCTCCCGGGGAGCTGGTCACGCAGCGAGCGGAGGACGGGGGAGGGAGCGTGACTGGGAGCTGGGCGCGCGGCGCGCTAACGGCCCCAACGGCCTCGCTCGGGGGAGGCGGGCAGAGCCACCTCAGCTGGCGGCGGCGCGGTGCCCCGGGGAGCCGAGGCGGCCCCGGGGGCAGCGGGAGGTGCCTGGGGCCGGGGGGAAGAGCCGCAGCGGGCTGCGGTAACACCCGGTGCTGGTGTTAGGTCATATTTTGACCTGCTGAGTGCAAAAAAACCCCCCCAAATTTACCAGCATTCGTGATAAGGCTGGCAGTCGTGTTACAAACGGCGATTCCTCTTGGCGCTGGTGGGAGGAATTGACCGGCAGGAACACGGTCGGTGGTGTCAAAGAGCAACGTTACTCTCCCAAATAACTAAAATTGGAGGACTTCAGGTTGGGTCGAGGGAGGAAGTAATGCCTGCTGGTAGTTGCCAACGTGTGCTGGAGCCTTGCCAAAAACTTAATCGCAGTGAAGGAAAGGAGATAGCCAAATTGTCTTTCACCTTTTCATCTCTACACGCAAACTTCTGCACTAAGACCTGGCTTTTTGCAGGAAAGCCTAAAATAGCCGATAGGCTTCTGTAAGATCATGAGATAACACTCTCAGAATAAGGGACTACGATGACATTTTCCCTGCCTGCAAAAATACACTCTTTGTTTTGTTTGCTTTAAAAACTAGTTCCCTCGATAGAGTGCTATATTTATGGGGGCACTTTTTTGTGGTTGTTATTTTGGCATCCACAGTAATTGAAAAGCTGAAAAACTAACCTGCAAGAATTTGTTATTGTTTTTTGGTTTTTTGTTTTTTGTTTTTTGTTACTTTAGAAGTAGTGGGACTAATTGCAGTTGTTTCTTCTTGCTTTTACTGAGGCCGAGGGAGCTGGAGTGAAGATTTAACAGTCCCTCAGTTGAAACAGGAATCTCAAATCACAAAAAAATGGTCTTCAGAGTTGCCTCTTAGCATCCATGGCATTATCCTGCTAGTTGTACCATAGTCCATAGTGTCTTGCAAGAAATCCAGGGTGGATTGAGGGTACTTAAGTTGCTGTACTATAAAAACAGGAAGTAAAATAGGACCAGTAAGGCCATGAGTACATGTCCAAAAAAAAAAAAAAAAAAGGTGGAGGCATGCAGATTTGGTAGAGGTTGAGTGTTTTTTTTTCTTCCTTTCATCAAAGAGAGAAGTGGGATCATATGCACTTCTGAGCATCAAGCATTAACACACAGCGCAGCAAATTTTAAGAATTTAGCTATCATTTTTGATGATAATTTTATTTTACCCTGACACACTACAAAAACATTTCTGGTTTCAGGTTTTGGGGGTTTCTTCCCACACCATCTTCATCAGGTTGGTGGTCCTGGTGTCTTCCCAGGGCTTTGCCTGGGCACTGGCACTGCTCTGCTCATTAGCTGTATAAAGTCATAATTCTCCTGATTCTGTTTAAGAAAAAAAAATAGGAAAAGAACTCTTAATAACTACCCCTTCTTTCCTATTTCTTGAGTCTGCTTCGAAAACATCTGAAGGTTTCCCCCACCCCCCCCCCCCCCGGCATCTTGATAAAACTTTGAGGATTTGTTGACTAATATGTCCTTTCCTGTTGAAATCTGTTGAGCTCTGCTCCCGTAAATGCTCTTGCCTTAATCGCTACTGGATTAGAATAAACCAAATGCACCAGATTCTTACTGTATAGCATTTTATTTTATGCATATCATATTTTGTTATTCTTCTAAGCTATTTGTCTGCTTGCATTAAAATTTACAAATAGGAACATGCATTTTGCTTGGCACAGAGTTGTTTTCTTTGAAACACAAGACAGTTACCCTGGAGTAAGGGATTCATTTAAGCTAATCATTGGGAATAATGAAGGATTTTTATAAGTGATTCCCATATTTGAATTGGTAGCAAAAGTACAAATTTTAAGATTTGTGTATTTTTTTCTGCCATACTAAGAGTTTAAAATAGTGGCACAGTTCTGAGAACTTTAACAATGTTTATATGTCTATTCATGTTTCATGACTTCTGAAAACCACACAAAACATGGCTTAACATTAGATTCAAAGCAATCTAGCAAAGAAAAAGATGAACAGAGCATTTGCCATTCACTGATACAAATACAAAGAAACTCCTCCAAATAACTAGAAGGGGTGGGAGTTTCAGGACAGATGGTCTTTCTGTAGCTGTATGTTCTTTAACAGTAATATTCTACCCAAATTTAGGCAGTAATCGAGCTCACGAATTTGGGCACAATCGCTTCCGGAGGGTGAAAGTCTATAAGCAATCATTCTGCTCTGCTGCTACAACTTACTTTGGGGCTTCACAAGTTTCTTTCCAGAGAAAGCAACTAAGGTAATATTTTATAGCATTGCAGTGCTGCCGCTCTCCCAATATAGAGCATTTTTTCTTCAGGGCCAGCACATGCAATAAAGCAATTATATGAAGATCTCAGCTTTTACTTTTAAAGTCTCAGTCTCACAGTTACAGAGAAAAATTTGAAAACATGGCCCACTGCCGAAGGTGATTTCTGTCTGAGATGGCTTATTTTGCTTTTTGTTATTTTGGTTGTTTAGGTTCTGTTTTTAGGAGCTTGTTTGCTTCAGCTGGGCTGAGTCAAGCTACTCTTCAGTTAAACTGAGTCGCCTTTTAGGAATTGCTCTATTTCTACCAAACAGCTTCAGAGCCACTTACAGTTAAACTGGGGCAGCTTAGACAAAGAAAATGGGGCAGGGGTAGTTGTTGTCCCTGGCTTGGAAATTCAGTAGCTCACCCTCCCTAATCTATGCATGGTGCAAAACTTTGGAGGAAGGTAGCACATCTCAGTTTTGTCTCTAGCTTTACCCTAAGGTTTCCTCAGCTGCTTCTATAGAAGTCATTAAAGAGAAAGCAACAAACCACAAAACCCAAAGAAGCAGGAGAGATGGAAACACAGCTCAGGCATACGAGACTAATGCAGCTCTGACGTTTGGTCCGCTCTGGACGACTTCTGCGGTGGTGCGCACCGTATGCGTCACAGGGGTAGGTCCTGCAAGCTTGATCCGACTCTCCCGCCCTTGTAAATCAGGAGTAACACCCCTGAAGCTGATGAAACTACGGTTTCAAAGCCAAAATCAAATCAAACTCTGGCAAGAGGGACCTGATCTGCCTCCCGTTTGCTTCCATCGTGGACTTTGCTCACGTTTGTGAGTGATGAGTGTCCCTTGGTGCGATACAGGCACAACATGCCTGGAGGGGCTGCGCAGATATTGTCATGTCACACAGTCATCCTCTCTTCTGCTGTAAGCCCAAGAGTCTGCATTCACGCAGGAGTGTTTCTGCCAGAAATGATCCTGACAACAAATATTGTGAAAATCGGCATTGTTTTGGGAAATGCAGAGCGGATGCCGTGAGGAGAACAAGCTTCCCGGGGAGGTGCTGATGGGAGGATAGGTCCGGCTCTCCCTCCAATAGCGATACCCTGAGACCTTGCTCCGCTCCACACTCCTTTGGAAACGTGACCCCATTTGTGGGTGTTAAGCACTTGGAAATTTGCCCTTCAGCATTTGCATTTCTAACCCTGTAGTGGCAGCCAGTAATCTTTTGATTCCTATGCAGGTGCCCTGGTGACATAAACTTCTTTACTTTCAACTGTATCTTTCATGAAGTATCACAAAGTTTGTACTGTGTTCAAGAAATCACTTGCTAAAAATATTCTTTCTTTTGAGTGTGTAATTGAAACAGTCTTGACACATAGTTTCACACAAAGACCTCAGAGCCTGGCCTTTTTACTGCACCACAGTTGTTTACAAAATAAGTTTGTTTAGTTTTGTATTGACCTCAGGGAATACCTTTAAAAATCTGCAAATATTCACTTATATATGAATAAAAGCAGTGAATTTCCTTCAGCTGTGTTTGCTTTTTGAAAACATTCCAGTCAATTAGATTAGTGGCTAGAAATGTTTATGGAAAGAATTTTAAGCCTGTTTTAGAGGGTATTCATGGCAAGCAAAATTTTATCTCAAAAACACAGTCATCTTACTGGGTGTTAATTTATGTTCATTGACTGAGGGATTGTAAAACGGTATTATATGACTGATTTGTTCAGGTCATGTATCTCTCCTGTTTATCCAGCCTAGTCTCCTTTTCTGCCATGCTGCTTCCTTCTCCTCTGCTGTGCCAGGGATGGAAAATTTCACATTTTATTTGTTCACTTCACACCTTCTGCATTTCCCCCTGAACAGAGAGCTCCTTTCTTGAGCAACAGTGAAAGTAAACCGCTATCACAAAGCAAACTTGGGGCCCTGGAATATAAAACCACTCCCTGCAATATTTAAATTCCTCTGAAAACCATCCTCTACCATATGTCTATAAACACTGTGCAGCTGCAACAAGATTACAGATTCTTGGAGACCATCTGAATTTAACAAAGATAAAACAATATTATGTGCTGAGATAATGTAAATTGCTATTTTAAACATTTTACTTACACCTTCAAATACTTTTATTCTTTCTCTGTTGCAGATTATTGGGCAAAACTAGGAATAAAAGTATGCCAGTATAATACACTTGTTTTTCTTAAATTATGTTCATCTTTCTAAATAGTCATATAAAAATTATCAGTTTCATTACAGGACATATGGTATACTTGTTCAGTTGAAAACATTAAGATTTAATTTTAATGTCGTTACTAACATTAACAGTTTAGCATCACATTCACAATCCCTTCGCTTAGCAAATGACTAAGAGAGACGTTTCAAAGCTCTCTTTTCAAGGAAACAGCCCCTCCTCTAATTCAAGTTAAAACAATTTCTGACAGTTTTTACCCTTAGAGTATCCCCTTTACACGTGTATTTGTAAGCTGTTATCTAGAGGCTTTGCACCTTATGCCGTGCTGTTTCTACTGGTTAACACTACACTTGCAGCCATCCTGGGTTACTAGGTCCCCACACAGTATTGTCAAACACCAACTTTGCAGGTCATTTGAAAACACAGCTGATCTCCAGCATTTTGTAAGTACTTCTAATGCTAAAACAGCCTTATTGCCTTGTTCACAAACATTTCAGATCTAACACATGAATGCATAACATATCGAGTTGCTTTTATTATTCCATTAACAGGAACCACATGACATTTTTAATATTAAAATACAACACTGAACACTTACTTCATTCTTAAGTCCAATGTCCAACCAGTGTTTAAATATTTTTTTACATTTATTTTACATTTATTTTAGAAACTAAACAACTTTTACACGGGCCTCTTAAATGCCTAGCTGGTGATGTTTGCAAACTTCCACAGCTAATTGTGCTAGAAGTGTTAATAATCCCAGCAACACCTCAATATTGCCAGTTCTGCCATCTGACTGCAGGGTGTTTGGGGCAGAGGCCATGTGTTTTTTCCTGCTGAAAAACAGAAAAACAGAACTGGGATAGCAACACAAATCCAATAAATAATAACAGACTACGCATGCTTCCTCTGTCAGATGTTGGACACTCAGAACAGGGATGCTTTTGTGTGGTCCATGAGGCCAAGATTTAGTTTTGGGAAATGCATGGTGAAAAATTTTCAAACACAAAGGTTCAAGAAAACCATAAACTGCATGTGGACAAATAAACAAGCTAAATTCAAGAGCATATGATATCATATGAAATGTTTGTTCAGCTCAAGTTGCAAGGCCCTCAAAATCAGGGTGTTATCATATGAAAACTATCAGCATTTATTGTGAGACCAGCAATTCCTTACACACGCATGTGAGCAAAAGTGGGACATAAATGAAAGGAACAGTTTTAGACCTATGTCAATCTGGCCAAGCCCTTTCTTATTTTAATTACGCTACGAAAAGGTCAAGGCTTTGGTGGAGGGATAATTTGCTTTTGTAGTTTGTGAACTTACTTCTCCAAAACTAAAGAGCTGAGAACTAAAGAATAAAACAAGGTTTTCCTGTGTAGACTGTCGCTTCTGATACCATCTTAAAACTGCTTTCCAAAGGCATCACAAAATGTTACTAGCTTATCCCAAATGCCAAGAGTGAGCCCGCAGTCCTCACAGCAGGATGAGGCCACCTCCCGGTTGAGGAGGACGAAAACCTGGAGGGGAAGGCAGGGTTACACTGCTTTTAAGTAGCACTCCATATGCTCTCCAGCATGGCCAGGCAGCCAGGGACGCTTTCCCCGTTCCAGGACACTTCCTATTCCCTTCCCATCAGCTCACTTTTTTATGAGCATGCCAGTGGCAACCTGTCCATCTTCCATAGCCCAGACAGCTAAAGCAGTTTTCTGACACCTTTAAAGGAGCTGCATAACGGTGAAAAGAAATTTCCTTTACAAAATTTTCAAACCCAGTTCCGCAAAGCCCATAAAACCAGGTCACGACACAGCTCGCGGTCGGGCTCCTCTATAAAGATCCATAGTCAGAGAGCATCAAAAAATTGATCAGAAAATTGTAAAGGGAGGAGCTCATAAAGAAAGGGCATGATTCCCTTCTTCTGAGGCCAAATGTTAAGCAACATCCCGAAGTTCAAATGTAGCTATGGAAATATCTGTATCTTTTTTTTCAATAAGTTAAAAAAAAAAAAAGCACAGTGCTCTAGTTTTGATACTAGCTATTTGCTTTTTTGGTGTGCGGTTTCTCTCAGCAGAAAAAGACACAGCCCCCCCCCTTGGCTGTTTGCTGGCCTTGCCAGGAGCCCCCAGTGCCGCGGGAAAGCGGCCGCGCTTGGCGCTGTACAGCCCTGGAGCCTGCGGTCCGAGGAGGTAAGGCAGCACGGGGGGCAGTGAGAGGAACAGAGAGGCGATGGGATTTACTTAAGGATAAGACTCATCTCTCCTGAAAAGGCTCCGTCACCTCTCAATTGCTTTCTCCTTGCGTTGCTGCCGGGGCTGCAGGGAGCCCAGTCTCACAGGTAGGGCGACAGTTAACCAGAAAGCGGAAGGAAACTTCTTTCTGCAGATTTAAGTCCTCTCTTGCTCCCACTGTAAACCCGAGAGTCCACATTCATGCAGGAGTGCTTCTGCTAGAAGTGATCCTGACAATAAGTATCGCAAAAATCGGCACTGTTTTGTTAGAGGATGGATGCGCCCCTCAAGTGACCTCGAAGGCCGCCAGGAGGGACGTGAGCCAGCCTGGGGACCAAGAGGGGAAGACAAGATATGACAGGAAGCGGTTGGCAGAAGCAGGGATGTGCCCTGCTTAGCGGAGAGGTCTCCCTCTCCTCCGCTGTGCGCGGTGCTGCATTTATCCAGCCCTGCCGAGGAGCAGAGGAGCCAATGCCAGGAACTGGAAAGTGAAATTGTGCAAAGGGAGGAAAAAGAAAGCAGAAAAAGAGGGAGAAATCCAGGCTAAAAAGCTGCAGAAGGGAAGCGAACACCGAAAAGCCAGCATGCTGAAACCAGCTTGTTCAGCCTGAACGTGCTGGGTGATTTCAACAGCGGAGGGGCAGCGCTCTGGCCGCGCTGGGGAATGTCACGTTTGGACGCACCGGTTTATTTACAGCGTTTCTCTCGCTCCCCCTCCTGTGCTGAGCTGAAGCCAGGGAGCGAGACGGAGGGAGGGAGGGCGAACACGCGCGGCCGAGCGCGTTCTGCGGTCGGCAGGGGCCTATAAATAGCCCGCCAAGTCTGCTAATGCCGATCTGGTGCGTCACGACGGCCCTCCCCGAGCCCTGCCGGGCTCCACGGCAGCCGCGCCGGCTGCAAGGCGGGAGCTGCGAGAGCACCCAGAGCCGGTGCCGGCTCCCGCGGGCCCAGTGGTCCCTGCCTCTTCTCCTTGGAAGCACCTCCCGTACGCAGCGGGTGGAGGAGGCCTGCATCCCTGAGTGCGGCTGCTGCTGGATGGTGGGGTGGTCGCCTGAGCCGTCCCGCGCCGTTCGCTCCCCACACTTCACTTCCTCCTCCTCCCCGTGTTGGGGGACGAAGAGGAGGAGGAGGAGGAGGAGGAGGAGGAGGAGGAGGAAGTGCTGCAAGAGTAACTCACGGGAGTTCAGCACCATCAGCCAGCAGGACTTTGTGTGCTCCCTTCACCACGGCTTTAGATATTGCTCTTGAAGGCAAAAGTCTGGGGCATGCCAGAGGGGATTTCTAGTCTGAATTTCCCACCCTTGTCACCACCACCACACGCCACGATTGCAAACAAGGCTGCTGCTGCTGCCCGGTCTTTTTTGGGAACGACAACGACGACTGCCATTCAGTCATTCTTTTACATCTTGCAATTTCTTTTTTTCTCTTGCTTTTTGCTTCTACGGCACTTACTTCCCTTTCCCTTGGTCCTTCAGGTCCCAACTCCCCAAGTGCTCAAGCCGGTGTTTAATGACAACCTCGTCAGCTTGTTGTATGCCTGAGGGTTCGCAGGATGGGGGCCTCTGCTGTGCAAGTGTCCCCGTCTTCTCTTTTCTTCCCCCTCGCTCTTACTTTTCTTAATGCTTTCTCTTGCTTCGGTTCAGTTATGTCTGGCAGTCACTTCTCGGTCTGGTTTGTACTCCTTCATTGTTCGCTGGAAGTTTCTGTAAACTAGGATATAATTTGATGGATATTTCCAGGAACACAGTTAGTGCGATCTCCTTATCAGGCACTAGTTTCTGTGACTTACAATGCCGCTGAAAAAAAGATGGGGACAGGCTGGCCAAATCTCACTGGTTTTCAGCTGTCTTCCAAAAGAAATTTTTCATTCTGAAATGTTGTAAAAATCACTTACGCCGTCGGAAAGAAGCAGAGTAACTCGCTGGCAAATTCTCATTATCTGTGTCCACTTGTACAAAAATCAATCTGTTAAATGCAAAGATGCCAGGCTGACACATACGGGCCTCTCGTCCAAGCTGATGAGAAGAAATAGTTGCTTTTCAAGGAATATGGGAAATTCTCACAGGGCCTTTTTCTTCACCGGCCCTCCCTGAGCGCCTGGCTCTGCCCAGGGCTGTCCCGCAGCGGCACGGCGTTGTCCCGGGGGAAATGCCCCGGGAAGGAATCAGCCCCCGTGAAACCACGCTGCACCAGCATCCATGGACTTCCCGAGCACCGGGACACCTCAAGCCCTGTCTGCTGACCTCCCTGCAGCCCTCCCCTGCTCCACGGCGTTGCTAATCCGAATACGTTATACCTGAATGTCTCACAACCCCCTTGAAGCCCTCTCAGGATCCAGGGTGGTCCAGGGGAGCCGCCGCTGCCTCACCCATCCTGCGTGGGTGGCACATTTGGGGGGTTACAAACTGGCCCCACTCCCGCCAGACCCGGTATTCCCAGAGAGCGGCACATGGGCAACAGCCAGGACCCCTTCGAGGGAAACTCTGGCCTGATGCTGTTTTAAGCAACGCTGGATACAGCCGCGGCATTGCAGGCCTTGAACACGTGATCTTCGCAATACCTGCGTTATCAGCGTGAGTATGTACGCCTTTTGACCAGGACAAATGAGACGTATGACTTAAAAGGAAAAAAAAGGTTCAAAAAATATATTTAACGTCAAGGTCCGTGCTGGCAAAGGCCTGCTACAAACTGGGATCTACCTTTTTGGACCGAGAGCATGAGCATTACTCACACGTTTAAAAATAAGCCCACGTTGAAATTCCCTCGTTGGATTAAGGCCTAAGCTCTGCGATTGTCACTTTTCCTACCAGAGGAAAGTGCCAGTGGCTTAGCTAAATAGACTGTCCGCATCACCGTGTGCAGTTTCCAGATCATTTCTCTTTCCCGTTTTACTGGAACTCCTCCACATTTTTGTAAGTTTATTTTACTTTCTGGTTGCTTTGCTTTTTTTTGCCAATTCATCACCTTTCCTGCTTTATCACTTTTCCTCAGCAGTAAGCCATCGTTCATCGTGTCCTTACCATCCCTTCCCTGCCCCTCTCTGCCCATTTGCCCCAAGCAAAGACCCCTGTGCTCTAGTTTGCTCTAGGTTTGGGAGAAACTACCAAGCAAGAAAAAAATACATCTATTTCTGTGTGTCATGGAACAAATAATGACACATTTCCCTGGATTTGTGTCTCTTTAGTGTCTACTGATATGCAAGAGGCGATGGGAGTTTTTCCCAGGGTTGGGGTAATCCCAGCACGACTTGCTGGAAGGGATTCTCTGATGTCTCATACCCGCCGAGCTCACATGCGGCTGCCTGCTCCCAGGCTTCTCGGGATGGCTCTCATCAAAAAAGCGGACTCACGTGAAGAAAAAAGCTAAGACCAAAAATCAGGAAGAAGCAAGAATTTCATTTTGGTCCAGTATCATTCTCTGTGCCCGTTTTAGTTCGAAGTGAAAAATGTTCGCTAAGGGCTTCTTTAAGCATTTTGGTTTCTGTTATTTCACCTTGTCTTGCCCCTCTCTCCCTCTCTTCAGTTTTGTTTGCTGGAAAAGGAAGGAAGATGTTAAATTAAAAAAAAAAAAGGAAGAAAAAAACAACTCCTTTTGGGAAAAGCTTTGTAGGAAACCAGAATACCTTCCTTAAATTCAAAGGGTAGCTTGAAAATGTTAGTTTTTGCTGAAAAAAGATTCTTTTTCTTGCATTTTATGCTCGATGAGCCGCACTGTGGAGACAGCAAAGCGTGGGGAGATTGAAAAACACATTGCAGAAGGGATGCATGTTGTGACCACGTCTAAAGCATGGGCAGGCTGGAGTACGCCAGCTGTGGCTGCGTGAGCGGGGCTGGACCACACAGCCCCGATTGCACGCCCGTGCTGTCCGCCGGGGCTTGCCGAGTGCGAGCGGGATGGATTTCACAGTGAGGAGAACGATCTCCACTATAAATATCAAAGTATTAGCATACCTGCTTGGACTTATGATCCAAAGGACACGGTTATTCAAATCCCCTCTTTTCAGGAGCTCCCACTTCTGAAATTTCTTGCTGTTGTTAAGTAGCCCAAAAGGGGGATTTTTTTTTTTTGTGCGTGTGGAAAGTTTGGCATAATTCATTCAGGATATTGTGGTGATGGGGTTATTCTAGATAATTTTCACGCCTTGCGGAAGCCGTTTTCCCATTCACCTAATTTTGGATTGCTTCCCTTTGGACGGCTTGCTCCTGACCAGTGTGCGTTTGATTTTTTCTCGCGGGCAGAGGCCGGCGTGAGGAGCGACGGGGACTGTCCTGGGCTAGCTGCTTCAAATGTATTTAGGGGCTTGGAAGTGCTGCTAGACGCTTAATGGGAGTCTCCCATAGGACTGTGTTCATCAGGCGCTTAAATCCCATTGACGGCACACGGAGTCAGGTGCTGAATTGGCTTAAACTCTTGGGGCCTTTCCAGCCCGCAGCAGTCTCCTGGTGAGCACCGATCTGCACCTCTAGGTGCGAAGCCGCTGTGGGGACGCGACCCTCGAGCGCGGGGACCCGCCACGCAGCCGCGTTCGGCTGCGGAAGGAAGACGTTAGGAAGACTTTGCTAACAAGTGATTTCTGCCGTGCTCCAGCCTCTCGCACCCTTGCCAGGAAAGTACAATAGCAGGATGCGTGATGCTGCTGCTGCTGCTGCTGCTGCTGCTGGTTTATAATGAACTTAAATACTGCTATTATTACAGCTAAGCCCTGTATATCAGCCAGCCCACTGATATACATGATTCTGGTCTCTCGAGCATGTAAAATGCCTGTGGCAAATGAGACTCCCGCGTTTCCGGAGCCCAGATCTCACCTGCCCAAGTGTGACCGTGCTGGGTTTCGCGCCAGGCAGAGGTGGGCTGAAGGCTCTCCAGTGGAGGCTTTCCATCATCTTTATGCTGTCCCAATTTCGCAGCTGGCCGGGGGCCAGGGTGGCTCCTGGCACCGGTTCTCGCCGCCTCAGGGCTGCTCTGATTTATGCCCGGCCGCAGCAGCCCATCAAGGGCTTTGCCAGCAGCCAGGGATCGCCCGAGTGCAGCGGCGCTTCCCTTATCCCCGGCTGTCTCCGGGGTCCGGCCAGCAGCACATCAGCCCCACAACCTCCCGGCGGTGCTCAGCAGGGCCAGGCACGCTGGAGACGGGCCAGATCCTCCCGTCTTTCCCCCGTTTAAAAAGGGCAGCGTGTCCATTCGAGCTGCGTGCCCTGGGCCTGCGGAGCTCGGGGGGGCCCCCGGGCGTGCTCCGGCCGCGTTCGCCCCACGTGCCGCGGGCGAGCAGCTTTCCGCGTGCGCTGCGCTGTTTCGCTTGGCGTGGAGGGCTGTTCGCGTCGGGCTCTCGCGTAGCTTCGTGCCTGGCCTCATCGCTGCCGGGGTAAATGGGGGAAGTGCTGCCCCTACATGAGAACCAGCCCTGGTCCTGGGTGCAAAAAGCGAGGATCGCTACGCTTGCGCTTGACCTATCTTGAGACAGCAGCTACGTAGGGGGCTGTAGTCTTTATGACAGACAAAATATTAGTTTGAAACACAGATTAGTCCATCGAAGCCCTTTTCGGTGGCAGAGCAGAGCATGCGTTTCGCTGCCACGCAAATCAGGGCATGGGAGAAAGGAGCGTTTCCATCCGCCGAAGCTTACCAAATAAAATATCATAAGCGTCCGCTGACATTTTAACACCGAATTGCTCAACAACAACAACAACAACAAGAAAGGCTTTTGTTTCCCTGTCCTTTTGCTTGAACCAAACAGTGCCTAACTGTTTAACTTGTGGTTAAGGATTATTTATGCAGGGCCCTTGTGTAGGTAAAGCGCCATGTCCTTGGCCCTCTGCCCACGTAGCACAGTGCGGGATCTCTGGTTACAAATTGCAGCTGTATAGCATAACAGGAAACGTGGGGCTTTAAGTTATTCCACTGGAAAGATTAATTATTTGGAAAATAGTTATGCAGCAGCTTTGCGTATTTTTGGAGCAAAGGTGACCAACAACATCTTAAATTTAAAGAAATCAAGTCGCTTGGAAGGCAGAAAAAGAGGTGCTTTTCATGTAAGTGTCGTGGGACACTTCTTTTTGGTTCCTAACATTTGAATTGTCCGCTCTGGCGGGATGCGCGTACCTTAGGGAATGTGCCCAGTGTCATGTTTATTTGCATTTTTTTTATCGTCTGCAAATGCAGGCGTGAGTTCAGATCTGGCTTGTGCCAGGCTGGCAGATTGGGAAATCCCCCTGGCACCATCGCAGGGCGAGAAGCGAGCTTGGAGACCAGGCGCAGCACCACGGGTCGTGGTCTCCTTCCCCAAGGAGCTGCCGGCAGCGCCCGGGAGGACATCGTGGCCCGGCAAACCTCTTTCCTCCCAGCAAACAGTTTTGAAAAGGCAAAATTTGTGGCTAGAGGGGATCTTTTCCCCTGGGCGGAAGATGGGGTGACAAGTGATACCTCCTGCCTCATGTCAGCCTAGCAGCCAGCTTCTTTATATAGCCTGGTTCATGGGATTTTAATTTGTTCCCCTGCATGAAAGCGATCGCTCCAATTAACTGAAACCACTAAAACAGCAAACGCGCCGCGGCGGCGTGTAGGCATGGGCGAAGGCCAAATTCTCCAGTCGGATCTGCATATGCTTCTCAGGGACTTAAGAGAGGGCTGTGGCCAAATCGAAATGTCTCACTGATTAGGATTCCTCTTAGCATCCAAACACGCTTAAATACTGGAGCTCTCCAGAGGGATGTGGTTTGGATAAAGAAGAGGTAGTTATTTTTAGGCAGCACAATGCACCTCTTAGTAAAGTTTTTCCACTCCAAAAGTCACTTAACCAGCGGCCATTTCGTGAGGGAAAGTTATTCCACACCTAGCTTTGCGCGAGCCTGTTCTCCGGAGCAGCTCCGACAGGACGCTGCAGTGGCTCGCTCAGCTGGAGCTGCCGAAATGCCAGCCCCACCGGAGAAACCCCAGGCCTGAGGGTCTCACTGGGCTTTGGGTGACTTCTGGCCAGGCAGTCGTGCTCCTCAATTCCTCCTCAACATAAAGAAAGTTCCTTGCAAAATCAAGAAGGCCTCCTGCTTAAGTAACAAACTGAACAGAGAGAGCAGTCTCTCAACTTTCCAAGTTTTTTATTTCTGCCTCATTTGCTGCTACCTCAGACTAACCAAAACTCCATGTTTGTCTAATATAAAACAAGTATTTTTGCAAAACTGCTCAAGCCACAGTAGTTTAGTCCTACCACAATAATTCACCACTCTGCTATAGCAAATGTTAATATATGAGAAAAACCTGCTGGGTATTAAAAAAAAAAAAGGAGAAAATTATTTAATGTAATGCCTCTACATTTTGGTGCATTTGATATAAGGCAGAAGGCATATTTTTCACCAGCCCAAAAATAATGTTAGTGGAAGCTTATGTTGTTCACTGCATTGCACCTCGTGTGGCCACCTACACTCAGGCCAAGTCCCACACACACCACCAAGCTGAGCTGAATTTCATACCGGTGATTCGTCCCCCAAGCAGATACTCCATAAAGTCCTTCGGGTTTGGGGCCTGGGAATCCAGCCTACTCCAGACCCAGATTTCAGCAGCTGCCGTTTTGCAGAGGGATTTTGCACCCTGCACACGTAGGAACAACGGGCCCAGGCAGGAGCCAAGGAAGACTCAAACCCCGTGTTGGTAGAGAGGTGCCACCCACAGGGACACAACAGAAGACCCCTTACCCCTCAGGTCTGTTTAGATCATGAGATTCTTTGGTCTTTTACTCTGTTTTGAGGTTTTTTTGATTGCAATATATTTTATTAAATATTTCTGCCAGTGCCTGGCAGAGATCTGAGCAACTCCTCCCTGGTGTTATCGTACTACACGTGAAATACAAGTTAGCTAAAGGTATATCACCAGGCTGTCTCAGACAGGGCTGTGGTCATTCTCAGCAGGAAGAGAGACCCTATAGAAAATAATCCCTCCTAGCGACAACTCCTCTTGGGAGAAATTTCTCTTGCCTCTGCTGGGCCGTTGCCTACAGGGGGAACCTAGGATGACAGAACTCCTAATTTAGGTTGTTCAGAGAAATGCTTAAAGCCGAGTGGGATAAACACAAGCCAGAGGTGAGGTGAAGAACAGTTTCCATTAACACCCCGTGAGGATTTGCAGGGGGAAATGGGGCTGTGGTACAGAATATGAACCTTTTACATGGAACGAAGACGCTGCTGTAAATACTGGAAGTGCGATCAGGTCTGGGCCTTGCAGAAAACTCCAGCTGAGAAACAAGGACAGCACAGATGAGAGGAGGAGCTTTCAAGGAACCAGGTCAATTGGGCAAAGCAACAAATCCTCTGTGTTTAAAAGTCACCTGAAGACAGGTGTCTGGAAGAGCAAGACTTTACTACCAACTCACATACAACCTCATTGTACAACCACAAGCAGCTCCAAAGCTGTCGATGAGCACAATGGTCTGTCAAGTTTGCCAAAGAGCCAGATGTTCCTTGCCATGGGGAAATTATCTTCCGCACCTTGGCATCTGGTTTCTGTAGCTGCCAGCAAAAGAATAGGACAGGAGCATTGTGTGGAGGGGCAGGTGGCACGTCGCAATGGCTCTTTCAAATAATTACAAAGAAAAAGTATTATGACGATTTTTGGCTGAAATGGTATGGGTAAATGCTGTGTAAAAGCCCTGTGAATGTGGCTGTGGGAATCACTGAAATTAGCATTTATCGCTTGATATTTCAGAGTGCTGGGGTAGAGGATTTCAAGAATGAAAGACTGCTTGGCAATAAAACCCTCTTCCTAGTGCTCTGCTCATCAGCAAGCAGATCCCTCAGTGAGCAGCCAAGCAGCAGGCTATGACTTGTGTGCCCACTCGCACCCACTTGTCATCTTAGAGTGAAAACCAGGCCCTTGCTAACCTTCCTGTCGGGTTGGATATTTTGGAAACCAAGGTAAACACAAGCAAAAGGTGTGAAAAATAAGATGGAAAAATAGCAGTGCTCTTTATACTCTTCTCAAGGAATGAAACATGCTTTAGAGGCTTTCGCAAATTTAGCCTGTCAATTATCCTGAGGCCAGATTATTACCTTCATGAGGTCCTTCCTTCTGAGAGGGGATTTTGCTGGTGAGAAAAGCAAAATGTTAAGGGAGCGCAGGGACAGCAGCTCCAGAAGTGAATCCTCTGCTGGTGGGAGAGGATTGTCTGCTCCATGGAGCAGCGGCTGCACCAGCCTCGCAGGCTCCCCATCCTGCTCCCGTGGGCTCAGCGGGCTGCAGCTGGTCCCTCCAACCTTCCTCTGGTGGCTGCTCCACCACTGGCTCACTTCTGCCCTTGCCAGTCCTGAGGGGACTAAATACAAGTAATAGGAAGGTCTTAAGAAGAGAAGTCTGCAAAAATTGGGAATTCTTCCCAAAACGCTGGCTTCTGTGACATCCATCTGCTCAGCGCACACATTAGCGGGTTGTTTCTTCTAAATTAAAAGCTGCGATAAACTCAGCTGCTCTCAGATCTGTCACCTCCTTTCACCTTCAGAGTTAATTTGCTGAGATAAAAGGGGCCATTCCCACCTCTTTGCTAACCACTGCCCGGGCTGTCTGCACACTTGGGGGGACCCTTGCATCCAATCAGAATAGATCATGGTCTTTTTGGTGGAAATTCGGATTTTGCCCAAGCTGCCAGAGTAGCAGATTTAAGCTGAGTCCTGTGGAAAGACAGTACAAGCTGCTGGCTCCATCCTAAAGGCCTGGCCAGCCCCTGATACTCCTGCAGGGATGGGTCCGGCATGCTGCTGAGAAGAGAAAGGATGCAGCTGCCAACGTTGCTGCAGCTGCGCAGGAGAAGACTTGTGGGGCTGGACACCCAGCAACCCATTTGCCTGCGCAGCCTTGGGAGATGGGTGTGTTGAGTGGTGCCAGGAGGCACCTGCCATGGGTCCAGCTGCTGCTCCTTCTCTCCTTTCCGAGATGCCCCGTGCCCAGGAGGGGTGGCCAGGAGCCGGCCAGGAGGGTGTTATTTCGCCCGGGACACCGGGATGCCATGGTGAATCCCAGGCAGGCATGCAAAGGACTGGGAAATACAAACCCTGCAAACAGGGAGCTGCTGGTATGAGCGTTTGGAAAGCTGGGGCCCGTTTCTGTGGGGCTGGGCTGCTGTTGGGCCAAGAGGGGTTGTTGCAGGAGCTGAGCAGGAAAGGTAAAACAATGTCCCAGATAACAGCCTAGCCCGAAACAAAGGCCAAGATGTTTATTGGGGAGGAACTTCTGCCTGGCTCCAGCCAGGCTGCCAGCAGTTTACTCTTCCCAAGGCTAACGCTGAGATCAAAAGGAAGATCTCAAACAGGAGAGGACGCCGGGGCCCCTCACAGAGCTGGGGAGGAGGGGGCCGGGCGACGATGGCCGGGAGTGCTATGGCTCCGGGAAAGGTTCCTCGGAAAAAGTCGCCGGGAGTGCTATGGCTCCGGGAAAGGTTCCTCGGAAAAAGCCACGGGGCTGCTGCAGCAGCACCGCCTGGGCGGGAAGAAGCGGGCCTGTAAATGCAGGCGGAGAAAGCACTTGGGAAACGTGACCCTGAGGATGTACCATATGCTTATGGCTTTAGGACCAGCAAACACCCTGAGAAATAGTCGAGGTCCCCCTGTTTTGTGAATTTGTCCACAAAAACATGTGAATGGGTTCGATTAGCTCCTTTGTGCCGCTCTCTGTCTGCGCTAGAAGAACATTTTTGTCTATCTGAACCTATGGCCAGACCAGGAACAGGCTGCAGATAGCTGTCTGTGAGGACTGTCCCCCTGCCCTGAGGGATGCAGGGCTACCTAATGGCTTGCTTTGATTTTCATGTATTTGGCAGGATGCAACACCCCAATGAGATACTCACACCTCCCATCTCTAAACCAGGAGCTCCTGAAAAGACCCCAGTGAAGTCTTCCTGGAGAAAACTTTGCAGAATGTCTTTCTGTGGGCTAAGGAGCTTTGAATGCTACCGGGGAAGATTTTCCAAAGGGACTTACAGTTTGGGCTGTGCCACGACATAATGCCTTAGTCAAGGCTCCCTGGAGAAGGTGAAGTGTTTCCCTTCGAGGAAGCTGCCCCCTATCCAGGTGCCCTGTACTGGGTCAACTCACTTCAGCATGGCAAAAGAAAATGGCTTTTGGCTCACTGGGTGATTTGCTCTGGCAAAACTGAGCGACCAAGTGTGCAGAAAATACGGTCTTCTGAGCCCCATGGATTTGCAGAGATGGCTCTTGAAAATGTTCAGATAGGAAATGAGAACAGCGAGGCCATGGGTTTGCACCAGCCTGAAGCTGCTGGGAGATTGCCCTGAATCTGTCCCCATACGAATTAAAGTTGATAACACATTATTCCCCCTCAACTCTCCTCTTTAAATCTCAGGACAGCAGGGTTTTCACATATCAAGCAGAGCACTTGGCACAGGACCTAGGTGAGCGGCTTTGAGGTCAGAATGGCAGCCCTTCATTTTTCTGAGCATCGCAGAAATGTATCAAGGCTATAGGGAAAATTAATATATTTTATTGGACAAGCTGATATAGCTGGAAACAGCTTGTCAGCTGTTGGGCACACAAACGCTTCCAAAATAAAAGCAAAAACTTTACAAGCTTTAAAAAAGTGCCCAGAAATGCCTCACTCCTGCCAATAGCACCTTAAATAAACTATCAAAAGTAGCCTGACAAAAACTAGAAATAGCCACATAAACCAAAGAAGTTCTGTGAGCGTGGATCAGCTCTGGGGAAATTAGAGTTGGTTTGCTTGGAAGATAGTGGAAAAATGCAAATTTCTTGCTACAAAATTTTCTTAGAAAGTGTACTCAGCCCTTCTTCTTCTGCTATCAAACTAGAGACCAGAAATTTTAATGAAAAACTTGATTGAAAACATCCATACTTGGACCAGCTCAGGCTGGACACAGATGATGCAATGCTGACCAAAGCAGTTTTTCTTTGATTTTTTTAGAAAAAAGAGCTCTTATATTCTAAAATATATTAAAAATATATTCTAAAATATATTCTAAATATTCTAAAATATATTCTAAAAATAGTATAGGAAATCCCTGGAGGTGACCGGGTGTTCGGGTGGTGGCTTGGAGAGCCCAGGCAGCCCAAGTAGCTTGAATGAAGAAGGCCTCATTGCATGAGAAACATTAATACTGTGAATGAACCCAAACTGGGGAATTCCAGATCAGGAGCCTCACCCTGTTTTGTGTTTGGTCCTATTCCTGTCCTTGACTAGACCTGTTCCTGAGTCTGAAGATCTCCTAGACGCTGGTATAGTCCAAGATTTGGATTTTTAAGAATTTGACCAGACAGAAGTCAAGACAAAATAGAGCATTTCTCATTCTCTGTATTCTTTCACGCTTCTTTCTTTCCTATTTTCTGTGTTTTATGATGTGAGCAGTAAGGAAGTTTAGAAGATTGGGGGTCAATCCGCAAGGCACAGCTGAAGCATTATTTAATCAGTTATCACCCAGGCACTTGCTACCTGCTTTGTCCAACTAGAAGGTGTTTAAAAAAATAAATGTTTCCACTTAAGTAGGAGCCATTTTTCTGACATTACTTATTCATACCTAGAATGTGCCTCACGTCATAGCCGGGTCCGGCTGCAGAGTTTATCATAGCTTGCCCTCTAATGCAGAGCACTTCACATCAGCAAGAGAATGAGAACATTACAAGCACAGTCCACGCAGTGTGTTTTTCCTATTGCTGTGCAAAAGACATTTCAAGTAAGGTTGCCATCAAAGCCGTATCGGAAGAACTAAGCATAACAAGCACCAACTCAGGACTGCCGCAATTCGTGCGTCAGGGTGGAAACCAGGACTGCAGAAGCAGGTTTCCCTCTCTTCAGTCTCCTCATTGCAGTAAGGTTCTTGTCAAAGGCACCAAAAATCAGCCCGTTGGAATATCAGACATTTGTTTAAGTCGTGGTGGCTGCCAGAAGATAACAGCCTTCTGTGGAAAATTACAAATCATTCTGCGTAATGCCGTGCTGATTACTGTGAAAGCAATGGCAGTGTTTGGATTTTCCTCCTTTTTTGCCTGTCTGTGTTGCTCGGCTGAAGAACGCAACGCGGCCGTCGTGCTAAGGCAGCTTTTTGCATTCTCATCTGTGCAACTGGCCCCGCATTGCTTTCAAATGGCTCTTCTACCCCTTGATGGAAATGTTGAGTAGGTGTCTGCCCATCATCCTCATGGAAAGCCGTTGTGGGCTCCTCCGTGGTTCCCCTCAGTCAGCAGTGTCGCGTGGCTGTGCTGGGATGTGGCAAGCGATTTTTACCTTCCAGTTGAGCCTGAAGGAGCAGAAGCATTAATGCATGAAGCCGTTTGCCCGAGCTCGCGGTGTGAGCAGCAAAACCAGCGTATGCACCTTGAGGTCTGCAGTCGCAGGGAAGGACTCACCCTGCTGCTTGCTCTGGTGCCCAAGTGGCGTTGGCAGTGCCCATCACTGTGGTAGGAGAGAGCACAGCCGAGATGTCCTCTCCCACACCCCGCGTATTTGCCCAGAGCTTCCTGGGCTGGCCTGTTTAAGGTGAGCTCAGATCAAACCCTGGCAGCAGCATCATGATATTATTGCACTAGGCAGGTCCTGGAAATAGCAACCAGAAGGATTAGTAATGAGGGAGGCCTGGGAAGGGACGATTTTATCATGAGCAATTACCCAAAGGGAATTCTCTGCTAACGGAGGAGAACGTTTTGTTGCCATAACGAAGCTGGCACTTAATTCTATCTGATGTGAAAAAAAAAGGTTCATCGCCACCACTTTTCCGTGCTATAGGAAGAGAGGCTCCTCGAGGCACGGACCCTGCAATACGCCGCCCGTGTGGCCCCCCACGGCCCGGCAAAACACAAGTGCGGTGTGGCCAGCACGTCCTTTTCTGGTGATTCACCAGCCCGAAAAGGATCCTGGACACTTCAGCGGAGGCATGCACGAAGTCCTCCGTCGCTGTGAGTCATTGCTCTGCCAAACTCCAATTTTGCACGAGAAGCATGTTTTACTCGTATTTTGTGAGCACTTATTTTTCTCGGTTCCCTCATTTGAGGACACACCCTACCTGGGAGGTGCTGAGCACCCAGAAATCGTGTGAAACTTGTGGCTTCTTCTGTGGTATGTGGGACCAGATCTTACTTGGGTGTAAATTAGTACAGACCTCCTGATTTTAGAGGAGCAACTTAGTCACGTTTGTGACTGGTCCAGTGGGCTACGTAGAACATTCACATAAGATCAGGAAAGTGAAACTTCACTTAGGTCACTGCAAAGAGAGGGGATTTTTTTTAAGGGTTCATTGCAAACAGATCTTTCTTTCCTTCTTTGGTCTCCTTGCAACCATCTATTAATGCACCCAAAAGGTCTTCTTCCCCAGTGGCAGCGAAAAGTCTGGTAGTTTTTATGGAATTTTCCTCTTTGGTGAGCTGTACTTGATATAGATCTTTAGTTGGTATTGCTCTCCCTTTCTCTTCCTTAACGTTATAAAGCTAAACCATGTAATTATTAGCTGACATAGTTAATACATGTAAGTGATCCTGAGCTGAGGAAATGTAGTGGTTGGTGCTGTTGCAGGCTTCCTTTCTCCTTGCATATAAAACTTGATAGGTGCCGTTGGATTCGGGCACGCTGTCCCATTTAAATGATTAATGCTCTAGCAAAGATTGCACACATACTTCGCACGGCTTCCCCAGCAATCTTGAGTAGGCCTCTGGATGCTTTGGACACGAGACAAACCCTCAGGATTTCTTGGTGATCACAACACATATCCGCTGCTCCACTTTTACTACAAAATGCAGCGAAACTGAGACAGTCCTGTCTGTTTGTGCTGTTTGGGCAGACAAACAGATACTCAGCATCCAGCACTACCTTTAATCAAGTATTTCCCTGCTCTTCTCCAAAGGGTTGGTATCATAACCATAATCTTCACCGAGTATCAGCCCCAAGGGAATCTGCTGATCCAACAGGCCCAGGGCTGTGTTATAGCAGCATGGTATTAGCTGGGTCTTCCTCTGTGTGGTCTCGCCTGTGAGTAATATTTTGACAGGGGAAACAATTTGTACCCTGCCATCTCCTGAGCTAGCCGAACGTCCACGCGCCTGTTGTTAATGCGCTTCGTCTAATGAAAGCATCAATTCCTAGCAGTGATAGTTGTCATTAAATCAATAGGACGTGTAGCGCATTATTCTGGTGCTTAACGGGAACACTTGAGCAGCTTGCTAACAAGCCCTGCTAACACTGGCATCCTGCAGCCTGAAAGTTTCCCACCCTGCATCTGCAGAGCATAATGGTATTTGGCTTGCCCCAAAAGGTGGAAAGAGCCCCAAATGCACCCTGACCAACCCAGCCCCAAGTAGCCCTGATTCCTTTGCATTCGGGCTCCTTCCTTTGTTCTTGTCTGCAGAAAGCAAAGCGTATTAAGCAGTTAATTGAAGCAGCTTCATTCCTTCGCATTTGTCTCAGGGTGACATCATGCACTAAGACACAGCATCTTAAGTACAGACAGTTGAAAAACAGAAACCTTAAAAATAAGGTTTATAGTGACCCCACTTGCCACCATTCCTCAACATTTTGGCATGCTGCATTTTAATGTTTGCAAGCCATATCTGAAGCTGCCAAAAATGCTGAGCAGAAAGGAGCAGGGGACACCACTGAGGAAACACTGCTGAAAGAAGAACTTTCCCTTTCCGCTTGGTTCTTACAAATGCTTTAACCGTATTTTTCCCCCTGATTTTTCAGCACTCGAAACCTGTGGAACGCCTTTGCTCCAGTAGAGGCACTTCAGAATTGAATGAATCGCTGACAGCAAATGTCACGTACCGTTTGCTGCAGGTATTCAAGCCCTAGCACAGAGACAATCAGTTTTCAGTTTGCCCAGGAATTTATTTCCCCCCCAAGGAAGCACTAAACCAAATCCTTGTCTTCCCTAAGGGGTTCCTCAATTTCTCACTCACTAGCATCTAAACCTGATACTTTTTGGTCACTTAAAGCCATCTGCTTGAGCAGACCTGAGTCTTTCAGTTTTTCAGTGGGTTGGCATTAAAGGTAAACTTTCTGCCCTGGCTCTTCAGTCTGCTGGGAGGGACCCAAATTCCCAAAACAGCCTCTTCCTTTCTCCCAGGGCATTAATGTGTTCATTGACACAGTGGGATCGAGGCCTGCAGACTGCCTGCTGCAAAAATAAGGATAACAACAACGACCCGCTGACGAGGGGATCATAATTAGTTTATGTTTGGAAAGCGCTGCAACTGCTGAACATTTTATGCATGTCTGTTTGTAGAGGTAAATGTGAAGGCAAGGAGGGGCAGAGATGTCAGAGTAGAGAAATAAAAGAGTAAAAGGAGCAAAGAACGCGGCAAAGAGGAAGACCGGAGGTGTTCAAGGACAGACACAAAGAGTCAAGCTGATTATGGAGAAGAAGAGACTGTGCTTCAAAACGCTACATAGGGGAACGGTGTGAAAGGAGCAGTAATGACAGGGAGATGGACAGAATGGGCAAACCACGGACTGACGGCAAAGGCGCAAAAGGGCAAGGACAGATACACGCAGCTCCACAATTAGCGGCTGTGATTTACATTTGCTCCCTTGTTGTTTCATCCTTCCCTGGCAGATGTCCTACAACCAGAGATAGCCAGGTATATATATGTGGGAAAGGGGGGGCGAAGTGGATTTTAAATAATTGGACTAACCCTGAGATACGGAAGAGACTTTTTAGTAGCCTATAAACCCTAGGCAGGGAATTTCTTTCAGAAATAGGTTTTAATTAAGTAATAGCTGAGTCCTGCTGCCACTTGCATTCCCTCTCCTGCACTCCCAAACCTGCCTTTGACAGGCGGCAAGGTCACTCCTCCAGCGAGTCATTGCCCCCAGGGTCTGAAGGCAAGCCCTGAAGGCAGGTCCTGCATGCTGCAGTGCGACCAGGACACAAGTAAACCTGCAGCCAGCTAAATGTGAGATGGAGAGAAGCAACATGTGCATTTGTGAGCCTGTCAAAAAGACGAGGCCTGAATCAGCCAAACCCACCCTTTGCTATCTAGATAGCCTGCTTTCCAGAAATAAAGTGCATGAACGTAAGCTGACTTCTGTCATATAGCTTAGGGAGAGAGCTCCCCTCCTTCTTGTGTGATGAAAAGAGATTGACAAATACAGCTCTAAAAAGTATAATATCTTTCAGGAAACGCAAGCACTGGTAAGCAATGCATCTTATTTGAATGCAGCCTTTCACTTGGGCTCCCTGGGGCTTGTTCCCTTTCTTAGAGGTGGCAGCTTGCTTTTTTCCTGGCCTTTCTGCTCCCTGTTACTCTGAAGAATTAAATACTGAATGATGAAGCTTATCCCCTTGTTGTATTACTCCAGCCTGAGACATATTGGGCCAATAATTTAAAAATTTGGCCTTCTGTTCTTGTTATTGCAGTTTTACTGTCAGAGAATGGAGCCTCGGCAGAGGCTGAAGTCCAAGAAGTACCACTTCATTTTGGTTTTACTAGCCCAGAAATGCGGCATTATCTATTCCCTGCCTTCCTGTAGGTATAATACATCCTGTAATGTGAAATCGCCTGCCTCCCGCCACCAGCTGCGGCGCCCAGCAGTTTGAGGATAGTGGAGCTTGTAAATGGTAGTGCTCCGAAACGGCAGCCGCTTTACAGGGGTAATGCTCCCAAACAGCAATTGGCCTGCCTTTCAGTGACCATTTTAAGAGACGCTTTCTACCCTTACCCCAGCATTCATGCTTCTCAGGCCAGATTTCTGTGCTCTCGGACAGAGCCTCAAAGTTGTTTTGGATTTCAACTTGATTTTTGGTGAGGGGGTGGGAGGAAGAACGCGGGAGCATATGTTTTCTTCACTGGGGCAAATCTGTTTCAGCTCTGTCTTCTCCTAATCCCCTTCCTCTACACACACACACACATGCACACAGAGTTTCTACCCCAACCATTGCACCTAAGCTTGAACCCAAGTGCTTGGGGAGCCGGCAAGGCTGTGCGGCTAGTGGAGATGCTAGAAACCAGGGAGGCGCTTTAGCTCTATAACTTTGATGTGTTTTCGAGGAATTTTTACCACCTCTGCTAATGCAGTGACATTGCCTGAACCTGAGGGGCTTCGTGCCTGCAGCACCTCAAGGCTCGTGGCTGATGTCCGGAGGATCAATAAGAAAAGCTCCTGGGACTTGACAGCATTAATGGTAACGTGATAGACCCATATATAAACACAAGTACCTACATGCATTAACTTTGCGTCACCGATCAACAGCTCGAGGAGTGCTTGTGGCTGGAGTCAGCACACCCCAGGACATCACTCCTGAACAGCTGGTTTCTTGGCCTGGCAGAGCTCACACCACGACAGCCTGGGAATTGCCCGGCAGGTCAGGATAAGTCTCCTCTCAATCGTAACTGAGGCTGCGAGAGCTGCCCTGCCTCTGGGGTTCCCCGTTCGCCTGAGCGCGGCTCGGGAGGCACCTCGCCTGGGGAGCCCCGGGCCAAGGCAGAGCAGCCACTGGTTGCGGTGCCTTAAATCCCCTCTGGCGTTAGGCGTAAGGGCTGCGACCCCCTGGTTTCCTAGCTGGTCGGGGGAAGCGCTCTGTACTAGCCCTGGGCATCTCTGTGTTTTTTTTTTCTAAGGGAGCGTGAAGGAGAAAAACAAGCCTGAGGTCAGCCAGGTAAAACGCAAAGGTCCCCATCTCCGCTGGAAGGCTTGGCAGGGGTCTGGATGGCACGAAAGGGATGAAAACAGCTGCGTGGGGAAGCCGGTGCCCCCTCGCACTCAGCGCGGGAGCCGGAGCCAGGCAAAGGCGGGCGGCAGTGTCCCAGCTTGCTCCTCACTGGCGGCGCTGATTCAGTGCTGCAGGGCTTGGGAATAGCTCTGGCTCCCAGCTGGCTCCTGCTTCCCCCTGGAGCCAGGAGCCTGCAGCAGGCTCGTGTTAAAGCCGCCTTGCTAAAGGTGGCTCTGTCGACAGAAGGAATCCTCTAATAGGCATGAATCCGTTTTTCTCCTGAAGAGAGAAAATCCCCCAAACCCACGGGGCAGCAAAGCCCCGAAACGCCCATCTGGGGAGCCGCGGGCAAGCTGGAGGCACCAGCAGGTCCCTGGGTAGCTGAAACTCCAAATGTTGCTGTTCCCAGGAGGAAAAGGTCTCCGCTGCTCTCCCAACCCACCACGGGATGTTCCTACCTTCCTATCCCTGAGCTTTCATGCTGTGTTGGAGAGGCTGTTTCATCCCCCGGAGCCCAGCCTGGGAGCTCTTGCCCTGAAACCCCTCCAGCCTCTGGCATCACAGTGGGACAGCTCCACGGAGCGCCCTACCTGAGCCCGGAGAGACTTGCGGCAGCTGCCATCCCCCTTTTACGAGATAGAAGAGGTGGGAAGGGAGGGAAATGAAAAAGTAAAGCCAGGTGGGAAGAACCTCCTTGCATAAAACATTCATTGCCCAGTCGCAGAAAGGGAAAAAATGCTCGGACGGACGCTTGTCACCAGTCCAGAAACACATCGAAGTGAAAGTGCGTAATGTGTTGGAAAAAACGGTATGCATTAAATAATATTTTCCTGCCAAAACTCGGAGGGGGGGGGGAAAGAAAAGAAGAAGACATCAATTAAAGGGAGAATGGAAAGTATTTTGATGGAAAAATGTCAACAAGCTCTCCTAAAAGCAACAACAAGCAGCAGTGATTATGCTTGTACAAAACAAGCCTTCTCCTCAGAGGAGAACACTTTTATTTTGCCAGCTTCAGATCCCTGATCACAGATCACCTACGTTTCCCACAAGAAAAACAAACAAAATCCACAGACATCCAACTCCCCCTTGAATTTTCCCCAGAGCTCTGGGTAGCACAGAGGAAAACAGAAATAAGCCAAAGAAATGAAATAAGATGGCAAGGTCCAGATCCTCAAAGACCTAAAAATAGCTCTGCAGACTGGGCTCTGGGTTGCCGATGACGTTTGCACGATTAGATCCAAGAGCAGCTGTCTGCGTTCCCGCACGGCAGGCAGAGTTGCGCCACCCGTCTCCCCGCTGCTGCGAGGAGCCCCGGCCCCGGCCCCGCTCCGGCCTCAGCCAGCGGGTCAGTGCTGACTGCGGATCCTGGCTCCTAACTCAAACCCAGGCCCAGGAAGGGATTTTCTAGGTGTTTGGGTTGCTGTAGGTTTAGTGGCTTGCAGATGACTTCTAGGTTTTTTTATGCGCTAATCCTACATGAGTGTTAGAGGCTGACGGAGACATAATCCAGGCTCCTTGAGTGAATCTCATGGAGTTTTGTTCTTAGACAGAAAATGAACCAGGTTAAGCAGGGATTAGAGGGGACGCGCCACATGCTTGCTTTGCCCCATAGAATTGGAATTGTTTACATGTGCATGGAGAAAAAATAAATGGTTTGGGGAAAAAACAGTCGTAAAAATTAATGGGTTTTCCCAAGTGAACAAAAATAATAATAAAAAGGCACCTCAGAGGGTTGGGGAGACTTCAGCAGCCGCTTTCTCAAAATGACAGGCACACAACATCGGAAAGCCCTAGAGCCTGGAGGTCTAAGGGAAAATATATCCAGGATGGAGCCAGGTCCATGGAAAGGTGGAGGCTTTGATGGCAATGGGCAGATCTGACAAAAATCAAAGTTTTGTTGAGCAAAGAAGGAGATGATACTGCCTGATAGCGGGGAAAGCACTATCTTTAGACCGAAAATATTGCAAAAATTTGGGTTCTCTTTTGCTTGTCCCAAGGGATTCTGGGAATTACATTGTCCTGGGAAGGCCCCAGATAAAAACCGCAGTCTCTGGTTGGTGGTGGCGACAGCCCACGGGTTGTCCCCCGTATCCTCGGGGTTTTGCAAGCCCCAGGAGGCCAGGTCCTGCCCCCCCGAGGGCTTTTTGCCCGCAATGCTGGAGCCAGGTTTGCGAACGCCGAGCGAGCTGCGGATTTTCTGCATCTGCTATTTTAAGCTGCTTCCGTCAGAGGTGAGGAGTCGGAAGTTGCCATGCCGACGGAGAATTTCAGGCCCTAAAATAGTCAAAACTTGCTCCCACCTTCTGCAAGTGCACGTTCGCTTCCTGGGAAGGGGGCGAGCAACAAACCGGTTGGACTCAGCTCCTCACTGGGGGGCTGCAAGGATCCCTCCTTTGCTGGGGAGAAAAATGTCCCCTGGACATCTGCATTTGGGTGAACAAAGTAGCCACGGGCAACAGAAAGCAGCAGCAATTGCGGGATCCTGACAATCGCTTTAAGTCATTAAAAGACTCTTATGATTCTTGTTTTTACTGTTATCACCACTTCTATAGGTCCTAGCCTACGAACCCTGATCAGGAATCCAAGCCCCAGGGGACTGTGTGTGATACGCAGGAAGCAAAGAAATCAGGTAGTTGAGGAGGAAAAAGAAATGTGCATTTCGCAAGCAAGCCTGGCACTACGTTTGTGGAGCAATATTGTTCCATCACATTGTAAAAGATTTTCAGGTATATGCTGAGACACCGGAGGGCTGAACCAAGCACCCAGATATGTCCCAGGGCCTTGACACTTCCAGCCATGCCTAAGCGGTTTTTTGCATTTTCCCTTGCTCAGTTTATTGGGGTATTTCACGGTCCGATTTTCCTCTTATCTGAGCCTCGTAACGCTATAATGAGCCCCTTTGAATATTGCAGGAGTACTAAGATTTTGATAAAGTGCCTGAAAGTAGGACCAAACTGTCTAAATGGAAAATGTGCTCATGTGCCAGGTGCTGCACAAATACCTGGGAGGAACGATCCCCACCTGAAAATCTTATACTCGAGCTAGGCAAGACCTAGCAGGGAAGCGAAAGCGCCAAGAGGGGAAGTGCTGGAGCCTGTGGGTCTCGGAGGCCCGAGCTGGAGGCTGCTCACAGGCTTTGCTTAGGAGCGCGTTGCAATGCCAGAGCTGCCAAGGGCTCCAAGCCGCTGTAGGGCAGCAAAATGCAGCTTTGCCTCCATGGCGGCGGAGCTCGGAGGTGCCCTGTGGTCGGTTCCCGAAGCCCTTGCTTGCGGTGGTTTCTGGAAACGGCTTGGTGCTCGCCTGGCTTGCTCTAAAGCAGGACGGGCAGGATTTCAGCCGTTCCTCACAGCAGTGTGTCTAACTGGGTTGGAGAGGTTTCTCCACCCATCCATCCTGGCGCTGCGCTCTCTTTCCCATAGAAAATCCCCTTCCTCCCCACAATTCCTAACCGAAATTGGTGAATTCGGCTTTTTTCTGGAGTGTGCCACCTTGCAGCAGCAACGGTGGCACAGGCCACAGGCTGGCCTGCCCTCCCTTGCCATTCCTTCTTGCTTTTCCCTCCGCCGGCAGCACCGGATCACTAGGAGCCCAGCGCCAGGACGGCTGGCCCTCAAGCACGCCATGCCCTACCTCGGTTTCCTGCGGCAGTGATGCTCTGGTGAGCTTATTCTCCAGGCTCCCGGCAGCATGAATGCAAATGCCGTTTAGCCATCCCCGAGTGAGGAGAAAATCAATTAGTTTTACATGCCCGGAGCCGGCCGTGCTCCCTGCCCGAGGTAGCGCTGGAGCAGCCCCGCGGACGCTCGACACGAATCCCAGCAGAGCAGGAGGCTCTTGGCCTTCCCCTGCCTGCTGTGAAGGCCAAAGTGCAATTCAGCAGCGGGGAGCTACAGCTCACCTTTCCTTTCCTGCCTTCTGCCTTTTTGTCCCTCTCTCCTGTTGTTTTTCCCTCCTCGCCCCTGTAGCCGATGGTCTCCCTGCAGGCCGCACTCGCAAATGCAATTCTTGGGCTGTGTGAATATTTCACAAGCGTCGAGTCCCCGGGGTCAGCGCTTGCCGAGGAGGCAGGCTCCGCGGGGATGGAAATTGCAGCACAGGACAACCTTGACGAAAGCTCTGTGCGCCGAGGGCGTCTCTGCCCAAGCGGATGCCAGCCTGCAACAACCCGGGGAAGGCCTCTTAGCCTTTTCAGAAAAGACTTCTTGACTTGCCTTTGGTGGCCTGGGTAAATGTGGAGATAAATACAGCTTTGTGTCTCCCCAGGATAAACCATTTTATAGATCTGGAGATCTAAGGCTGGCTGGATCTCTTAGGATTCTCCGCTCTGAGCTCCTCATAAGACAGATGGAAATATCTTCCCTGCCATAGATATATAATGTCAGAGCCTGGAGCGTGGTACGACTCTTCCGGTGAATCTTTGTCCACCCGATGGCTGGACAGAGGACACTCACCACGTAATTCCCTCCATCCCAACGCACATAAGTAACCGATAATCAAGTGCGTACCAAAGCCAAACAGCAGATTAAGTGTCTTCATCGCAGAAGGGTGGGCTGGGCCCTTGCTTTCCGTCCCTATGCGTGTCCGTGACACCCAGGTCTCCATCTCCCACAGGCCCGTCTCCTCACCCTCTTTGGCACTTGCAGGCCACCACGATGGGCTGGCGTCTAAGCGCCTCAACACCCGTAACCATCCCAAGTTTTCTGCACGCTCGCTGAGGCCTCCTCCCTGCCTGATCTCTGCTTCGCTTTGGGTTTCCGTGCCGCCCCGGCACGCAGGCTCAGGTTATTGGGCTGCAGAAGTGTTTGCCTCTCTAGCAGGGCAGCACAGCTGCCTTATCACGGCTGCCCATAGTTTATCTTAGCTACCTGAAAAGCAACCACGGCCCTTTGGAGAAGGAAGCGCCAGCAGCGGCGTGTGCCATCTCTCTCGCCGACAGTGGGTGGCACTCTGCAATCAAAATAGCTTTGCTTCCCCTGCGTGCCGATTTACTCATTTTTCAGCAGGGTATTTTTGCTCCGTGTGGTTTTGGTGGGGCAGGGGAAACGGGTCTATCTCTGATCACATCTCAAACGCAAGGTCACTTAGAGGGGACTTCCTCTGGCAAACTCTGGGCTGTCTTGGTGATGCTACCCCAGGAAAATCAGAAATGGGAGAGTTACTGTAAAGGCTGGGCCTGCTTTGAGTTGTGCTCTTCAGAACTTCTTTTTGTTTCAAGAAACAAGAAGTGTCGATTAGAAAAAGCTGGCATGGCTCCCATTTTAACACCCTTTTTTGTCGTGAAGCAAAGAATAATTGCTGGCCCACTTCTTCAGAATGTGCTAATTTGTGACAGTCCGTCTCCTACAAATAAGTTGAAAATCCTGGTGGATACCTGGAACTCAGTGTTTTGACTCACTCTTGGTAATGAGAGATGTGGAACTTGATTTGCATCTGTCGCAATAATTTTCTTTTGCATTTCTCTTCTCTTGGAGTTGAAACGAAGATACCGGGGTCTGGGTTTCATTTGCTCTAGGACTTTCTTGCAGGCCAAATCTCCGTAAATTGGCTGTTACTGCAAATCTTCTGCTAAATGGAACAGATTGTAAGCGAATGATGAGGAGACGGTGGGTTTCAGGTGTGTGCTATTGCATTTTCATACATGTGCAATGGCAGAATTTAATTCATCGCTAGGAGAAAGGACACAGCAACATTTGCCTGGAATGATATGCTGGGTAGGGATGCAGACCCCTATGAAAACAATGTTCTCAGGGCTATTAACAAAGGTCCTGTGATATTAGCAAACATTTGGCAAATTTTATTTAAAAACTGAATGATATTTTCAACCTTAACCACACCCTGGAGAGGGAAACAGTGGGATGCTAAAGAAACAAAAAGAAAACAACTGCGTATTCATGATAAAAATAGAGATTCTTGTGATCTCTGAAGGTATTGCCATGTTTCAAGGTGGCCCATGCGCCAGAGCAAAACCAGCGTGTGTATAGGTTATACCCAAATCCGAGTTTCCTGAGTGATGGCTGGTGAGCCATTTGCCAGTGATATTATTATTATACCAGGAGGTGTCAGTCTGTCCTGCCTCTGCCCAGATGCGTGCACTTGCAGGAGGTGTAAGGTAGGGGTTGCTTAGTGTTCATAGCTGTGACTAGGCTTAGGTTTGCCCTGGTGCTAAGCTTGACCCATGAGTCGGACCATTGTCCCTGTTTTCAACAGAGCAACGCGACCAGGTTTCAGTGGCAGCAAATTACCCCGATCGCTGGAGTGAAGCGGGAACGCGCAGGAGGTGGGAAGGGGAACCACGGCTTCCTTGTGGGCCTGCAGTAGCGCTCGGCAGTTGTGCTTCACTCGGCCTGTCTAAATCATATAGTGCCCTGCCCCAGCCAGGGGGGTGGCAGGGTTATAAAACAGCAGCACCTCCGTCGTCTCTCCCGAGGACGTTTGTCCAAGGTCCTCCATTCTCTGCCACATCTCCGCCACTTCAGCTTCCCCAGCGCAGATACAGACCCCAGTGAGGGAACTGGAACACAAACAAGCTCAGAGACAAAAATACTACTGTCACCCAGGCGCCCCCTATTAAATGATTTCTGCTGGCGGGGGGTTGGATGAGAAGCGTGCCGTTGGTGGCTGGACGTGCAGAAAATCCATATGCAATTCATACCGGACCCCTTTGCGGCTCTCCATGGGGCTGGGGCGCCTCCGGGCTTGCCCTGAAATGTTTCCCCAAATCCGGTAGCGTTTCCTACCAGCCTCTCTGCCTGCCTGGGAGCTGGGGCAGGAACATGTGTGCAAGGATCACCCCGCGGGGCCGGCCGCACAAGGCGACAGCCACCCCGGAGC
This sequence comes from Apteryx rowi, assembly GCF_003343035.1. Taxonomy (NCBI): domain Eukaryota; kingdom Metazoa; phylum Chordata; class Aves; order Apterygiformes; family Apterygidae; genus Apteryx; species Apteryx rowi. The sequence goes on along the minus strand of NW_020450794.1, from coordinate 1,670,540 downwards.
AGTGAGGCTTCCCCAGCCTGTCGGTTTTCATTTTGGACCCTTGCTTCACACTTGGTGGGCTATAAGCTCCCAGAGAGTTATTTCTGAATAGGCACAAGAATAAAGGGGAATTTTTCTATTCCTGTTGGCTAAAAGGGAACACCAGGAGTAAGGTTACACAGCTGGTTGCAGCCGACGGTTTATCTGGAACCCGGATTGGACTGAATGCATTTAGAAATAAAAGCTGTATTTTCCAGCAAGGCTTCTGAAGTGCATCAGGGAGACTCTCCTAAGACACCTGCAGGCTTTCCACCTGGGGAATTGTTTTTTCTTGTGTTAATTAAAGTCTAAAGTCTAGACATATAGGAATTTCCCTGCTGCCAGTCGGAATCACTTTCCATGGAGTCCAGATCCCGGGGAACGGTTCAGGGTCCTGAACAGGTCGCTGTTGCAAAGCCTGGGTCGTGCTGCCGAAGTGCGGGCGCGCGGGTGCAGGTACCTGCACATTAACTGACGTGTGCCTGCTTGTTTATCCCCTTCAGCCTCTTGTGAAATACTTCTCCCACACGCGGTGTGTTTTCAGTCCAGCAACTGCTCTAAATGTAATTATCCAATTTTGCTGAAATTGTTTAAGTGTCATTAGCCAGTGTAATTATCTAACAATAGAGCCAGGCCAAAAATTAAAAGTAGAATGAAGAAAAAGAGGGGAAGGGAAAAGAAAACTGAGGCATTTGCAACAGATTTTTTTGGAGTATTTTTCCTATTTGCTTTTGACAGTATGGAGAAAAAAAAAACTTCAAAGCTAGGAAAAAAAATGGTTTCACGATGGAAAACAGCCCTTTCCCTTGTCATCAGAATTCAATCTTTGAAAACAATTTTCTGGCTAAAAGTGCTGACACAGGGAAGAGGATCCTTTGCTCTCTTCCCTGCATTCCCCTTTGATGGCCTGGTGGCACAGGAGAGGTGGTGTCTCCTTGCCCCACGTGAGTGGGGTCAGCCATGAGCAATGTCCCAGGAAGAAAAATGTGCCCCAGACCCACTGGAACTGGCCAGTGATGCTCTCTTGCAAAAGACGCTAAGCCTCTGTGCTCGGCCTCGTGTTCCCAAGATAATCATCTGAGGATGAAGCAGGAGCCTTCCCCCAGACCTGCGGTCAGACGCCATGCAATGCACAGCAGCATCTCAGAGGTCTGCATCCTTCTTTACCCAAAATTACCTTTACAAGAGCATGCAGTAGTCACTGCCTCTGTCTTCACTGCAAGACCCTGAGGTCACGGGCGATTTGGCAGCTCAGTTCCTTTCTTTGCACTCAGTTCTTCCCCACTTTCTGTACCATGGGAACAGACACATTAAACATTACAGACATCAGATCAGCACAGCCCTCTCAGCTCAGTAAAGGAGGTTAGATGCCAGCTCGACAAGCCTAGGCTTACTTCTATACATTTACTTTTCATTCTTCGTTTGACTAATTAAGCAAGAAAGCTAAGTCATAAAGGAATATGATTAAATCAAATGAAGCAGTGTAGAGTACACACTTAACTGTGCAGATCATAGGTCGTTGCATTTGTACTTGTTTGCTTAGCCCACTCTGGACAAAGTCCCAGCAGATTTTGAGCATTTAATTGTCAGCTCTTCATTTTTTACAGTTCATTGCTTGCAAGCCTTCAGACTGCATGTGCATCAAGAGGCAAAGGGCCAAATCCTGCCCCATCCCGCCCCACTGCGGATGAACCAAATCAACCGGTGCAGTGTGCACGCTGCTGCGGGTGACTCGCGGCCGTGCCTGGGTGCTCTGGATTGAGCACAAACAGGAGACAGCGGTGTTTGACTGCGGTGATGTTTCCCCGCATGGTGAGACCTGCAGGGCTCTATCCCCATCACTGTGTGCTTTGGGTTTTCCGCTCGGGCTGCAACCCAGGCAGGATTTGGGTGTTTTTACAGCAGGAGCGCCCGCTGCCCTGCTGCCCTTCAGGGATTTCCCAGGTGCCCTGTGGAGGAGAAACAAGTCCCCTCATTTTGGGGAGGAAAACCAGGGAGATGGGAGTGACCTGCAATCCCTTCCCTGTCCCAGTGGCACCTGGGTGCGGGCACCACAGGGCTGAGCTCCAAGCGGCTTCGTTAGCTGGCCCTGGCCCTCGGTCCCCTTTCCTGCCTCATTAGCAGCAGCTGGCTGCAGCGCCCGCACGGGTAAGCCAGGATTCAGGATGGATGATGGAAGGGCAAAAGCCAAAACACCAGCACTTCTAGTGCCCTGAGGGCATACAGGAGGCCATGCATCTACTGGCTTGAAGAAGATATTATTAGTGGAATTTGGGATTCCTTTTGGATTAAGCATCGTGCGGCACTCGCAAGGCTGTATTTAGCTGGCATGTCTGAGCTCTGCCTGAAAATCTGATTTCCCTTCCATTACTTATAAAGCTGTATTTGCCTCCCCTTCTTTCTTTTTAAACTTTTCATCCTGTCCAGTCGTAACATGCATCTCCCTGTTATGTTCTTCAGATGTACTTCTCTGTTTTTACTTGAACTAAATATTTCTCTATGCTCTTTTCTCTCCCTTTCCCAGTGTTGGCCCTTTCCCCAAATTCCTGGCGCGAGCAGTTTGTTTTCTATGGTTTTGCTTCAGCTGAGCTTGGTTATTGAATGTTCTTTCTTCCTTCCTGAGAGATTCCTGGTCCAGCCCCCCGGCTGTTTTTCCAACACATTAAGTGTTTCCATGTCTTTCCTCTCCTCCACTTTGAGAAGATTGTTTTATCCTTCCAAAAAGTTGCAGTAACATTTTACATGTCTACTCCTGGCCTGTTTTCCTAAGGAAACAAGGTGCATTCACTAGTGCTGTGTGCGGGTATGTATGTGTCTTTCTATCTACCTGATGGTTCCCTCAGATCTTGAACCCATTGGTCAAATTAAATGAAGATGGGCATAGAGTTAGAGATCAAAGACTTCAAGTTCTTGAAAGTCTCAGGAATACTTGGGAGTGAGCAGACGAGGAAGATGCTCTGTGTTCTCTAATGAAAGGGCAGGCTAAGAGTGGCAACACATTTTTACTTACTATGGTTGTGTGGAAAAAAATGAAAATGTGACCCATGGGTTCCAGATCCAAAGGCAAATGAAGAACATGTGCTTATTTTTTTTTTAAACCCCGTGCTTTTTAAACCATAAAATCTTGTGATTTGGAGGGACCAGACCCATGACTTTTAAACTCTTGGGTATGAAAGCAATGATGTTGGAGTCTCCTCACAGCCAAGAGTAGTCAATAGACCATCACGACCCCACGAAGGTACTGTCTCTCCTCCTCTTTGTGCTGGTTCCCTGCCAAGCTGTTCCCAGAGGCAGGGAAGCAATGTTCCCGCTCCAAAGCTGTGCTCTTGCCTCCGTATACGTGGCACAGACCTGGGGAGTGGGCAGCATGGAGCAAAGCTCCCTTTTGGCATTGAAATTGCTCCTTGTTATGGCTGCTATTTGCAGGGGATCTTCTCCAGGGTGCACATTCGCTTTCCTCCCTGGCTGCATTTGGCCCTGATATGGGTGTTTCGCCTATGGTTCCCACACCAAGAAACACCCTTTGGTGCAACCCAGCTTCTCCCTGCATGCAGACAGCTTTTTACAGGATTTCAATGGGTCGGGCTGAAACAACTCCACATCCAGAAGTGCCACTGCCAAAGGAAGGAGACGGGGCCTTTGCAAAGGCCTTCATAATGTTCCTGTTGCTCTGGCTGGGCAGCTTTCGGCATGCATCCCACATTCTTCAGTAGCCCTTTCCTTAGCAATGAATGGGCTTTTAGTGTGCTCGCATAATGGTTTCTTTTCCTGTGGCACTCAGGGAAAGCTTTTAGCCTGCTCCAGTTGCAATCTCTGCTGCCTCTCCACATCCATCAGCAAGATGCAGTGGCTCTGCTCAGCGTATCTCCTGCTGCTAATAGAGCCACTCTTTCACCTTTGAAAGGAGGTGGCATGCGAGTTAGGGGTGGAGGATGCCTTTGCCTCTGTTTGTTTTTCTTAAAGCTCCTCTGCAAGCTTGGGGTTAGGAGGCTGAGCGAGGACCTCCTCACCCCACCGCAAGGAGAACAGCCTGTGCCCTGCAGGTCGGCAGCCCAGATGGTGGGTCGGGGTCTTCAGTTTGGGGCTGATGCCCTGCTCTGTGGCTGCACCGTGCCAGAGAACAGAGGGCTGAACTTGCTCTCCCCGGTGCCAGAGGTCTTGGCTCTGATTTAAGGCAGGTGGAAAGTGCATGCCCCTTCAGCCTTGTTTTCCTCTGCCTAGTTCCCAGTAGGGCCATAAATTTGAAACCTTCAGTGACAGACTCTAACAGCCACTATAATGTGTAATCTGCTCTGCAATGGTCTGTGGGTTGTTTTTTTTTTTCTTCTGGATTTGATAATGATGCTACTTAATCAGGCAGCCAAATCTGCTTTAGTTCATTTGGACAGGTTAAGAAAAGGGCCTTTGGAGACTCCCAGGAGCTATCTCAGACATCAGCAGGTACCCTAAATAGCTTTGATAGATCATGTAAGCCTAGATTCCCAAAGACTTTGCAATCAAGGAGAATTAGGAACCCAGATAACCAACACTAACCTAACCAATATTCAGTACCTATGTACTTTTCTAGACCTGGCTTAGAAACGTTTTTGAAACTGTGACTTCAGTAGCAACAGGCCAAGCCTCTGCTGTTATGATGTGTATTGACAGTATTCACCAGTGTGACAGCTGAGAAAGCTCATTTCCTGTGATACAAACTTCATAGGAGGACAGGGAGAGAGCGGCACGGGAGTGCACTGCTGTGACGTCTCAGGTGTTGGAGGTTATTCTGACACTAACCTACAGCCACAGTACAGGGGTTTCTGCTGCTGTTTCTCATTTCTCTTAACTTTGGCTTTTTATTCTGTTGCCTAAGACAAGCAGGATGTGACTTCCATTTCCCTATGTATGTGAATAGATGAAATCATTTCTCTGCCTTTTCTCCCTATTTCTATGTATTTTTTTAGGATAAAAGAGAAAACCTCCATCCCCCCCTTCTCCGATATGAGGACAACTTATCTGTGATTCACAAGGAGACTTGGGACAACAGTTGACCCAAGACAAGTTGATCCTGCTTCCTCAGAAGTGAGGCTTGAGCAGTCCCACTTTGTGCGTGCGCTGGGGGATGTGTCTCTATGCGGCTCCGTCCATCTGTCCCTCACCACAGCTTTTGAGCCCGGCATGCAATTTCAACCAAATCTCAGAGAGGGGTGCGTGAAGGGGTTTGTCAGCCGTACCCAGAGACTCTAATGGGAAGGCAAAAGTTTCATTTTGTTGCAGCAGATTTCTGCTAAAATAGGGCCCGCAAGCCCCTCAGCCTGGCGACAGGGGGTGTAGGAAGTGGCGGTATCGCACTTGGTGCAGGCAGCAGCTCTGCCAGGAGCACGATTGCTCCGTGGTGATACTGGCAGCAGGGACGGATGCATGCAGGGCAACCTCACAGCCTCGTTGGATGTGCTGGTCTTGTGCATCTCCTGGGCCCAAATGCCGAATCCTCACTGCTACAGAGGAAGTACTATGGGACTGAAAGACAGCCTCAGAGGACAGATTCTACAATACTTTCCTAAAAATATATGTATGTTTCACAGATATAGCAAACGGTAGGTTTTTAGTGGCTTGATGGGTGGTTACATGGGTGGTTAATTTTGGGTGATTCACCCAAGAATCTTGGGATTCATTTGGTGAATCAGCCAAGCTGGAGCATGTTGCTGGCCAGATGCCGTCCTCTGCAGGAGGGAAGGAGCAGTCTGCAGAGCTACTTGTCTCTCTTTCTCCTTTAGAAAAGAGATTTATACTTGCATCTTGGCATAAATGGCCAATCACTTTTTTTCTTCAACAGTCTTCTCTTTTTATACTAATCAGGTGTAAATTTGATTTTTTGGGGTGGGGTGGGGTGGGATTCTACACAAATCACTGGCATAAATATTATTTTGGATACCCATGATGAAGAACTATAGTGTCCATAGCAACCCTGCACCCGACAATCTCAGGCAAAGTAGTGCTGTGCTGAAACAGTGATCTGAAAAAATGGAAACACCCGCTTTCTCCTAAGCACTTCTACTCCTGTTACAACATTACAGCAATATGCACTTGCACACACACACACAGCAATTGCTATTTGCTCTGTCTGGTTACTTTTCTGTTTAATTGGCTGAACCAGCGGCCACAGGCCTTGGCAGCACTGTGTTTGTATGCAGCGACGTTGCTGCAGAAGTGCAGCTGTGAGTAGCGAAACAACATTTGTGGCCACAGTGGGCTGCCTTCACTAGCCCCAGCCTGCTGACTGTGCTGGCCTTGGCTACAGCTCGCAGGGGAGAGAGGAGTTTCTGCCTGTCCTTTAAATCCCTGATGTGCCTCCATCCTGGATGTGATGCACAGCACTCGTGCCCTGCTCTCCAGGAGTGTGGTGGGCCAGGAAAGGTTCGGAAGGCAGCAGAGGCAGGTGCTAAGCTCTGCGCAGGAATGACTGCCCGGACCCCGACTCCTTTAGTCTGCAAAATTGATGACTGAGGGGTCAAAAAACAACTGGACAAGTTCACAGCAGAAAAATACATGGAAGGCTTTTAAATACTAAGGAGTCCATCTCCATCACAGGAAACGCCTGAGTGGCAGATTGTTGGATACTTGAACAATTTCCCGAAAATATCACATATCCTTGTCCTGTCCTTATATTCTTTCTCTCCAGTATGACCGTTCTTACGATATTTTGCTGTTCTTTTTGCATAGCCCAAGGGATCTCTGAAGTTGCGATCTCTGGCCTCTTAAGGTGCCAAGATACCTGTTCAATCCCCACCCTCACTCCCACAGCCCCTTGGCATGGTGGCAGCAAGCTGCGTGCATGAAAAGCATCAGGGTTAAAATGTGTAAGGACAGATATTTCCCGTGCTGCTTCTCCTCAATGAATCACAACCAGAGTTCAAAAATTGCTTTTGCTTTTTTCTCTCCATAGTGTAGCTTTTTATAGCATATGCCGCACAGCTGATGTAAATCGAGGCATGCTCTGTTGCATATTAATCTTGCATGCCAAGCAAATCCTCAGCTGTCCAATGTACCAGCCTCCTAGCCCCGGCGAGGTACTTTATCAGCCCACAACCACAGGAGAAATCAGCAGGCACTTTTACTTTGGGTGCTCGTAAGTTCTTCATTCAAACACAAATGTTTCCCATAGCTGAAACAACGCCTTGGCTCATTTCCCTTCCCTCTTCGGTAGCACGGCTTCATCGTGCGCAGAGATCACCCAGCTTGTTTTCAGATCAGATCGGTTTGTTTTGAGAAGCCTGACCCTGCATTTCCCCGCGAGCTCAGGACAGTGTCCCTGCTACGACAGAATTGTCACACGTCCAAGCCCTTGCCTGTCTGAGCTTGCTCTTACTCTTGCTTCCTGCTCTTCTCCCCTTTTACCTGCAAAACACAGTCTTAACAGAGACCCTACAAAGGAGGAAGTAGCATTCTGCTTCTTTTTCAGCCCATACTGATTTGTTCTTATACATGTTGTACACTGTTGCATTATGTTTAGGGCTTTACACTATGCTGGTTATGAAAAGGGGGGCAATACACTCGGTTTTATAATTACTCCTAACTCAATTCCACTTGGTTTTCAGAGCCATTCAGAGGAGCCTTATGGTAAATGAGGCTGTGGGGATTATTATTCTATATTTTTCATCTTCTTGTCAGTAAAACTGCATGTGCCTTTGGAGAATGAAGTTAAATATTTACCCCAGATCAACCATCCCTGTCTGCAGAGTTTATATTTTGTTGGAGTTTGGGCAGTCAAGTGACATTTGCAAAAGTCCTTGCCTACCTCTGCTATTAGAAAATGTGCTCACAAAAGCCTTTTTTTTCCCCCTCAGAATGTTTTCTACCAAGCGTGAGAACCTCCCCAGCATGGAAAGAAGATGAATCTGCATGTGACACTGCGATAGGATGATGTCTGAGACGGGGCTGTGAGCCAGGAACCTTTATGCAGTGGGACTGGAGGAATATTGGTGGGATCCCACGTTGCTGTGGGTCAGGGAGGGTTGTTTCTGTGATTTCAGATGTCTTGAAATTCAGTGTATTCAAGCAGTCCAGGTCACTGTGCATGGGTGGCTGGTGGCCGCTGTCAGATCGCCCCAGGGTGAGCATGACAGCAGTAAGGGAAGAGCTGAGGAGGGGATCCCTCCCAGCACACGTCGTGCTCCTGCCAGGGACACCCGCAGCACAGACGGTGTCTTTGATGTGGCTGGAGCCCATCCAAATCACTTGGCATCTCAGGCCCAACAAAGCCGTCTTGCCAAGCTGAAGTCTGCACAGCAAAGAAGTGCTCGAGGCTCGCCTGCCTCGGCCGCTGTGCTGCGGCTCCCCCCAGGACTTTGCTTTGCCTTGTGGAAAACAAGTTCTCTCCTCCCCGTGCTTTTCATGTATTCTCCTCCGAAAAAGGCCAGTCTGTAGTGGGGCCCCTTGGGACACTGTGGTCTTCCCAGAACATCTCAGCTGGGATGTTTTGGGGCAGCTTTATTGAAGCTTTTCTTGAAAAAGGAAAACACAAAACCAACCCCTTCCTGTCCTTTAATCTCACTCCCTCCTCCCCATACACATGCACATGAAGTGATTTGTAGGAGTCAGTCTTCAAACTGCTTCAGATTAAAGCAGTCATGGGAGCCAGGCTGATGATACATTTCTAATCCTCCGGAGCCAGGTTGTCTGTGAGATCCCAGAGGAATAAAGAGGCTCAGCAGCACCCTGAACTACACAGCTGAAAATGTCTGCTGCCAAAGGAAGCACCTGAGGGCTGCAAACAGCCCTGCTGGTCTTACAAAAAGGGAGATACTGGCACCAAGCGAGAAGGAAGTGGGGGTGGCAGGATTAGCCTTTGCTGCACCTACTGTATGCAGCTGGCATGTGGTTGCATGAGGAACATGGCCCGAAGGCTGCTCTCAGCTGTGCCAACAGGGCACGTGTCTGGTGTGAGACTCAAGATGCTGCAAACAGCTCTTCAAAAGCCCTCCTCTCCCTCCGTTTCATTCTTCCCCTAGCAAAGAAACTCAAGTCTGATTTCTTTCAGACTTTGTATTAACTTTCCTCACGTGTGGAAAAGTTTCTCCTACAGAAAAACCTTCTGCTCTGCCTCTTATGGGCTTCTCCACCCTCTGAAAGCAATGTTGCTGGAGCACTTTTGTGCCAATGACTTAATAAAACACATTCATGTGATCCTATGAGTGATGAAAAAGGTGCCTGCCAGATCTGCTTTTTATCATTGTGGAATATCAAATCCTAAGGGTGGCGCAATCACTGCTTTGTTTCATATGCTTTGTTTTTTCAAGAACATATGTTACACATGGTGTATTGCATGTGTGCTGTGTGATAGTATACAATAATACCTAAAATAAGCAGTAAAACAGATAGATATAATAAAGCCCTGGAAATGCAGCCTGAATTCCATTTTTTTCCTTCCACAGAAACAAAATCACAGAGTAGATCCTGGCTTTAAGACCTTCCCTTCTGGCTGAGATGAGCAGCCCTGTGAAGTTTGCATTCAAATCCGGCCTTCTCCAGAGGTCACAGCTCTTGCTATCCAGAGGTTTGGTTTTATACAGAGGCAACCATGAAGTCTGGAGCTAGCTCCAGATATGGATGTCCTCAGAGTACATTTATATTGTAGAGGTCAGTGACAGAAAAAAGCAGGATGCTCAAATGCCAGGTTAAATCTGTTCTGAGGAAAAAGAAAATCATCTTGAGCTTGGAAGGTGAGTATGAGATATACAGAAGTCACCAAGGGAGGAAAATAATGATTGCCTACAGTACTGTTGTACAGTCTTTTTTTTGGTGAGATCTGCACTGTAAGTGGGGAGGGGAGATTCATGTGGCCCAAATTTACCTATCTAAAAGTTGGGTGTCCTAAGCCAACTGTCTGGGTCTTTTCCGTACTCAGTGGAGAGGTAGGTACCCCCATGGACGATTCACGTCTTAAGACACTTCTTTTAGGAGCGGATGACCTTCCATCTGTCTTTACTGACTATGGAGAAAGCAAGGTTAGCTGAGACTAAACATTGAAGTTTTAGGTGACAAAAGATAGATTACATGAATCCCATCCCAAGTGTCCATCCCACTGATTTTCAGCAAGATCCTGGTAAATATTAACAATGGGAACGGATGAGCAGTAGGAAAGAGGAATTGGAAACCCTTCCTCAGAGTTCTCGATATCAAGTTCCCTAGACAAAATAGGATTTTAGGGGGAGGGAAATGGCTGAAAATAAGTCCTGATCTCTGTTTGCTTGGTGCTAAAACATAAAGGGAGATTCCATCACGGCTGTCAAGATCTTTCTCATTGCCTTCACTGAAGCTGGAATTTCAAATACACACCATCAAAAAATCACATCAAGCAGAATTTGACTGAAAATCATCAGGACCTCTTCATTCCTAGGCCAGTGGTGAAAACTACATTTGAGTGGCTGCCTTGCTCTCTCCTCACCCAAAGCAGAAGGAAATTTGTTTTGTTTAAAAGGAACCTTTTTTCTGTTTTTCTGTTTTTGTTTGTTTGTTTGTTTGTTTTTGCCTGCTTATGATCCCTCTGCAGTTTTCTGGAGGAAGTACTCTAGCCCTGTGTAGGTGAAAGCTTTCTAAGACAAAAAAAATCTTCAAGGGACTCTAGAGAAAGTCAAACCCCCTGATTTAGAAGAGCCAGCTGGATGGACATTCAAAACATGCAAACTCATTCACTGGAAAGCTACCAAGATCTACAAGCATCGAAATGAAAATAATGACACAACAGATCAGTCAACGCTTACTACCAAATAAGTCAGCAGGCTTCAGTGTTAATCTCTGCAGCCATCCATGAGCTCTCACAGAGCACAGAAAAACAGTTAGCTTTGCCTTGCATTTTTGGGGGATGATGTTCATTCCGTCAGGAAGCAGCAAGGGCTGGCTGCTCCCTAGGGGATGGGGAGTCGAGGGGGAAGCCAGCCAGGGCCCGGACCAACACCCCCAAGTAGGTGAGCAGGGCAGACCCTGCCAGAGACTGTGGCCAGGTTGAACCAGGAGTTGAGATCACCAGGCAAGTTCATGGTGATGAGGCAGGTCTGAGGTCAAGGGGGGAAGTCAATCTGCAGGTCAGGATCGGGTCCAGTGATTGCTGAGCAGGTCCATGGTGAAAAGGCAGGTCTGAGGTCAAGCTGGTAAGTCAGTCCACAGGTTGAGGTCTGGATCAATGGGGTCCATGGCCAGACGACTATAGCTTTGGCTGAGCTGGAGACTGGCACTCCTCCATGGTAGCTCAGGCAGGGACTGAGGTCCCTGGGCTGAGCTGAGATGGGGCTCCTGGGCCCATGGGCAGGGGTGGGTGGAGGTCCCAGCTGAGGCTGGTCAGGACCCTTAAGGCTTCTTAGTGCCCCCAGGGCCAGGACACATTCATATAGTGGGATGTTTGCACGTTGAATCATTTTCCATATGGCAAAAGTCTTTGCATTCTGTCATCTGAAGAAATGCTAAGAGAAGAAGTATAGCTGTTTGGATCAGTGTTTAAATTGGAAAATAAAGACAGAAAAAAAGGAAGATGAAATTAGGAGTCAGAACGCTCATAATGTCATGAACAGGAAGCATATAAATACAGAGGCATCCCTATGTCAAGGTGTTGTTCCTCCCCAAGGACTGGCTTGCTACAATGAACCAGCCTTAGCAGGAGTTAAAAATCATGCAATGGGATCTCTGGTTTTGGTGACTGTGTGCTCCTGCGAGTCCCCTGGCTGTGCTCCTGGGAGTGCTCTGGGCAAACTCAACCCCACAAGAACATGGGAAAATCTAGGAGGGGAGGATCCTACTGCTTATTCCTAAGGTGGAAACGGCTCTATCTTAACTCTTGCACTAGTCTCGTATGCTGTGCTACTACGGATGACTTTTCTGATTTCACGTGTTCACGTGTTCTTGTTTACACTTCCCTGAATATCTCCCCTTGCTTTTCAGTTGGCATATTGGAACACCAATGCAGATGAATAATGTTATCAAAACCAACAGGATTTTTTTGCTACATCCAAAGGCCAAAGGTGAGTAACATTTTGGTTTTTTTCCACTGGATTTTAGAAGACAGCAGGGAGTAGGCTCTTTAGGACCATCTTCAGCGGTCCTTGTGGGTAGAGCAAGTCCTAATGGACTTAAACTTCAGTGAGAGAAATTAGTCAGTCATCAAGAAGTACTTTGTAACAATAAGGATGGGGGGTCCTGCAATGGACAGTCTAGCAAAGCTGTGGCGTCTCCATCACTGAAGTCCAAAACCAGGTGAGACTGGCACTTGTTGTGATGTGTGTAAGTAGAATTGATTTTCTCTTGGGGTAGGAAGCAACTGCATGACTTCCCAATGTTCCTGAGAAACTTATTTATCTCTTTCTATAATAACAAATAATGCAATCTTTGCAAAAAGATAGGTTAAACCTCACTTCAGAGACCAAAGTGTGTATCTGATCTCCCTGTGAGAGTAGGTCAAAATCACATCTCCAATCTGTATTGCCCAACAAATAGCTTTTATCCATATTACAATTTTTGTTCACTATGTTTTTAGAAGCTTTTCTCAACTGAAACAGAGAATAAAGACTTCTATACATTTATACTCATTTTATAATTTCCTTCTGTCCTTTCTTTTCCCCTTTTCTCTTCCCCTTTTCAATGGTAAATGGAAAGAAAGAAGGGTGGGACTGGGAGAGAATGGCAGAGGAAAATACAAGGGGAAAAGGAAGCATGACATTTTCATGAGGGATTCTTTCAAAATAGTAGTTAAAAATCCATTTTAGAAATGTTTCTCATGGAGGGAAAAAAATTATTCTGGAGGGTTAGTTATTTACTATTCATGAACCTATTCATGAAAAAATTCAAAAATGATTTTAAAACTTTTTGTAAGTTTTGCATTTTTTGCAAGTTTTGCAAGTTTGCAAGTAACTTTTTGTTTGTTTTTAAAGTCGGTGGATTTGAATGTATTTGAAAGTGTTGACAGATATTTACTTTTCTGTTTAGTTCTGGTCTCTGTTTTCTCTGTATTTATCCTAATTCTATGTAACGTTCACTATCAGAGTTTCAGAAATCATGTGCTCCTTGAAAAAAGAAATTATCAGGAAAAAAAATCTATGGAAATATGCTTGGTATTTTGAGTCAAATTTCTGTGTGTGAACAGCTACAAGTTAAGACTTTGCATTGAGTTCTGAGGTGGCTTCGGACATAATTAGTTGTTGTTGTTGTTATTACTTATTTACATTGTGATAATTCCCAGGGATTCCAGTCATGGGATAGGGATCTTCGGGTCTATCCATGAGCCTGGAAAACAGAAAAGAGTTTTATTAAATTGGGATTATTGCCCAGTCACACCCATCAGTCTGTCTGTTTAATTAGTCCAGTCTACTTGAAAAACCAATGTGTGGTTGGTTATTTTTACATTGCATTTTCTGCTAGGCTGTGTTTTGCTGATGTCAAAGAAATTAACTGAAATGTAGCCCCTTTTCAAATCTAAACGTTTGCTGAAACTCTTGCAATTGCCTCTGTAAACTAACATGACAGTACTTTAACTCCAAAGTCCTTATGGATTTAAAAGCACCAAATAATCTTTATCAGCATCTCATATCATCAAAGACTTTGACTGGTTCTCAGAAGATTTGTATATGTGATCAAAAGTACGTTTGTGCCTGATTTCCTAAGGAAATGAAGCCTGTGTGATCACATTTGGGGCGTACGTGTCTGCCACCCCATAACCCACGCGCCAGCAAACCCAGCGACCAGTTCCCGCCACACAGGGCGGCGGGCGGGAGGCTCCTGGGCAGGTCACGCTTCGCCGGCTGCCGATGGAAAGGCCCCAGATCGGTAAAAGCTCGGGATATTCCCAGTTAGGCACATGGCGACGCTCAGCACAACTTGCACTGAAGCCGCCTGTCCGCTCCCCCAGGGAAGGAAACGCCAGTTTATGCAGCTCCCGCTTTCATAATGTCCGGATCTCCCAGGCGATCGTTATTAGCTTAATCTCACGTCAGCGCTGGGAATGGGGGGACGGGGGGGGACACCGAGGGACGGCTTTGGGGACATGCAGGGGGGAGCCGTGGGCAGGGGGTGCCGAGGGGACAGGGATGCGGTGTGGGGACACTACGGGTGACACTGAAGGGATGTGGTGTGGGGATGCTAGGGGTGACACTGAGGGGACAGGCATGTGGTGAGGGGATGTTGATGGTGGACACTGAGGGGGCAGGGATGTGGTGAGGGGACACTGAAGGTGGACACTGAAGGGATGGGCATGTGGTGTGGGGACATTGAAGGTGGACACTGAAGGGATGGGCATGTGGTGTGGGGACATTGAAGGTGGACACTGAGGGGATGGGGTTGCGGTGTGGGGACACTGAGCGTGGACACTGAGGGGACATGGGGGGGCCACTTAGAGCCATGGGGACACCGAGGGGACAGCGTGAGCCTTGCGTGAGGATGGTGCTGAGGGGGTCCCGAGGGGATGGAGGTGTGGGGTGAGTGGGGACAGCAGGGGACACTGAGGGTACAAGTGAGCTGTG
>NW_020450794.1:1576808-1655138 GCF_003343035.1 Apteryx rowi | reverse complement strand
GAACCGCCGCCGCCGCCGCCGGAGGATGATGACAGACCCGGCGGTGTTGCGTGCGGCGCCCCCTTCCTCCCCCGTCCGCCGCCTCCTCCTCCTCCGCCGCCCGGGCGCGGGAGCGAGCCGCGCTGCTCGGGCCCGGGGGGGTCGCGGGCTCCCTCCCCCTCACCCCTGCTTATTTCTGTTCCGATTCTTTCCCACCCCTTAGCCAGTCTCCTCACGCAAATCCCAAACCGCCCCCACCCCTGGAGGGCCCCTCCAGAGCATCTTCCCTTCAGGGATGTGCCCTGCTCCTCGTCCGGCACGAGGGTGCCCGGTGCACACAGGGGCTTCCCAAAGCATCTTCCCTTCAGGGACGTGCCCCACGCCTCGTCCGGCACGAGGGTGCCCGATGCACGCAGGGGCTTCCCAAAGCATCTTCCCTTCAGGGACGTGCCCCACGCCTCGTCCGGCACGAGGGTGCCTGGTGCACACAGGGGCTTCCCAAAGCATCTTCCCTTCAGGGACATGCCCCACGCCTCATCCGGCACAAGGGTGCCTGGTGCACGCAGGAGCTTCCCAAAGCATTTTCCCTTCAGGGACATGCCCTGCGCCTCATCCGGCAGGAGGGTGCCCGATGCACGCAGGAGCTTCCCAACTCACTGCTCCTGCACCTTGCAGAGAAAAGGCTCTGCTGCAAAACTTGCCTTCCCCAAAATTACCTGTCAGAGCAAGGCTTCTGTTTCTCCCTTTTGGTCCTTTTGCTTTACTGCTGTCCCGTCTCGCAAAGTCGCAAAGTTGCAGACTTTAGCTCTTTTTTTTTTTTTTCTCTCGGGGGCCATATCTTGCTGAGATCTGTCCAGCTTTCTAAGTACAAGAGCAACAAATTCTCTAAATGTCTTACCGAAGCAAACATCCAGCCAACTTGTTGAGTATCCGGTGTCCCGCTGTAGTCTTTTATGCTTCGGTGAATCTTGGTGCAGCACCCCAAACGTGGAAAGCTGCTGTGTGCTGTTACCCAGGGCCTGACTCTGCCCCTTTTTCCACACCTGAGTAGTGCTGGGCAGTTGCAGGAAAATATCACAGAGTCTGATAAAAGTGGTGGAATAAGGGAAAACTGAGGAAATGCAGCGTGGTGTCTCCTGAGCAGCATAGATGAGGGAGTAATGGCAAGTGATACAGTGTCAGTAATGAGTGTGGAAGTTTGCTGAAACTTTGGAAGATAAACGGATTTGGAGTGGCTGTTATCAAAATGCAAACAGGAGATTGAGATCTGCATCATAGCAGCTAAGTAGCTGAAGAGTTGTGCGTGGCAGGTGTCTTGGTAATTACAGAGCTGGATGGGGGATTTTTAATTTGCATGTTTGGTTTGCTTTTATGAGTTCAGTTTTTTTCTATTGAGAAATTTTTTTGTTGTCTCTGGATAAAAAAAGAGGATAAAAGTTTATTTTTAAAACAGTCTGTATTTACAAACCCACGTTAATGCCCTTTTCCCCCCCAGAGGGAAATATGTTCCATGGGACAGAATGTCCGGTGGCCTATTGGCAACCGTTTATATTTCATTCCCAGCCTACTTCTCTTAAGGACCAAATCTGACAATTTGTGCAATACCATATTAAAAAAATAATGATGATGGGGCCCTGGGAGTAGGTAGCCTGGCTGTGAGGATGACTTGGAGTTGGTATGAAGTGTCAGCAGGTGAAGGAAAATTACAAAAGAAAGAGTCAGCATAACCATGGGAGCTGGGAAGACCGCTGTAGCCATGGCTGCCCCAGGATGCATCCTAGCGTGGCTGCTGTAGCTGGTGTTTTATTACTGTGGCACCGTGGACCATGGAGTAGGATGTAACTGAGAAACTGGGGACAGGATGCTCCAGTGAGCTTGTGACTGTGGATAATTTCTGTGAACTCGGGAGCAGAAAGCTGCTTGCTCTGATTTGTAAATGCGGATGGAGAAGTAATCTTCAAAGGGGTTTTAATGGTGAGGGAATGAATCCTTAACTCTAAAATAATATTTGTAATGATGAGGCTTGGGTAAAGCATGCTGGTTGCAGAGTGTTACCATCTGGAGAGAAGCAGCAATGACTTCTTTTTTCAGCCTTCTCACTCACTGAAATGTAAATCCTCACTTAAAGGGGCTAAAAATCCTTGTTATCGACTGTCCTTGTCCTAATGCTTAACACCTATGTAGAAGCCTTACCTGACAGGCCAGAGAAGCTGCTCGTGTCAATGGAGCACGTCCGCAAATGTCCAGGAGAAAAGATGCTCCAGACAGTGAGCTGTGGTGGCAAAAGGGTCCAGACCCCTAATCCCAAAGGCAGAGGCCCCTTTTGGAGGATGCGGGCCAGTGGCTTTCCCCCGAGGCAAGTACTACAGTAGGCTCTGAATTGAGCTTCTTGGAGCCCCAGAGAAGGGCTGTTGTCACCACACTTTTGGGCAGTCCAGTTGTCACAGCCTTGACAGCGAAATCCAGCTGGGAAAAGATGGGTTCGGACACAGCGCCCTCACCCAGCCATCCATGTACTGTCCCCTCTAACACTCCCTGTCTTAACACAAATCCCTGACAGACGCAGGGGTGGAGGGAGTTATCTGGAAATAACACATCCCAGCACCTTCCCCTCTCTCTCCCTTTATTCATTTTATTTTAGTGTTCTCTCCTCTTTATTCATTTTATTTTAGTGTTCTTGAAATTGCGGGTGTTTTGGCTTGAGCGTTGCTACTAGTCCCTGCTGTGGTGGAAGATACCAGATGACAGGAAGCCTCTTCTTCTGTTAACAAGGCTTCAAGTATGTGGGACCTGGAGGGCTTAGACCATTGCTTTCAGCGTGAGGGGGTCTTGCCGAGTCCTTCACTTTTTTCTTTTTTTTTTTTTTTAAACATTGGTTGTGAAAACTTCGGTTAGATACAGGAAAACACAGGCTTTTATTTTCAGTTGGGTCACAAGACTGGCTGTGTCCTTCAAGCAGCTTCACTGCTCAGTTCATTCAGGTGAAAGGTAAAAATGAGGCCCAAACAGGTAAACTGAGGAGATTTAGCCTGCCATGTGAGGAAGGGCCTTTTTGAGGGGCATCAAGAAGTATAGTTATATACATTTATACGTGCGTTTATGCAGCACAAGGCGTAGAAAGTAACATTCCCAGATGGTCAGGTGTGTTAGAGGACACTGGCAGCCCCAATGACACCCAGGCTAGCAGTTTATGGGGAAGTTGCCTGCCTGGAGCCCAGCAAGTGAAACTGAGCTGCCTGCTTCACGGTGTGGCTTCGACTGGAGGGCTGGTCACGTAATCTAGGTATTCCTGCTAGACAGTAGGAAAGGAACATGGTTACAGATTCGTGGTTGAGAGTGGCACTGCAAATAAGCATTTTTGAGTCCGCCTACAGCAGTGAAAACTGATTTAAAACGTGCCCTGAGGAGGAAACGGTGAACGGGGGAGAGGGCATCCCACGCGTGAGTCAGTATTTACCATGACTTCTGTAGGGATGATACAGGGTATCCCTTCCCAGGATGCAGACCCTTTCTGCTGCTGGGAAGTTTATACTTCTAGGTCATGACCGAAGATGTTGCTTGTCATCGTCCCAGCGATGCCTGGAGGTCAGCTTAATTCTTGGTCTCGATTCTCCATTTCCCAGTGTAGAGCTTACACGCAATCATACATCTATGCCAGCAGACATGGCCTCTGGAAAAGGGATTTAACTCGGTCTTCAGCAGCAAATGAATGATGACTCACTGGTGAACCAAGAGGCTGCATCCGTTTTGTTTTGTCCTGTGACAGTAGCCTCTAGGCCTAATTTGCCTGCCTGCCTCCGTCTCGACCTGTCAGAGCACCCTTGTGGCTTTCCTTTCCTGCGAGCGCAGGAGGCAAACCTCGAACGTGCCTGAGACTGAGGCGTGTTCTCCCCTGCCTTGGCCCGTGGGGTAGAAACAGCCGAGCTGGCCTGAAGGTGCCTCTGTGCCTGGCAGTGGGGAGGCTTGTGGTGCATCTCATCTCGGGTCTGTCATGTGAGCAGCTCTTTGGAGGTCACGTAAGATGAGCAAAGGCAGGAAGCAGGGAGGCTGCAGTTCAGTGATCACAGGAGGGACCCAGCAAGAGTTTAGAGGTGCCTTCGCAAGGCTAGTTTTTTTAAGAAAAGTGGGATGTGCTATGATGTGCTCTGAACCCTTTCTGGGTTTTCCCGGCGAGGGCAGGGTGGCATGCAAAATGCCGATTGCAGTCTTGTGTTTTTTCTCATCCCTGTTTTGAGCTTTTGACAAAGAGAGGGCCTTGGATTTTACTTATCTGTTTTATATGTAAAAAAAGAAAAATATATCAAATCGGGGGCTGTGCGGGTGAGTCTCTGGGACCTGTCCTGACTCCTTCTCTTGGAGAAGCAGGGGAATGGGCCGAACATGCAAGGTAGTGCGGGACACCAGCTACAGGGGCAGTGCTGCCTGGGGGTTTGCACCGTCTAGCCAGGCAGAGGTATGGCAGGAGCAGACAGACCTGGTTTCCTTAGCTCTGCCTCTTGTCAGTGAAGAAAGGCCAACTCCTCCAGAGCACCTGGGTTAGGGTCTTGCATCGAGCCACGCTCTGGAGGAGTCTCTCTTACTCCACTGATCTCCAGGGCTGAGGCATCTGATTGAGGCTGGGCCTTGCAAATGTCTCCAGAGTATCCAGCACAGAGAGAAGCTCTGTCGGGTCAGGTGTTGGCAGAAGATGATGAGCCTGTGGAGGGAAATTTTAGCATTTCTGTTTTCATCCCTTATTTGTCTGTGTAGCGGAGAAAGCAAAAAAACGTGGAGGATACAGAACGCTCGTCAGCTCAGCTGTGAAACAGGTAGCGAGGATGATGGAGGAAGAGGCTAGCTGTCATATGGTGGGCTGTGGTGCTCAGCACCGCAGGGAACTGGCTTGGATCTCTGCCCCTGCAGTCTACTTATCCCCAAGTGCCGGTGGTCTGACTAGGCAGAAGCAGGTGAGGAGGAGAGAGGCGGGGAGAAGGAGGCAACTCCAGCCAGCAGCTAACACATCCCATCTGCAGCTTGTAGGAAAGCGCTTGAATCAACAAGATCAGAATGTTTTGCAAGAATCTATTGATTTGTCAACACTTCTCGCTGGCAATTATCAAGACTGCCTGTTTCAATAAGGTCAGAGTTTTGTCTTGTCTCTTGATTTATATTTGCTGATGCAACAGAATTAAACAGTTTCACAGCAACCTGTTGACTCTGTTGAAACAAATTTCCAACAGCAGATGATCCTGACATTTCATTTCAGTGAGGTCAATGTTTTGCCGTAATTTAATATAAAAGACCTAGTAGGAAACCTCATTCACCAAAAAGGAACATTTCAACAAAATATTTTGTTATTTTTTAGTGAAAAATGTCTGAGACGTTGGCTTTCCTTGCCCTATTTTGGGATGAGAACATGTTTTGAAGCCGTGGAATTGGCTGCGTGAAGGGAATTCTGTTTTTTGTCCAGGTCTAGCTATAACAGTCCTGAGAGGGAGCGAGGAAGCATCATCCGCTTCTTATGGGAGGGGTACGGCGAGGTCCAGGTGTCCGCCCAAGCACACAGCAGGGACCTGCTCCGCCGTAAGGTCACGGTTTCCCAGGCTGACAGATGAGTCCGTGGCAATTTAAAGTTTATTGCTCCCTGCTCTCCGTTCTGTCCCACTGCCAGAGGTTGCCAGCTGCACTGCTAAAGGCAGTACCCACGGCTCTGGCAGCAAACCCGTGTGTTAACTTTGAACAGCAGCAGAGGAGCTGGTGTTTCTTCAATCCTGGTCTTCCCGTGTTTCACCCTAAGCAGCAGCAATGAAGGCTGTCTCCGACTCTCTGAAATCCTGATTTGGAAGGAAGGAGAGAGAGAGCATAACTTTCTGCATTTAGGAAGGGATGGGGAGATACCACCTTTGCAGCAATAATTAGGTAGAAGAAGAAGTGGCTGGGAGCAGCCGCAGGAATACAGAGGGTTCCCAAGAAATACTGACCACCTTGTTTCGTAGCTGGCTGACAGTTGGCATCCCTTTGGGAAACCTCATAACTCTTGGGCACCCTCAGAAAAAAAGGAAATGCTACTTTTTACTGTCCACCTTTGCTTACTGTTGTGTCTCTTTTGCGAGCTTGGATGTTCACTTGGAGTATAGGGATTGCTGACTGACTTTTGTGGTAACCTCTTGGCATTTTTGCTGGTGTGCCTGCACTGCCTGTTTTTTAGGAAGCCTCTCAGAATACTTTCTGCTCCTTTATTCTTTAAGCTAACTGCCTTTTACTACTGACTCCCCCCAATTATACTTTGTTTCTCAAGCAAGAAAAATGCTGACTGGACTGTTAAGACAAAAAAGTATCAAATACCTGCTATAAATAAATACACGTTTAAGTTCTCTGAGTTAAAGCAGTTGTGCACACTTGCAATGCGTCTGTATGTCCAGGATATGTATTATGTATGCACAGACATATGAAAAAGTAGATTCCTGAGCTGGGCTTTTCTTGAAGAATAATGTATGATACTAAATGAAAATACCTGGAATAAAATGAAAAATAGAGCTACTAGAGCAATCCAAACTGGGATCTATTTAGGCAGATTTTAACAAATGGCAGTAAAGTTGCTTTCAGTGGACTCCTACCATTGAAAAGACTTCATTAACAAAAGAGGAGATAACGCAACACAGAATATTATTTCTAGTATTCACTCACTTGGTCCAGGCTTCCCAAGAAAAGTGTGTTTTCCAACAGAAAGATGTTTGGCCTTAAAAGTGGAATGTTTTAGTAAGAAGCAACAGAAGAGGAATGCATAGTATGTGAGGGTTTTCTTCTGCTTGCCTGGATTTCCCTTCACACTTTTGCTGCCAGCGCAGCCTTGCTTGCGGAGCTCTAGCAGAAGAATCACTTGCAAATGGTTATTAGTAACAGTCCATTCTGCACGCAGTGAAGGAGTTTCTGTGCAGTCCTCTTCCCCCAGGTGTAAAGATGTAGGGTAAGGAAGAGGGGAATTTGGCCACAATCACCACATTGAGAAGGATGAGAGCCCTAGTCTCCAGACCACAGATGTGAAGCTGCCGTTGCGTGTTTGAGAGATACTGTACACAGAGATCCTGCGCCTCAGAGAAGCCCCCATCCCCCTGTAAGAGCTCTGGCATGGCAAAATGTGTCTTTCTGTAGCCTCCGTGCTCAGATTAAACACATGCATGTGTAAATGGCAATAGTTCCCTTCTCTTTCCCAGGCTGCTGTTTTCTCCTCGTTCTTTCCACTGTTCCAATCCCGTTTTTGCTCGCATTACAGCCCCAGGTTTCCTTAGTCGTCTTTGCTTCCTAGCAGCTAAGCCAAGGCTTTATTGCAGCAAAATATGATGAGAACTTCTTCCTGTTTTTGATTAGGAAACTAATAGTCTCTTCCTTCCTGGTGGGAAAAACTCTTCACTGGGGAGAGCAGAAAGCTGCATTTATCAGGCTGCGCATGGGGAAATGGTGTAACGAGCGCAGTGTTCAAACAGAAAGCATTCAACCCCTGAAACCCCTGCCACTGCTGCTGCCACTTTATCTGGTTCCTATTTTAAGAGAATTTGAGATCAGTGCTTTCTCGCATGGGATGTTGTGCGGGTACCTGGAGGTTTCCTCGCTCAGCCCAGCTGCCGCTCCGGCCCCGAGCCGCAGCTGTCGTTCTTGACACCTGCCTGCTGGATTTGTGCTTTTTTTGCAGCCTGCGCCGCTTGTGACAAGCGGAGACCTCCCTGCCCGGTGCTTGGAGAGGGGAGCAAGGTCTCTCCGTATCCCCTGCTTTGCGCCGGCTCTCGTGCCACCAAGGCTGTGGGGGCTCGTGTGGGTGGTTCAGCCCTCTCCGTGGGGCACGATCCCAAAGCGCCTGGGGTGCAGCACATCTGCTAGCCAGGCGCAGCGTCACGCACCGCTGGCGGCGTAACTCTTTCCTCCCGCAACGACAGGCAGTTTCACCTCTTTGCGTCATGGGCCAAGACTGCCTGATCGCAGGCCTCCATGCCGGGCTCCTTATCTCGAGGACTCGGGGCGTGCTCTTGTGATAATCCACATCTGCTTTGAAAAGCTGACCACCGTCTTTAGTTTGGGGCACAGGGGTGGCAGGGACAGGGACCACGGGAAACATACTGCCCTCGTCAGCGAGCCCGTGATATAACTGCATTTTTGACAGGGGCTGCCAATTTCCTTAAACTCCTTGTTTGCATCCGGTGTGGGCATTCAGGGCTAACCATCTTCTCAAGGTTTGGCCCGCACAAGACGGCTGGCTGGCAGGCATCCACATTTAATTTGCATGCCCAGTTACAGCCCATCAGCCGTCCTTTCGCGGGCACACCCGGCCGGGAGGGATGTTGGCGCTTGCCTGTGAGACTCCCCCGGTTCGGGTTGGGGACACAGCGAACGCTGACTCGCGGGGGCCGAGTTGGGTCGGGCTGTGTGTGGCTGCTGAGCACGGCTTTGCCGTGTGTGATGAGCGGAGCCCGCAGGTACGAGCATGTGATCAGCCCAGGCAGATCGCCAGCCTGCTTTGTGAATTGTCAAAATTGCGCTTTGCTGTCCTCAGAATCAAGTCCAGTGACTGGTGCTCCAAGGGTAAAGACGAGTGACTACAATATGCTCATATTTAAATAGATTTACTGCACTACTTCAGATTTGAGGCAAAACCCTGCCCTTTGCCTTGCTGTAGCGGGGCTGCTGACATCAGTCAACTATGTGCTTAAGTATATGCTTGTAGTTAAGTTAGTGTTTAATTACTAGGGCCCATGCCTGACATGGTGTGTAAATTGTGGAGGTTTTGGCTTCTTGGCCAGGTTTGAACCCTGCAGAAGCAAGTTGTGCAGGCTTTAGGGTTGCTTCTTTTGGTTTTGTTTTGACAGGATAGAAAAGCTGATTTAAAAAAAAAAAGTAATTTCATTTCTGGTCATTTTTCAATATCTTGTTTTCCTCTTTGTTTCTTCAAAATCCAGTCAGCTCGTTAAAAAGAGGTAATCATCCTGAAATGAAAAGTTGAAATGAAATGTTCTGATTTTCCCAACAGCATATTTTATTTTCCTTTTTTGATTAAACCCCTGCACTGAGCTCTGCCCATTCATAAATGTGACGTTTTACTTTTGACAGAAATAAGTTTGCTTTTGCTCTACTTGAGCTTTTTATCTACCAGAGAGTTCCAGTTGTGAAAGAACTGATGTGTGTTAGCTGTTCCATTCAAATTTTTGGACTAATTCTTAAGCATCTTTGCAGAGTTTAAGCTATTTCTCCTCTTTTTAGATAGACAGCTATATTATCGACTTCTAAGGGGAAAATGTTGCCTTTTTTCATGCTCAGTGGAACATGGGCCTCTGGAAGTGACATTATGCTTAGAGCAATTTGGCTTGCACAGCTACCTCCTAATACACTTGTAATGCAGCAGAGAGGCTGAGGGAGTTCACACCAGCCACTTGCTTCTTGAAGGGCTGTGTGCTTTACAGTATTGTCAAGGCTGTGGGAAAATACTCATTGTGTGGCAGGATAACAGAGCTGTGCGATGTAAAAGACCAAAGGCTTTATCACTGGCTTATCTTAACCTTTAATGAGCTCCTCTCCCTTTTGCTTTCAAAGATTTGACTCTGCTGCTCCTTTTCTTGATGTGGTTTGGATTTGCTGCTTTCCACATCTTTCCTGGAATGATCGCAACCAAAAGCCTGATTTAAAATCACATATGCCAGGGTAACTAAGGCAAAACAGGGGTGGATTTACAGGACAAAGATAAAAGGGAACTGTAGCTTGCTTTGGGCCCCTTTTAGTGCAGTGCAAGGAGCAAAAGATGGGGAGCAGCTACGCAAGCGCTTTTTGCCACAATAACTGGCTCTGTGTAAGGTCTTTTGCTTCCTTTTCATAAGAATTCACATTCCTCCCAGATGCTGTCAGCTGGCAGTATTTTCACTTCATGCCCTGAACCTTCCTGCCCTCTGCAGCCAGGAGAGGGTGTCGTGCCCCCCAAGATGAGCTCCTTCCATCCCTATTTTGCATTCTGACGCAGCAAAATTGCTGCCGTTTTGGTGGGGAAACACATGCTCTTTACTCACTCTAAGGAGAGAGGGGAAGCGCAGCAGTAAAAACAACTGAACTCTGAAGTATAACAAGAAGCAACTTTTGTCTTACATGCTTAAGTTGGTTGATTTTCCTGTGTGTGTTTCTTTAGACACACATGCACATTTACACTGAGTGCCCAGTGTAAATGTAG
Organism: Apteryx rowi; assembly: GCF_003343035.1. NCBI lineage: Eukaryota > Metazoa > Chordata > Aves > Apterygiformes > Apterygidae > Apteryx > Apteryx rowi. The sequence continues at coordinate 1,644,976 of NW_020450794.1, read as the reverse complement.
GTCACTTTGCATTTTATCCTTTCTCCCTAACCCTGGTGCTCAATTTGCATTTCTGTATGAAGGCACTACTGAATTCAGATGTTGCAGCTTTCCATCTGAGTTGTCCCTGCTTTCATCCGTGCTGTTTAACCACTTCAGCGCTGCAGGGCTCAGGGAAGTCAACCTTGTGATGAAGGGTTAAGCCATTCTCTTAAGTGGATTTTGCTGATTGGATTGTCCTTCATGTTCTTGCTATGAGCAAAATGTAATCACATGAGTAATGTTAAAAATCTGCCTGACCCTGGAGGCCATAAGCTGTTGCTGCAGCTGGCGTGGCAGTTTCTGTAGCCATTGGCTGTGTAACTAGCATCACGTTTAATTGCTTCTGATGTCCAACCCAAATGGTTAGGTGTGGGGGTGTTCACACCTCTGGCAACTTAGCAAGGCATCTGCTCCATGGTGCCAGAGCATCTTCTGTAATGCATACCTCACTGATGCCAGTATGTTTGCCTTTGCAGAAGGAATTCAGTTTCTGAGAGTAAAACACCTTGGTGCATTCATTTCAGAAGTTCAACAAGAAATATTTCATTTTCTTGCTTGTTTTTTTCACAGAAACCTGTTTCCTGCGAATCTCGTTGCTGCAGCTTTCCGAACGGTAAGATCTGTGTGGATTTTGGACATGAGCTACATTGCGCAGACAGACTGAGTGACTGCTGGCTTTTCAGAAAAGAACTAGCAAGGTGGTGTGGAAAATATCAAAAGCCATAGTGGGTGGGGTTTTCCAAAACACCTGAGGTAACTAGACGTACAGCTGCTGTGGCATAAGATACCCTCAGACAAAAGCATATTCAGAGCCTGTGTTTTGTACCTCCACTAAAAAGGTCCTTCATGCTTTTCTTCCTTGGGTACCACTTTGGGCAGCAATGGCAGCCGTCTGCTTTGTGCCAGCCCGCATATCACTTTGCAGGGGCTAGCTGGGAAACCCTTGCTTGGCCACGCAGTTTGGAGCTGGGCTCCGATAAGACAAGACTGAAGGCCTAAAAGCTCACAGGTGTGTGGGTTTTACTTGCTTGATGGAAGAGCTTGGTGCTCTTCCCCAGTGTTTTCCATTGTACCACTTGCTGGATTCATTGCTCAGCCTGGCTTCTCTTCTAACACAGGACTAAGGGTGGTAAGATGATAACTGCACTAGAAGATACTGTGATTTAAACTGATGGACAGGAGCTCGGAAGCTCAGAGAAGGTTTTGATTTAGTTCTTATTGCTAATTTTAGGTGCCAGGGATAGACATTGTTGAAGATGCTGCTATGGGACAGAACGATTCTTTTTGATACAGGAGCAGAAAAATCATTTTTGGCTTCATGATGTTTTGTGGGTTTACTTTTCTATCAAAAACAAGGTCATGTTCTAAAATCAAGTTCCATTTTGAGTATATATAATGCAGGACAAGTCAATATACCATAGATAGCAAAAATAATAGAAGCAGTACAAAAGTACCCTGAAGGGTATTCTGTGATACCTTGAGTATCAGGGTTCTGTGTGTGTAGGGATGAACTAAAGAAGTCCTCCTTTCCTCTGTGCTGCAGTTGTCACAGGTAATTAGCAAGTACATAAGCTATTATTTTCCTTACTTAATATCAGTAAGAAAAAAAAAAAGCATCCAGCTTTTGTCAGGTTTTTGGCTTATTTATCAAAGTAAACTGCTGGCCTTGATTTTAGGTATTTTATTGACTTTCAGTGTCTGTCTCACCATTTCTAACAGGGAAATGGTGCAAGCAACACTTGCCTTCAGCAGGGGCCGTCTCAATGGCATGGTGCATGAGCAGCAGCAGTGTGGAGGAAAGAGGGATTCCTCGGCTGCTGCCTGAACCTAGGGCCTTGAGGGGTCACAGAGTGCCATTTTCTAAGGAACACGGTGCTACAGCTCCCACCTCTGTTCCCTTTGATGCACTGGCTTGTGCTTGGGCTCTGCCTTGGAGAGAATATCAATCCACTTGAGCTTTTCTTTGCTCATTAACCTGAATTAGTTGAATTATACATTATACTTCCTGTGGACAGTTATAATCCTTCTGAAGCCTGTACTCTCCACTAGAACATGTTAACTTAATAGAGTTCATGTTCATGCCCTGGGTTGTGAACTGGGGCAGCTGAGGGGCAGGCACACAGCTCTGGAAGCGGTTACTGGATCACAGTGGATAGCTGGTTACCTCCATAGGCACTAGTGCCAAATCTGAAAGGGCTTGTAACTCAGAGCCCTTACAGGAACAGTGTCATTTAAAAAGGTCAAGGATAGCACTGGACTTCTCTGTTACCCCATGGTGAAGGAGCTGCGTATGCTTTCACTCCCTTTTCTTGCACAGGACAAGTTCAGCAGCCTCCACAGTATGGTCTCCAATCCCTGTATAATGTTTCTCCCTTCATGTTTTATCAATAGTGTGTTAAGCTTCACATTCAGCTCAGATTGGTAATGTCCTTTTCATTGGCTCAAATACTTTCAAGGTGGGATCTTACTTATTCTTGACTGATGCAAGATGTGTCCATTACCAGTAGGGTTTTTCTGATTTATGCAGCATGCATGTAATCTCTTTCTTCCAGTGCAGCCTCAGCTGCAGAAAGAAACTGTAGAAACTGTAGCTGTAGAAATGCTTTCTGATCCTGTTCAATCAAAAGAAAAAAGTCTTCTTGACAGTCCTTGTGAAATGCTAAATGATATGGTCATACTGACAATCTGGTCAACAAACGCTGTGTTGTTTTTTTCTTACCTGCAGTATGCAACAGACTATAAGGTACTGGAGAGAAACACTACCTCTGGAAATGTCACACTGGAAAAGGTAAGGACACTTATTCTCTTGTTTTTATACAGTCCTTCATTAACCATAATATTTGACTGCCTCAGTCTTTAATCTCTACCAACACTCACTGGAAGGAAACAAGTACTGTTCTCCTCCTACAACTAAGACACACACAAGTCAGATGAGTTATCTATAGTCATACAAGAAAGCTATGGTGGAAAGGGAGTTGAACTCAACTGAGCTGACCCTTGATACCTTATTCTTAGGCCTTGCTTTCTTAGGCCTGGTATCATTTGACCTAAATTTTGATTAGTCCCTCTGCCGAATATTTCCAAAAAACTTTCTGTAGACTTGGAATTAAGTGACAGTCAGGCTGGCTGAATGTGTCCCTTAGACCTTATTCTCCATTGCAGTTAGGAGAGAATGACTTTTGTTCCCTGCCTGTATTCTTTAAAGAAAAAGAGGTTAGTTGAGATTTTTTCTAGTTATCTTGCTGCTAAAATTTAGTTTTATTTGAAGTAGTAACAAGTGGTCTGAAGGGGTGAAAGTTGCAAACAGAATGTTACAGATTAGCTCCTATTGCAATGTGGTCAAAACAAAACTTAATTTGCAGATATTGCTGAGGTAGAAAGCACTGTTTTCCATATGTAGCTCACAGGAATTCCAGAGGCGCTCTGTACCTCTGAATCTCTCCTGCTGTTTGGGGCTGTCAAACATCTTTATTATTGGCCAAAGGCAACATACCATGGGTCTAGCAAGAATCACAGTTGCCTTACAGGCAGCATGCTGTGAACTTGAGAGACTCATCTGCAGTGTGTCACCTTATTCCAAATGAATTAGCCCATGTGCTTTTGTGGGATTTTGGGGAGGCAGGTCTGACACTGGAAATGGCTTTCAGAGTTATTTTATATTTCTCAGGCTCATTCTGACTTCCTGAGACGAGTACCAGAAGTCGGGTTATTATATTTTAGTATGATTTATTTATCCCTAGGGCAAGAGACTTGAAATGTTTGTGTTTGTCATAGAAGGGCTCAGCCAGGGCTGGCCTGGCAGTTGCACCAGTCTGTGTAAAACGATCAAGTTAAAGGCAGTTCGTGTGCATCCAGAAGGACTCTGAAGCAGATCCCTGAGTGCAGGAAGTACTGGCCTCATTATCTTCTCTTCTCCACGCCTGGTGTGCGAACAGGTGGTGCAGAACAGTGCATTTCCAAACTCCGCTTTTGGCTGATGGACTGAACTTTCACCAGCCCAGGAGGGTGAAAGGTGGCTTTGATGGAACAAGAGCTGAGCAGGGGAAAAGTCAGTCCTTGCCTGAAGTCTGCTAGCACACCGTGAACAGTTTCACTGGGGAAGAAGGTGGCCTCATCTGCCCAGGATCTGCCCATGCTTGTAAGATCGAATTAGCCCAGATCTGCACTCACCACATGGTGAGCTTGGGCATGACTGCAGAAAAATCACATGAACCCAAAAGAGCCCTTTCTCCTCTAATGCCATTAGATCTCCTCAGGCAGTGCATGCCTGTGCAGCCTTGTGCTGCTAAAAACAAGTCAACATGAATGTGTGCTCCCTTACAGAAGTGTGGAATTAGTCTTCATTTAAGCAAGGGTAAGTGAGAGGCAAATAAGGCCCTTCTTACTCATGTTCAGTGTCAAATTTGATAGGAGCTCCTTGCAAGCAGGTACAGATTAGGGCTAGCCATATCCATTGGATGCAGGCTCAGCTATGGAGCGCTTTTTCAAATGCTCTTTCAAAGCCATCAATCTTTCTCAAGAGGTAAGGATAGATTTTTTGGCAATTTAAAATGTGAGGTTTTTTTCTGTTTTCTTTCTCTTTCTCACTTATCAGACTTCAGTTTGATGAAATATCACAAAAAAACATTCTGAATTTGTCACTGGTGTCTGTTTTTGCCAGTGACTACAAAGTAAAGACTGTTTCTCCAATTACTTTTCCCAAACTTCCTTCAGTTGTTGGAACCAAACCAGAGCTGACCTTCTTTAATGACAGAAGACGCCCTACTGTCTCTAGGAAAGAGCGGACCAAACAAAAAGGAAGCATCATTTCAGTTTTGTTAGCTCAGTTTCAGTGCTGACCTGACCATATTATTTATGGATAGACGAGGATTAAGTTTGGAAAGGAAGAGTATGATTTTTGGATAATATATAGTATAAATACCATAGTGATAGAAATCTATCTCATGTTTTCTTTCATCAGCAGAATATTTAATTGAAGAGGAGAAATGTTTTACTTCTGCTTTTGGTGTGAGCAGTGTAGAACAAAGATTTCCACTGATGTTTTTCCACTGGTTAATAGGCTCCGTCTTCTCTTGCTGAAGATATGAGTAGTGGGGCACGTAGGTGTCTGCTCAGCCATGTTCTTTTTATTGTTTCATATGCTCACTCCTGTTTACCCAGCTTTTATAGCTATATCCTCTCCGAGTCTTTGGCAGCATGCTTCCTGGGATAGGGGCTATCTTAGTTCCTCATCTGCTGCAAAGTGAGGTTGTAAGGGATTCCTAGTTCCTCCTGGACAGCAGTAATAATACACAAACCAGTGATTACAGTTCTTCCTCGCATCACATGGCTGCATTTTCTTTTCAACCACCTGCTACTAGGGTAGCTCAATGTCAGCAGTTGTTTCCTGGATAAGCATTTTGCTTCAAGAGCTAAAAAACAATAGGATCTTCAGAGAGATTCAAGAACCAGAAGAGACCCATGAATCTTCCTCCCAGGACACACAATTTCAAGCAAAATAATAATGTGTCCTGTCATTTACCCAGGAAAAAAGCTCTCATCAAAGCTGTTTTTGTTTGGTGTCCACAATGCTGCTTGGTTTGGCAGTTCCTTTGGGGTGATGCACTCTTCTGTTAGAGTACAAAAAGGCTGTTCAGCATCTGCCAGTTTTAGAGGCTGGGATTGAGAGGATCTTCCGCTGAGGATTTAATGCTGGACTCTTTCCATATTTTGCTGCAAGGAGGTAAAATTCTGTGAACATTGCAGGTTGCTCCCTGCAAATCAATGGGCCAATTTCCTGGAGTAAGTTACCACTCCATCACCTCCCATCACCGCTGAAATCTGTGGTGATGGGAGGCGATGAGGAATGTTCTGCATTTTAAAGAAAATGGCTCAGTGGGAAGAAAGGGAGAGCAAAACTTGAATTGGGGGGGACTGAGGACAAAATGAGAAGAGGGAAACAGCTAAGAAGTTTTTAGGGGTTCTGCATAGAGCCTTCCTTCCAGTCATCCAGAATTCAGAGGGGCCCAAATCGCAAGAGCTGGGCTGAAGGGGCCAGTGAAGTACGAACACTTGGAGAAAAGCTGCAGCAGCAGCAGTGATTGCTGTGCTGGGAGCAAGGTGGAGAGAAACATGTGTGAGGGTGAAAGAGGACTAAACTAAACATATTGTTATTCTTGAGAGGGACAGGGGTTTTTAGAAGAATTGGCCAGTTTATGCGAAGTAGGCCACCATCAATGCTAGGATGAAAGGGGACAAGCCACATGTGCTGGCTGTAGCTAACAGGAGCATGCTGCTGTCTCTTGCCCTCCACTAGCTTCCCAAGAGCAAAATTTGGCAAGTCCTTAGCATCAGTGGCTCTGAAGAAGGCGGAGGAGCTTGTGGGGCTTGAATGAGCTAGAAGAGAGCTGGATTTCTCCAGTCTTGGAAACGACCTTTTGAATCAGACATGAGGAGCTCTGGCCACAGGTCGCCCTTGTCTCCGCCAGCTCAGTGCTCTGTGTGACCCTGTATGCACTATGCAGCTGGTGGGAAGATCACCGTCCTCTTTGAGGATCAGTGCACTTCTGTCTCACGCTTGATACTAGATCTTAGCAAAGCCCAAACAGGCAGCTGGTTGCTAGGCTTCAGGCTCACGTTGCTGCATTTAATGAGCTGAGAAGCAAATATCCAGCAGAATGGGTTTAAAAGGCAGAGATGCTTTGAAAAACATGAGTATAAAGTCATATCATGAAGTTCTCCCAGTAACATCGAGGTCAGAATGCTGGGCACTTTCAGCAGCTTGAAGCACTGCATTTCTGTTCCATAGGAAATTTTGATACCATTTATTTTTTTCTGAATCAGTACCAAACCAAAAAGAGCATTCAAGATTTTTTTGTAAAAACATTCTTGGGGATGGGGAAGATTTGGGCCAGTTATGTTAAAATTTTTTTCCAAGCTGGGTTTTTCATATTAACTTTGTATCAAATGAACCCAATACAAAATGTTATATTGTAAAATAATGGGTTAAAAAATCAACATAAAAAGTTGTTTCAAAATGGAAAAAGCATTCTATTTGCTCCATATGAATTTAAGAAGTGCTTGTTTTCTCATGTAAAAATGTTTACATTTTGCCCAAGTTGACATTTCTTGAAGAAAGTTTTGATTTTGGTGAAGTGACATGGCCTATCAGAAAAAGTTCAAACGGCATTATTTTACTAGACATTTTCTTGCTTCCTGCTAATAAATTCATCATAAAGCTTGAGAATCTACCTAGGTTCTTTCTGATATGTATATCATTACTGGTAAATTCTCAGTGAAACTTCACATCTTTTTTAACTTTTGGGGTAAGGCTAACTTGAATTCATTTCCTATCCTGGAGATGTTTTACTAACAGAAGTGAAAAGTAGAAAAATATGCATGTACCATGTTCACTGACAGTTTGTTGAATTAGGAGGTTAGGTTTTTGCCTAACCTTTCTGAGTATGAGAAGAGTTTAAGGTTTTCAGCCACAAAAATAGAATATAGACAAAACCATTCAGACAGAAAATTGTTACTGTGTGTGAAGAAAGCAGCCTATTTCTTCAGACATCTTTGGAGATAAACTGAGCCCCATTGTTAATATCCTGTCCATGTTTCCAGCTCTTTCAATGTGAAATCCAATAAATACTGAGAGGAATTTAGCCCAGAACAAACAACTGCCATGAAAAATTAGAATTTTTGTATCTAATTACTTTGTAGCTAGCAATAAAAAAAACCGGAAGCTTCATTGCTTTTGTCCTTGTGAACACTTTTGTTAACAGCATTTTAGCCTTCACAGTGTTTTTTTTTTTCTCTGTATAATTTATGTTTTATCCTCTTCTGTGCAGTTCTTTGTTTCCACCTGTCATTAGGAAGAGACAATTCAGTTCAGCAGTATACTTTCAGATAAAAGTATTATCTCAAAAACACTGCAGTAAGATCGGTGTCCTGAGATCTTTAGTCAATATTCATTTTAAGCTTTTAGCTCAGAATGTATTTTTACTTGCTAGTGGTGAGCTAGTGTCTGCTCAAACTAGCTAAAAGGCCAAAACTTGTCCACAAACCTGATCTGTTTGAGAAGCCCTTCCAAAGAAAACAAAAATTTGGCATACTGAGCTTGTGCTGCCAAGTTGGGGGAAAAAAAAGGTTCGTCAAAACAATTGTATTTTTATGAAGCAACAAGAACGCTCACTCGGTTCCTATGATGTTACTTTGCCAAACAAACTCCAGCTCTTCTTGAGAAATGAACTGTGAAGGAGCAGGAGAGCAGGCTTGTCAGCACAATAGCTATATCCTGGTTTTATCCTCTTACTCGTACCATTTAGCCACACGATTTCTAAGACGGGCAACAGGTATTTCATCTTTTCTCCCTGTATCTCCCATGGCTGACATGGAGAGATGAATTAGTAACTTTTCACAGTTTGCTACCTTTTTTTGCCCTTTCTGCCCTCTTTCCGCTTCATAACATTGTTTTCGCCTGGTTTTCACCATGGTATAAATATTCCATTAAAGCAAAGGGGCTGGCAGTTTCTGAAAGCAGATTCCTTTTAGAGATGTCAGGAAATAACTGTGTTTGGGGCCAGACCACTGAAAGCAGCTTGCATGTATGGTTTGTTTTAGGAGGTAGAAGATAATAGTGCACACAAATAACAACACTCATTGGAATCAACAGAGCTGGCGAGTCAGTACGACCAATACCTGCTATTTGTACCAGCAGTCTCTTCCAGATCATCTTTCCTCGCAGGGAAACAGTGAGGAAACTTGCAGTCTTTTAACCATCGTCCCAGTTTTGTCCTGCTCGTGATTTCTCTCCATACTGTTTTACATCTGCAATGAAGCTCACCCTGGCTCAACTGTGAGGGTTTTTCTATTCATGTTGCTAAAAGCACATGTACCGTATTGAAGGGTATGAAAGGGGAGGTAGTGACAGGCCCTTTCCTTTTCCAGTACATCCATGCCAGCTCATAGCTAGGGAAGTCTATATCTGGACTAAGTCCAGATCTTGTTTGTTTCCCCTGACCAGCATAACGCATTCCCTACAGTCTCCGCTGCTGAGCTGTCTTGCGTGAAGTGCCTTCCTTCCCAAAACAGGTTCTGCTTGCTGATTCCAGATCAATCAGAGAGTATCAAAAAGATGTGCCAGTCTCCCATCTAACAAGCCTGCTGCTTTTTTTGCCTCTACAGATCCCTGTTGGCACTGAGATTGAAGGGATGAATATCCTGGGACTGGTGCTGTTTGCTCTGGTTCTAGGAGTGGCACTGAAAAAGCTTGGCCGGGAAGGGGAAGATCTGATTCGCTTCTTTAATTCATTCAATGAGGCAACTATGGTCTTGGTTTCCTGGATTATGTGGTAAGTGTATGAGTGCAGACACACCTGTGGTAGAATAATAGTGTCCAGCTCAGGAATCTTGCCCTTTATCTGCTTGTGGATTTTCCATACCACATCCCTCATCATAGCAAAAGCAAATGTTATAATGTCACTCTATGGGGTCTTTTCTTCTTCCTTGTAACCTACAGTTAGAATGATACCTAAGGTGTCAGTCTGGAATGTATCAGATAAGTGCTTAGAAATACTCTCAAGGACTCCATTTTGATTAATTAAAGAAAAGAAGGCTTTCTATTTCAAAGCATCAGAAGCCCATGGCCAGGTGCCATCATATGCCTAATTTATTCTGTCTCAGTTACTGGGCTGGCATGAGTAAATGAGGTGTGAGCCAGTGAAGAATATGGTCATTTAAAAGCCCAGGATGTTTGTGCTTGGCATGCACCTGCAAATGTGGTGCATAACTAAAATCATACTTGTAGGTTCATGCCTTGATTTTTTTGTTGCCCAAAAAGTTACATGTACTTACCTGAAAGATACCCAAGGAGATCAGAAGATAGCCCACTTGCTGTTACTTGGCTTGAGGTATCCTGTTGAGTGCATGAATACAGAACCCATCTATCACTTGTGTCAAAGGATGACTGAAAACCTAAGTCCCTCTGCACAGAAGGAGGGGACAGTCATCCTACTGCAGGGATATGGTCTCCATCCTCCTGCAACAAAAGTGCTGCCTGTTGAGTGTTTTGCCACTGTTATCAGCAGAGCCTGAGTTTCACGGTGGATCTTTAAATCTCTGTTCCTATTCAAAAATCTCTTCCATTTTCTTCAGTGAAGCAGGAACCAGTGTTACCAGCACAGAGATTAGCTGTTTATCATAGTACCTGCTTTTCCAGAGAAACTTCTCTCTTCCATTTCCTTTCCATGAGGTTAGGAATTTTCTAAGATTCATTGTTTATTTTGCCTCCTGCATCTTCATGAGCAAATCCATCATTTCACTCCTGTCGCTGAAGTCCAGACATGTTTATGTGATGAATGTTGCCCTGGCTGATCTCACGAAGCCTTTGGCACTCAGCAAAATCATGGGGTGCACTGAACATTCTCACTAGGCAAGAGACCAGCATGGAGGAGACAGGCACCTCCAAAGAGCAGTTCTGGCCACCTAAGCTCTGGAGTGTGACCAGGCTGCTGACTAAGTTTTATTCACTTGATGGGATTGAGTCTAGGCCTCAAAGCAAAAGTGTGTCTGTTCTTGTTCAGCTGGAGTGGTCTAGGTTCCTGCTTTGAGACCAATAGCACTAATATCTTACATGCAAAAATAAAAACAGTCTTAAGGACAGTCTCTGTCTCTTTTCAAAGCTATGTGCTTGCCTTAACAAAAGTATGTTTTCTTCCCTCATTTTGCATTTTTTATTCTTGCTATTTTCCCCTCCCTGTAAGAAGCATAAAGATTTTAACAAAACACCTGATTTTACCAGGCAAGTCTGTGTTAGTTACTGTCATAAGGGATTGAAAAATTCAAAGTCTAAAAGCGGCTTAAGTCTTTTACTCTTGAGTGTAATTCCTGAGACACCGAATACTGATAAGCGGCAGTTCTTGTATTCAGCTGATTACGGTGCTAACACTTCGAGCCAATTGGTTGATGTATAATCCTTTTTTTGTGGATTATCAGGACCACAGCTGACTCTGACACCGTGGTGCACCATAGTCCTTAGTTCTTCTCTTTCTTTCCTTAAAACTCTTGTGTCATCCTGATACTTATCCAAAACTTGCCAAGCCACCTGTACATCCCAAAGGATAGTTTGGAGTAGGTCCAATTGAGACAGCTCGAGCTTTATCTAGCTCTGCTCAGCAGCCTCTCTTGTATTCAGAAGCACTTAGGCCTTAATTTCCAGCTTCTTCCACTCCAGCCTCCCCCTTCAAAGGGAGGGATCCAGTCTCAGCTCTGAGTCCAGGGTTCACATTTGCAGAGCTTGTACAGGACTGGGGCTCCCATAGACCTTGCTAATTAGGATGCTCAGAAACGTAGGTCAAAGGCAGCATGTCGGAGAACTGGCAGAAGTTGTGTGAGGAAGGTTCAGCAAGCCCCCACCCGCCACCCAGAGATATGGCCAAGGGGGGCAAGAGAAGGGATGCTCATGTTGAGCTGAGATGTGGAGAGCGGAGGAGCCACAGAACTGCTGGGGGAAAAGCAGGCTAGGAAGAGGTGGGTGATACTTAAGGAAATCTTAAGTCTTGCACACGTTTCCAAACCTTTGCATGCTTAACCAAACCTTCTGAAGTTTGTTCTGACTCCACAAATCAGCCTCACCGAACACAGGCACAATGGGCTGGAGGGGAGAGTGAGATAAAAGCATTATGCCTGAGATGTGCAGGCAAATCTTTGCAGCCACAGATCTGCAGCCACACATGTGGCTGAAGCAGGGTTTTGGAGAGCTGGGTGACCTTTTGGTATTTCCTAATCTTTGAAGTAGCCATGAATAAGAGCATGGACAGCGTCAGCTTCAGAAACAGACTTCCCAAGTGCAGCTTTGGAGGAACTGGATCGAGGCCTGAAGTGATTCCTAAAGTTGGTTTAGTGGCTGTTATGCTGCAGGTGCAAGGGCAATTCTGTCTCTTCAGGGTGTGAAGAGAAGTCTCTTCAGAGTGTGAAGAACACACTCAGGTGTGCTAGTGTGGCTGGACGTGGGTTTGGGGCTCATGTGTGGCATTTCCCCCTTGAGCAGCTCCAAATGTTCCTGACAAGGGGAACTCCAAACAAACGCTGACGTCTTGAGACATGTGTTTCTAGATAGGAGACGTGGGAATGTATGTGGCTGTTGGTTTGAGGGAGGCTCTGGAAGCTCAGTCACTCAACTTAATCTTTTGCAGGCAAATAGCAGAGTTATTTGCTTGCTTTGGCATGTGCATTAGCAGACTTTAGTGGAGCTCTTTGCCACTGATACGGTTATAGCTTTTTCTTTCCTACACAGAATGTGTTGGCATCAAGTATGTCTGCCATTTTAGTGACCTAACTTCATACTTCTGCTGGTGCTCCCAAATTCTGTAATGCCCCATTCTTCAATACCTTTCTCAGCTCCGCTGGCATGATATTGCTCCTTTTTCTTTCCTATGATCAGCCTTCCCTTCAGCAGTGACCTACTTAGCATTGGGTCTTCGCCCACCCTCCTCCCTGACAGACTAAAACTCTGTGCAAATGTCTTCTCCTGATGGCTTCTGCCAACGTTTCAACTCCCAGTTTGGCATCCTTCCTGCGATTTCCTAGAGGTCTCTTTGAGAGCATAGGTCAGTGGGAGGTTTTTCAGTTTGACAACTTGCCTTCCACCAAGTAAGAGTTGTGTAAGAGGGGCCTTGCAAATTTGTTTAACCTGAGTGTGTGGTGAATAAAGTGCTAGCCCTTCAGTAGGAGTGGCATATTCTTTAGAAGAACGTAATCTGTAGCAAAAAAAGCAGCATGTTTTTCATGGCTTGTTTTTTGTACTTAATGACAGACCGTAATTCTTTACACAGGTACGTACCTATTGGCATTATGTTCCTTGTTGGGAGCAAGATTGTGGAAATGGAAGATATTGTACTTTTGGTGACCAGTCTGGGAAAATACATCTTCGCCTCTATTCTGGGCCACTTCATCCATGGAGGAATCATTCTGCCACTTATTTATTTTGCATCCACACGCCAAAATCCTTATCGCTTTCTCTTAGGACTTATCACACCACTTGCCACTGCTTTTGCCACTTGCTCCAGGTGAGCTTCTGTGCTTCTTTTGGGAATATAGTCTGGTTGTATTCATGATTGTAAACTGTTTGCATCCTAACACCACACTGTGATGAGTTTTAGGTCCAAATATTTCTGAGATTGTAAAGAGAGACTTCTGAGCATACAGAGTCTCACTGCTATCAGCAGCCTGCTACACCAGAAATACTGATATTTAGCTATTGAAAATGATCCTCAAAATATGGGGGCTATAGCATGATGCTGAGTTGGAAGTTTTTCATGGGAAGAGTGAAAGTGTTTGCCTTAAAAAGATCCTGCTGGTTGTCCTTTCAATTTTAAGTAACAAATGAAGGTCAGTAGCGAGGGATTTTGTCTTGAGAAGTTTATTTCTCCAAGTTCAAGGGGATCTGGAACAAGTTTAGACTGATTTTGCAGGAGCAAAGCAGATTTATTAGCTAGCGTAACATGACAGTGTGTTACTGATTTCAAGGATCTGGTCTGATTGGCTCTTATTTCTCATAACCAAGGATTGCCAAGCTATCAGGCATGTCATTTACACTTTTCCTAAGCGGCAAGCTTCTTATTAGTGATCACAACAGTATAAAATCCTTCCAGATCATCTCCAAAAAGTGTAGATGTGTGACTGTCACAGGAGCTGAATTAAACATGTAGTAGTAGAGAATTTATGAATAAATCCATATAATTTATAACGCAAGAAATAAATCCAACAGTGAATTTTGATTTGTCTATTGTTTTGAAAAGGTAATAGTACATCAGTAAGAAGAGATTGTTGTACTTGCTGTGTTTATATTTGCATCTATTGTAGTACATTTATGTTTTGAAGCTCCATCATTCCAAAGCCCTGTTACACTGCATACTGAGCTAAGTCATGAGTTCTTGCCCCTGGGAGATTAGAGTCCTTATCAGCTATTTCTGGGTGTAAGCAGATTATTAAATACTGCTGCTCAAGGGGCAATACCAACAAGGGGGGACACTGCCATTGTGACAGGAAGGAACTGCAGAATGGCATCATCTTCATGATAGTCTTGTCTGGGATTGCATGTTGCAGTGTGTTAGAAACATGACAGCCATGAGACAATGACTTTCCATTCAGCACAGTCTAATGCTTTGTGACTGGTTTTCCCTCTTCTCTGTTTCTAGCTCGGCCACTCTCCCATCAATGATCAAATGTATTGAGGAAAACAATGGAGTCGACAAGAGGATCAGCAGGTTTATCCTTCCTATTGGGGCAACTGTGAACATGGATGGAGCTGCTATTTTTCAGTGCATGGCAGCTGTGTTTATTGCTCAGCTGAACAATGTCGACCTCAACGCTGGGCAGATCTTCACTATTCTGTAAGTTGCTTGCTATTGCAGCCACATCCTTCTGGCCCCCAGGCACATTAAAGCCTGTGGTCTCTCTGCTAATAGCTAGCAGTTTGCATTCCACATCTCTGACCTAAAGCTTGCAAGCTGCTATGAAACATAATTATAGGGTGATTAAGGCATGGAGTCTTTCAAGCTATATAAGATTTGCCAGAATCTCAATTTAATAAAAGGTGGAACCTGGGAGGGGTAACTGAATTATGAACAGGCTTTGAGTTGTTTAAAGCTTTTCCTCACACGAAATTCCTCTCCCTCCTTAAGGACCTCTCTCCCCTCCTCTTGCCACTGAGCTGGGTAATTGTGGCATGCTGCTCTACCCATAAAGCTGACCTGACTTCCCCTCTGGATGACTTAGAAAATACTTTTGCTAACTCCCCAGCTCCTTATGTATCAATTTCATACTCATGACATTGCCCCTGCTTACCTCTGCCTCTCCTGTCTTCGTATCACCAATTTCCCATTATCACCCCCCTCCTAATTGTTATGCTTTGCCTCATTATCCCCTCCACCATCCTGCATTGGCAGGCAGGAAAGAATTTGCTTGGGAAGCAAATGATCTGTGTGTCCCTCACTGTAGAGTTTGTTGAGGATTCCGGTGGTGGGGAAATGTGTGCTGTAACTGTAGAAAAGAAGCACTACAGAACTCATGCTAACTGGGTTCGCAAATTCACTTGCAGTGTGACAGCCACTGCATCCAGCGTGGGTGCAGCAGGTGTCCCGGCTGGAGGAGTCCTCACCATCGCTATCATCCTGGAGGCTATTGGACTTCCGACCAACGATCTCTCCTTGATATTAGCGGTGGACTGGATTGTGTAAGTACCTTAGGCCATACATATCTGCTGTTGGATGACATATTTAATGTTCAGGTAGAAACCTGGTGCAGCGTAGTCAAAGTAGCATAGCATAAAATAAAAACCTACAAGGTGTGGCTGTCTACAGGACAGGAAATTCATGGCAGGTGATAGAAAGCAATGGAGAGGGAGGTCCCTTTTCAATCAAAGAAGTTTGTATGCTAAAATTCCTCTTTGGCTTTTTTACCCAACCTTTATAGAAACAGATTTCTCCCTGGTTTTGGTTCACTTCAGAAGAATAGTTAAAAGTTTGTGCAAGAAGGTATTGATGTTGCTGAAAATTAGATGGACACTAGGGGGAAGGGAAGGAAAAGTAAACTGAGTCTGAATAGATGGAGAAAGCTTTCTGGGAGTCAGATGTGTGAAGCAGTCTCCACCAGAAGCTGTTGGCAGCTATTTTCTGAACAACAAAAGCAAGGATGGTCAGAGCACCGAAGCACCAGGGTGAACTGCCCTCCATTGCGAGAGCAGGGGCACAGAGGTCATTCAGCAATCGTCACAGCTGTGGGCAGTGTCACAGCCAGAAAGGTGCTTCTGGGAACCACAAGTTAGGTACACATATTACCACATTCCCTTTTCCTGTTCTGGGAAAGAGCTAAGAGGTCAGACCTTTGCTCAGTTCTCTCCTTTCACCAAGAACCATTTCCATTCTTGAAACATGAGAGATTATCCCTTGCCCAATTCTGTTTGGAAGAATTTATCCCACCACTCAGCCTGGTTATGTCCTTGTTTAATCCTAAATTTGCCTTCTGTACCACCACCTAAATGAAATTAGGGAAGGGTTAGAAAATTTGTTTTGCATTAAGTATTGGGGACCCAAGTGTATGGAAAGTGTAAATGCTACATGCAGATGATTTCTTATTGCTTGAATGAGCTCTGTGGAAGTGGGTCTCTCAGCTTTTCCTCTCAAACAAACCTGTTTGTGTCTGCTCTTCTTTAAATACTAGAATATCAAACTGGAAGGACTTATCTGAGCAGTCGTGAATTACAGCACAGCTGAATGTTTAGCCTCTTTCTGCCCTCAAATCTTAATGCCTAATTTCAGTGGTCCAGAAAGCCTAACTTTAATGCTTACACTTTAAAAGCTAGTGAAATAAACATGATCAGATAGCTTAAACACAGTATCTGCTTTCAAGACACCTGGTTGGAGGTGAGTGGTGGGCTGGAACCACTGGTTAGTGAGGGTCAAATGACCTGAATCCCACTGTTAGCCCTACGCCTGTTTTTTCCAGCTGGCAGGTTTCTGGGTAGTTCCTGGTTTAGATTTTACATAATCCCTCTGAACTGCTCTTTGGAAGCAACAGACTTGCTGTACGGATGGGCTAGTCACACAGAAGACATGGAAATTAGGATGTCTGAGGGCAGTCTTGAATTCCCAAGGCTGGGGAAGACAGCAACTGTGTTACCTCCTCCCTCCCCACACACGCATCTGTGGAGCATGAACACATTTGTACAGCTTTATTAGGACCACTGAGCTCTTCTTTGCTGCCACCGCCTGGGGGGAACCAGCCACCTCCAAAGGATAAGAGAGACAGGCAAAGAAGTGGCTAGCCCTTTCATGTCCCACCTTCCTGAGGGATTACAGTAGTAGCTGTGCTTTCCACAAGCTATGTTTGGAGGTGCCTGGAGGCATGAGTGAAAAGCTTGTTGCTCCTTTCGCTCTGGCCTACGCTCAGTCTGTGTCGTGCAGGCTGCCTTCATTTCAAAATATGTAGTACCACACTTGGGGGTCAACGCTGTTGTTCTAGTTGAGGAACAAGTGGCTCTGGTTGAGCCTTGTGGTAATAAGAAGGGGGAAAAGGGAGGAAACAGTCCTGTGTCTTGTTTTAATGCCAGCCATTTAATTACCAAACAGAAACACAGTTACAAGGTAAGCATGTGTTGAAACTAGGCTGTGGAATTACTGAGGGAAGTCTCAAAATGCAGGTGAAGAAATTGTTCGTCTTTATGAGGAACCTCCTTCATTAAGTCCTGGGCCGCACTATTCTTGTGTTGCATGACCAAAGAATAGGACAGGTGCTACAAGCAAGAAACAGTCATTCTGCCTAATTTTGGACACCTTAAATAGATGTTTGAGTTAAGAGACAAGTCTTTCTAAGCTCCCTAAATAGTTAAAAAGGAGAGATTGTTTCTCTGAGTCACCTTCTGGATAAGCCCAAATTAAGTTCCTACTGTGAACTCATATTTGAAACGTGCTGGCCTGGGAAAAGGGAGAGAGGTGGACTGGGAAAAGAAGGACGTCTGAGAGCATAGTACCATTGCAGTGAACTTCTGAGAGACCAGAACCAGTTGACAGTAATGGTTGAACCCACCTTAAACCAACTTCAGTGCGTATTTGTGATGATACTGGTATGGAAAATAGTTATGATAATATGTCCCTTCTCTAACTCTACTGATGTTAGTGAACAAACAGTGGGGATGGATTTCGCTCCACATACTGTGTTTTAACTCTCTTAAATTAAAAGGCCACTGTTCTGCTCTTTTTTTTTAATCTTAACCAGGGACCGAACCACCACAGTTGTGAATGTGGAAGGGGATGCCCTAGGAGCAGGTATCCTTCATTATCTGAATGAAAAAGCAAAGAAAGAAAAAGAACAGGAATTAAAGGAAGTCAACGTAGAAGCAGTTCCCAACAGCAAGTCTGAAGGGGAAACGTCACCTTTGGTAACTCACAAAAATCAAGTCTCCAACACAACCAGCACAGCAGACCCCGAATCCAAGGAATCAGTATTGTGAACTAGAGGGAGTTCGTCAGCATGCATCCTAGAGGTGGACCGGCGACTTGTTAACACACCTAGACGTTTGCAGTGCTAACAAGGGCTGGATGGCTCTTAAAAGATTTCTGTTCCAGTCTGTTTTGAAACACACTGATCTGGGGAGGGGGAGGGAGGTGGGTTGCGGGGGGGGAAAGGGCAGTGAGAAAAAACACTTGCTTTATAATAATATTTTGATAGTTCATATGTATACATGTATATATGTGTTGCACGTACACACACACATATACATGTATGTGAAAACAATGCCATTGAGACTTCTGGTTTAACAAGAGATCTGTTACTAAAGGCCCATATGGGTAGGAAATGGGGAAGCAGACTAACCCAGTAAAGTGCTGGTTGTAGGAGAAAATTAGTAGACTTACTGTGCTGCTGTTTGGATGGAGATATGGTCTAGAGACTCCAAAGTGGGTGAGAATGTTGCTTAGATTTAGTTTCTTGCCTGGAAACACTTGCTGGCAACTTCATAAACAATACGAAGCAACATTTTTCTCCCACTTCCCTTCCTCTCCTGTTCTCCTGTCCCATAAAAACAGCACATGTATGCTGAAAACTAGCTTTTTTTATTTTTTTAGTTTCATGTTTCAATTAGTAGCTTATGGGGGTCTGATCCTTGTTCCATTCCCCCAGTTCATTGCAGCTCATAGCGGCTTTCCTGCCTTTTGGTGAGTAACTCCCAAATTATAGGACCAGACAAAGAAGATCTCAGTGAAGATCAAAGACCATTTTTCTCCTTCACTCTAACCAAGCAATTGAGCAAAAAATTCAGAGGAAACACAAATTTTGTTAAAGTTATCCCTCCTGGGCCAAAAAAAATATGGAGTCTGTTCCAGCTCAGATCTGTCTGAATGACACTTGCCTGTGACAACATCAAGGAACTAAGTCAGTTCCCTTCATGAAAACACACATACTCCTTTGCTAGCACACCTTGTCCTGTTCGTGTTTGTTTAATGGGTCAGTCCAAACAAATTAAGTCATATCCCTTTCCCAGCAAACTTGAACAGGGGAGGAAAAAATCCGAATGCACAACATGTGGGAACTGACAACAGGCAAGTCTAATTGTTGGCTCAAAAGGAGAAGAAAGGTGAGTTTCTAATCCCATGTAGTTCAGTGATCTCTGGGTTTTGGGACAGCTGTATACCTGTTCCTGTTAGGAGCTTGGTCCTGCTTTAAGTGTCCTTCTGGCAGTAGCTCACATTTAATAATTCTGGGTGGTGCTGGGCCAGGGTAGTGCTTGCAGATGGTGACCTTTGCTTTAGGTTGAGCCAAACGCTTCTGGATTCTGACTCCACCTTTTTTCCTTTACCACATCCTGAATTTGCACCCCAAACATGATCAAAGTCCAGCAAACTCACTGCAAAGCTCCTGTTGTTTTCTCTTGGCTTTTTGGACAGCAAATAGTTACAAAACGAATACTGTGCAAGTGCAAAGGCTTGCCTGGACTTGCGACTCTTTTTCTTGGCTAGTTTAGTAAGATGAGTGCATATGGTCAGTCTCCACACTGTTAACTCAGCAAAATATATTTACACTTAGCTTCGATAAAAAGTAATGACAAGTCTCCCCTTTTCTTTCTCCTCTCTTGCTTCAGAGGAAGTTATCTTGGAAAGATATCCAGTTGCTGATGTTTATGTTCATGGCACTAGGAAGAGGCAGTTCCAATTTTCATAGCAGCAGCAGCCTTCATTTGCAAAGCATCTTTCCTGGTAATGGAACAATTTTTTCCTGGTAAAGGAAGAATTTTGCAAAAAGACACTCAGAATGAGATGTAGCCACCTCTGAGAGAAAAAACAGTGAGTGCGTCATTACCGGCCGTTTAATTGTGTGCAGCAGGGCTACACAAACAATCAAGATAGGAAAGGATTAGTCAGTCCACTGCAAAACTGCAGGTGGAGGTTTTTTTAACTGGTTTATTTATGTCCAGGTCCACAAAATTTGGACATTCCTTGGCTCATCTTAAAAATCTGAGACAAACACAGTTCTCTAGGGACATTCTTTGCCCGGTATTTATTATTTCATTTTCTAGCAGATCAAAACCCACTGCAACTTTGCATTTGCTCCCATTAGAATCCTCCTGACTCCTCTCAGGAAACCAGAAGCGCACTTTGTAGCTGGTCATAAAAGTCAACAAATAAGAGATGTTTTGAAAAACTTTGATGTTTGAAGAAATGGGTCTCAACAGAACCTTCTGGTTTTTTAAACAAACATAAATATTTCATGGATGCCTCAAGGGAGCTGAAAATCACTACTGTTCTCTGTGGGCTGAGTTCTGTAGTTGTGTTTTGTCTCCCACCAGGCATTTAGCCCTCCAGTCTCTGATGTTCTCCCTCACCACAACACATGCAGTCCCGGCCAGCTCATGAGAGCAGGCAGTGAGAGCACCGAAATGACAGTTCCCACGAAGAATCACAGCAGTGTTTCAGAGCAGAACATTTCCTGATTTTGATTTTTCACCCCAAAGTTGACACTGCTCACAGGTAAAAGTATCGATCCCCAAAACTGGGGTTCCTCACAGACAGCAATGCCCTGTTGTTTTTTCTTGCCTGTGGTGCTCCAGCTTGGTTGTGCCTCTTCCCTGTAGCAGCTAGGCTAGGCTATGAGGCATTCTTCCTGGCAGCAGATTCCAGGGAATTGTAAAGTGAAACCGATACCTCGGAGTCTTTTTAATGTTTTCTGATAGCAATGCAAAAGCACAGGTCTCTGCTGAAAAATACCTCCCCAGTTTCCACTAGTGGGTTGCCATGTTTTGCATCATTGTGAATGTCAAGGTAATTTTAAGATGTAGTCCCATGTCAAGCTTGTTCCAGTGGTCAGATTCAAAGAGGTCAAATCATTACTGTAGCTGGAAAGAAGGAAATCTAACACTCCTTCTCCTGGAAACAGGTGTCATAGGGCTTTTATGGACCATGAGCATTCAGGACCAGTCTTCTTAACTTACCAGAAATCTGTAATCTTACGGTACCTCTATTTTAGGCTTATAATGATGCCACTTGTTTTGGTGTTCACACATAGCAAGAGGTACCCAGAGGTTCCATGGAAGCAGGGTAATTACTGCTTGTCAGAGTATCTTCTTTGTCTTTTCTGTATCATCTGTGTCACAAGATACGTTTCTTGTTTTTCTGTAATGCTAGTGTCCTTAAGATGGTCATGCCACATCTTCTCCATCTCCATGGGCTCTCTATCTGGCTTCTGCTTTTTTTTTTAAAGTACAAATGTAAAACATCAAATATTACGCTCTCATGAACTGTAAAAATGTTGGTACGTTCTAACAGCTGCCCTTGTAGCAATGTGAGTCCTCATCGAAAGCCCAGTGAAACTGGTAGAAAACTTGCCATTTGCTTCAAGGGGTCAAGGTCTTCAGGTAAGGTTGTTGGGAGTGAAATGAAAGGGCTGTTGAAGGATGTGCATTTTTCTCACTCTGTGCTGTTCAGATGCAGTCCTTGACCTGCAGTGCAATGTGTTACACTGAGAACTTCCTATTTCAGATCCCCATGCAGCCTCTTGCCAAGAGACTGAAAGCTGACTAAGAAGGTGCTCAGCAGCAGTGCAGGTGCAGCCAGTGGTACCTGCTCTGCTCTTACCCAGGCACTCCATGAATCTGGTGCCACATGGTACTTAATGCAATGTCTCTTTGACTGGATGTATGTTTGAGTTCTCCCAACTTGACTGTAAAATGGAAACCTCTTCCATCAGTTGCCTTTTCTTTCAGGAGGAAATAAATTCCATCTAGGAAATACCATTTTTCTTTTTGGTTTTAGTCTTTGCTTTGGAAGGGACAAATGCTCTTCGTCCCTTCTGGGGTTCTCTCTAAGGTATCCACATCCCCTGGGGACACTGGGCTGCTGTTGCCTTTTCTGCCCCAGCTTCCTTTTGTTTCCTTTTTAGGTTTCCTATGGGTTTATATCTTGGGTCCAAGCGTGAATTCCTACTAATTCTTTCCCTTTTTAAGGGATGTTTCTCACATGCATTCTCTGATGTAAGCTAATGTGGGGGAGCTCCAGTCACATCCTTGCGTAGCAAGAAGGGTACTGCTGGCATCTCCTTCCTCTGTGTAGACTTTCGCTTGTATGAAATGTTTTGTATGCTACCATCATGGAGGTCTCTATGCTGCACAGGTGAAATGGGACTGAAAAAGAACAGTGGATTCTAGTGTTATTAGTCAGAAGGGGAGGATACACACCCAGAGCAATCCTGTGGTCACAGAAACCTCCTCTTCTTAGGAAAGCAGGCTGCAAACAGCTCGTGTCCAGTCTTCTAGTACTATGACTGATTTGGGGGAGATATGGGAATACAGAAGAGAAGGTAAGATAAGTCTTTGGCATACACCATCCCATTTTGTCTCCAGCATCATTTTTTTCTGCTTTTTTCTTCTTCAGGGAAGTTTCTTGGACTATTCTAGACCATCTTTTATTTCCTCTTCTCTAGGGCTGACTCTCCTCTCCATGCTTTATCCATCACTGCCTGATTTCATCCCACTTCCTGAAATGCCCAAGGCTGTTTTTATTTATCAGTGGCTCAGGCCTAAGTGGGAGGGTGGGTGCTGAGCTTTGAGGGCCCCAGCTGGTCCTGGGGAATGTAATCGTCTGGTGATCTGTTTGCATTCTGCCTTGCTCCTGCCCTAGCTCACCGAGGGTTTGTGAAGCTTGGTAAGTTAATGAGTTGCTCTGAGGGTGCTAAGCAGCATTTCCGTTATCCTGAGAAAGGGGCTTGTTCTGCGCTGCGAGATGTGGCTATGGATGCCTGACAAGCTGTAGTGAGCAATGGAGGGTGCCAACACTTAACTGCTATTAGGGTCTTTTGAATAAAGACCCATTATTCTCAGGAAGTGAGCTTCAGATGAGCCTCAGCTGGTGTGCTGGTAATTGCACTGCAAGATTCAGTAATTGCAAAGGACTTTAAACCCCTCTTGGGATGTCTCTTGCAGTCAGAACGGCTTTTGTCTTGAGAACAAACGAAGGCCAAATGTAAGACAGGGCTCTTCCTCCAGTGATGTGCCGAACAGCATTAGGCGCGTTGTGGGTACTTTACACGTAATGGAAACGTGGAGCCAGACAAAGTACCAAGTCAGCTGGTAAAACAACCTGTGCTTTCCCTTTTACTGGGCAGTCCTGATACTGCCTGTACAGACAGTGCTCTGAGCTGGAAGGGCAGGAAGCTAGGAGAAGCATGCGTGAGGCAAGAAGGTTCTTATGTGCTTGCTCTGTCCCTATACTCTTCCCTGGGCATCTGCTGTGGCCACTGCCAGAGATGGATGTGATCCAGTAAGACCATTCTCATATGCATTTTCTCATGCATGTCTGTGTGTTTTACAGCAAGAGAAATTAAAACTGAGGCACTTAGGCTGCTGTTGAAGGGAGAGCTTCCTCTTTCAAGTCCCTGAGCCAGTCAAAGGCCCTGGTATCTTTGTGGCTGACCACCCTGCATACGTTGTAGGCTGTGTCCTTGAGGGCTTGCCTAAGGTACAAAAACACAGCTTCTTTCGGCAAAGATCAGTAGTGTTGGTGAACACTGCCGCTTTGGGGCTCTGCAGAAATGTGGGCTGAATCTTCATTCCTGATCCCCTGCTAGCACAGCACGTTCCTGCAGCCCTCTGGAAAACAGCCTCCTGCTGGAATCCATCTTTCTTTCCCTGGAACCTCCCAAAGGAGTGAGCAATGGGCTTCAGGTAGGAAGTTGGAAGACCAAAGGACAAACTCTTACCAATAGAAAAATGTGACATCTTCACGGATCATAACTGGGCCATGGCAGTTCAGAGTCACTTGCAGACCTGCCTGCAGTGACTGATCCTGCGACTGATGAGCAACATAGAATGAGGCAGGTCACATAAATCCTGCACCTGTAAGTGCAGGTTACGGATACTCACCTGTCTCTCACAGGCAATAATGTGGAGGATGGTCAATCAACAGTGTTTGTAAAGCACCCTTAAGACACAGAGCACTAAATCTTAAATAATAATGAACAAAAATCTGAAAGCAATCAGATAATTAAAGTGTGTGTCATGAAGTCAGAGCTGCATTGTGCTAGGGTGTGAATGATTCCTTGTGTGACAGAAGAGAAGAGCGATCTGTTCAAATGTACATATTTGCTGGGCTAACTCTGGGGAAGAGCAAAAGCTAGTGTCAGAGTGGGCTGCATTTCCAAAAGGGGATGTGATTTGGTCAAGTAGAGGAGCACAGTGCCCTGTTAGATCTGCCTGATATATCTGAAGGAAGAGGTGGAAGTTAAGGTTGCAGGGGGAGCATCAGAGAGGACAGGGTAGGTGAGTGGATACGGAATAAGTTAAAACACTGAAGGAAGCATCTTCTTCTTGGCGTTTTCTTGGGGGTAATGTCAGAGACTGCGTTTGTCTAGCATAGAGCAGCAATCATGCAAATCCCTGCCCATGACATTGGGCAGGGTTTGCAGGGAGAGGCAAGGACTGAGTGCTGTTTGCGAAGCGCACTGTCACTGAGTGACAGCTAAGCACCCAGCACGCCAGGGAAAAAATGGTACAGTTCAGGATCAGGGATTGACCCACATTCCTCCGTGCAGAATAGCTGGGACAAATGCTCTTCAGCAAAATGCATGGTAGCTATTATTCTCCAAGGACAAAAAAGACCTTGTTATCTATGCAAGCAAATTGATGAAAGCCATGTTCACTTGCTGCTTCAGTTTCAGGGAGGAGAGAAAGGAGTAAGGCAAATGATCTTAACCTTTTTCCAACATTGGGCAACACATTGAGACAGCTGCCCCTGGGTATTTTAAGTCTGATGAAAACTGATCAAGAGCCTTACTTGGTTCCCATAGCTCTCTGTCTTCACATCTGAGCACCTGCTTGGGCAGTTAATATTCATACAGTATTCATTCTCCACTTGGGGTCTTTACAGACATTTGTGACTGACAGGCACCATTTCACAGATGCAGAAGTGAATCATACAGAGAAAGGTAAAAGGATGCTTTCTTGAGTGACATGAAGTCACCGAATAGGCTAGGACAGACATGAATCCTGAAACCAAGGCCATTGTTAGCTAATATCAGCCCCCTAAAAAATTAACGTCTGGGGTTATATAAATATATTTAAGTATTGATACCATACTATTAATAGTATATTAGGGCAGGAAGTATTTTACTGCTTAGGAATGAGACAGGCTGATCTCTCCATTTTTGGGGGGTCGTGGAAGCGGAGAAGTGTAGAAGTAGGAGAGTTATCTCCCCTCTAGAATGGATTTTCTTAATAGAAAAGCAAAAAATGAAAAATTCTTCTTCACTGAAGAGTCCATTGTATGGTTACTTACCGAGGGCCCCAAATCTGTCTCAGTGGCAGCAGATCCTCAGCAGCAATGAAATCTCATTTGGATTTAACCACTGATCTCAGTGGCAGCAGGAGCTGATGGGTCTGAACATTTTGGCGGGCCAACTCTGTATGTCCTACTCAAGAAATGTTCATACTTGTCTTGCCCAGGGCCGCAAGTTCCCAAAGGGCTAGAGATGCTGGCTGCAGGGCAAGCAGGGCTATTGATGGGAGCCAGGGTGAGGAAATGAGTTTTTAGTCAACCCTGCAGTAATGCAAAGGTAATGGTGTGGTTTTTAAGCTCACAGAGACCAGGAGACTCGGTGTTAGATAATCCTCAGGGTAGCTTTTGCTTGTTCCTCCTGATAACAACACTGAGCAAAGTAACATGCTTCTTTGCAAGCATGTATTTAGTAACTGAAGTTGAACTGCATATGGCATGTAGGTACAACTTCAGTTAGCTGCCGTTACACGTTACAGAAAGAAATTACCAAGGGAAATCTCTGAAGGCTTTTTGCAAGGAAATTGTTTACACATGCCTGAAACCCCCTGGAATACATTCCCACTGAAAGACTTGTGCTTAACCATAAAAATACCCCCACTATTAACTGGTATGCATTGTAGCTTTTTAAGAACCAGAAGGAATGGCACAAAATGGATGGGCTAGGGCCTTCCCTGATATGCAGTAGTATAACTTCAAGAGCTTTCAGAGGCCTATGGACTTCTGATGGAGATAATACCTCCCTGACAGCATGGGGTTTTGATTTGGTCCTTTTTTTAGGATGCTAATGTTCCTGAAAATGCCCAGCAGTGCAGCAGTAAAGAAATGTTTTTAAAGCTTGTTGGCTATAACCAGAGGCGTTTTATGTGCTCTCAGTATTCTTATGAATTGGTGTTTGCTCTGGTTCCCACAAGAAAATTGTGCTCTCTAGGTGGTCAGGTTTGATGCAGAAGAAAGGCTTCGTGATTTCTGGTTTGGCGTCCCTTCTTTGTATCCCACCTGAAGAGTCTACTCTGGTCCTTGGAGTCTGACCAGACTGTGGCACGCAGCAGCCAGACCAGGGTCCTACAGTATGTGGATTAAACATAAAGCTGTCCTAGCCCCTTGCTGATGCTGCAGTATCTCACATCCTGTTGTGATGGGGGGAAGGCATAAATTCAACTTTGGGGGAAGAGCTGGACTAAAAAAACTTATTTCAAGGCAATATTTGCATGGCATTTTACACTTTAATAAGTCAAATAGTTGTGACCAAACTAACCCAGTTTTGGCTCTGCAACACAGAGCACAATAGGCTCTTTTGACATTACTTCCCTGAGGACCAGCGTGGAGGAAGTGTGTTTGCCATCCCTGAATCTTCCAGTCTTTTAAGGATATAGTGCTATTCAGACTTTTTCTGTTACTATCCTGGTTACACTTGTGTAAGGTCATGCACAAAGCATGTGCTGTGCCGGATGGAGACCATGAGCGGCAATAAAAATAGCTGAGTGTACCTCTGTGATTGGGAGATGTTTCTCCTCTTCTGTATTGCTTTTTGGTTTTGGCAAGCTGAGCATGACTCACTCACACCTTGTGAGGATGAAGATTTCGATTAGCCCTCTAGATTCAGGGACAGCAGGGCCACCCCTAAGGCATGAGGAGTCTCCTTCTGCAGCAGAGATATGAAATCTGCCTTATTACTGTTACAGGTGCCTTGTCCTGGTTCCCTTCAGGCCAAATTCAAAGTCACTGTTTGAATATAACTATGCACCAAAGTTGAGAGACTCAGTTATCCCTGGGGACAGAAGGGAGAACATGATGTCCTGGTTGAGACTAGAGCCTGATCCGTGGGACAGGGAAAGTGAGTTTCTTTTCTTTATCCTATAAACTCTCTGTTAGCAAGTCTGCCTCTGATATGTGTATGTGTATGTGTGCTTTTCTTTCTATATAAACACAAATTGCTCTAATTAGGAGGGAGGATTCTTGTATTTTTATATGCTAAGCAATTTGATTAATTAATAAAATGACACACAGATAAACTTTGAAATTCACTGCCATCTGCTCCAGTACAATTCAGTATCACTGATATGTAGATATCTGTCTTTAGATAAAACCTAGTGCTGAACGCACTTAGAGTAACCACTCCATTGCAAAAGTACCTTGTGCCATGTGGGTGTGTTGTTCCTCGTGAACTTCTGTAACTGTTCCTGTTTAAAAGCTATGGGTTTGATCCATGTGACTCTGTTTCAGCCTTTTTATTATCTACCAAGAACAGATGTATGTGCACACATGCAAAAGGGACCATATTGCTATGTCTGGGGGTGTGTGAACCTGGGGTAGATATTACAGATCTGTTTACAATGTAGTGCACCCTCGGCATGACAAGTCTCCCTGCCTGCTGGGGCAGAAAACAGTCATGTGGCTCAGGTTGAGATGGTTGTTTTATTGGGAGAATAACAAATATGATTCTTTCTCTCTTTTTTCCCTTATCTCTTGGAAATGTATATTTGTCTCTCTTTGTGTAGCTTCTTAATCTGAAATAAAAATCACCCCACACAGAATTCATGTTTCGATCTTTGTTTGGAGAAGACCTAGCCTTTTAGCTGGATGAAGGCTTGCCTGGGTGGCTGGACATTTTACTGGAACAAGATTTCAGGCCCTGTTCTGATATCACGCAAGCGAGTTCTCCATGACACCTTTGGGAATGCCCCTGAACGAGAACGGTGCAACTCAGGATTTGGGTCCACCTTCCCAGAACTGGGCCCTTTGCCAGCAGGCCAGTGTCACTGGTTAACTGCATATTACTCCACTTACCCCATCCCTGTGAAGCAGTTTTATGCAGGGTAGCATTTCTCCAAGCCTTATACGTAGATAACCAGTCCTTCTCCAAAACTGGCTAGGTGTTTTTGCACTTGAGACACGTAATAATTCTGATCAGTGTGCTCATTTCAGAATTGAGCTACCAAAACAGTTTCAATACTGTTCTTCCATTAAAAGCTCATATGTCTCTGTAGGGTAGATTGTATCCTGAGACACACAACACAGTATCACAAATCCTGAAAAAAATCTACTACTATCTGTGTGTATTTTGGTAGTTTCAAGCATTATGTTCTGGTTCCAGAACTAATAAACACAGGTGCAAAATATCCAAGAATGCAAGCACAAGAATAAAAAAGAAAAATCTTTAACTGTTTTTTCTCGTTTCCTTCCTTTACTGTAGGGATAGTAATACTTCTCTATGGATAGACTATGAGGATATTTGCTTCGTGTTTGCACAGAAGTATACTTTGAAGGACCTATTCGTGTATGACTTAAAAATTCTGACTGATATTGCGTCTTGGTATGTGAATTTTATGAAACTACAAAGGTGGTGTTTTCCAAATGTTTATCTGATCCCAAGGTTGTGTCTTTGTCTTCTCATTTCCCTGTTGAAACACCGTGGAGCAGCCTGGAGGGACTCCAGACCAGTGAGCAGACAGAGAAGCGCTCTTGCACCTCGGTCACTATCCATTCGAGTGTCAGCAACTTTGGATAAAGAGACAGCTGCTGCCTAAAACAAGCAGGTTTTCCAAAACTTCCTGAGGTAAGTGGTGATCAAGCGTCAGATCTGTAGTGCCTCGCCACTTGAAACACATGAAGCTTTATGAGATCTGTGGAAACTGTGGAAAGATCCCATTGTCCTTAATGAGAACTAGATCGAGTCCAGCTGGCTCACACCAGACATTATTAGAGCTTGCTAGACATTAACGCCAACCAAACTAGATACAGCTTCTCATGAGATTTTCAACAAAATGTTAAAAGTTGGAAGAAGTTCTAATTAAAATTCATTGATTTTATTCTTTTTTTTACCATCACCTTCCAATCTGGCCATATACTTTCCAATCTCCAAATTTGATCCTTTTGTAAAAGGAGGAAGGTTTTGAGGAAAGTGTTCCCCATATCTTCCTTTTAAAAAGCTCTAGTTATGGGTTAAAAAGGCAGATTACACATATTTGCCTAGTTCACATGAAGAACAGCATTTAAAAGAAAATTTATAACAAAAGCAGCTGGAATTGCTGTAACTTAATATATGGTATTTGGAGACTAAATCCAACAGTGGCTAAGGAGCAGATTAGTCCTTTTTTTAGGTCCTGGTTAAGATTGGTATAATTATGGAGAAGTGCTGTATGAGTTAGCTTAAAGGTTGAAAGACAACACCATTTTGTTCTGCTGTCAAATGAACAGTTCGGGTCAAACAGGTTGTGTGGTGTAGTTGTGCTAATAGTTAGGTCATCTTTTAGATATGTAGATTGTTGATAGCTTATTGAAAATCAAATGTCTGGTATCTTCCCATTACGAGCATTCAAATGGATGTATAAGTACGCTTTGCCTCTTCAGAGTCTTGTGAGCTGCAATCATCAGAAAAATAGCCTGACATGTTTACAGCTAACTTGCTGCTCTTGGATGTCAGAGTAAAGCCATCATGCTAAGGAGGATACTTACAGTTTTTGACCAGGCAGACAGGGTAGCAGTTGGAATTTATTTCACGTTTTGGAAGTTATCTTCATGATCATAAGAGTTGGGCTTGTCAAAATACATGTCAGGGACCAGATAAACTACAAACTGGCTCAGAAATGTAGGACCACAGATGCAACACAAAGCCACTCCATAGGCCTGTGTAAGAAGAGCTCCCCATCTCTGCAGGATAGGGATCAGAAATGCTATCTAAATGACTGTAATTACTGTGTCACAAAAACATGTACCCAATCAGGCAGATCTGGATTCTCTTCATCACGGTGCACTGCAGTGTAATTAGATGGAGGTGCCTGCAGCTACGGGAGTTGGAGGGAGGCTCACGAACATTTGTAACTTGAATCTCACCAACTGACTAGGTCCCAACCAGCAGCAGCAGAGTTGTTGTTAAGATTAAGCCTTGCTTCCCTGGTAGCACATCTTTAATCAGCTGTACTAATTTTACTCGCTGAGCTTCCTTAAGGCACTGGGTTTTTTTCCTTTTAGCTGTACCACTCTTGCTGATGTAGGAAACTAGTGCGACCAAACTCAGTGCAAGATCTTACAGAAAAGGAATATGATATTTATTTACAGAATTTCCAAGTAAGTTGATTTTGCCCACTCACACTCTCATAGATTTCATTCACTCGCTCACTCACAAGCAACAAAATGTATGTGTTCAAGTGGTCTGGCCTGGGTTGCTTGTGTGCTACACATAGGACCAGGGATGCTGGTGGTCAAATCCTCACTAAATCTCCTGCGTTCCTCTTGGCTGGTGATTATGAACTATTTTTTTGCCAGATCTTTAATAAACTTTAGGAATCAACAGCTGTTGCCTAGTGGTCCTTTGGTACAGTCTGTCTTCCTGGTAGGCTACCAGGAGAAGGAATGGGATACGTGATACGCCGCAACCCCGCTGCCATCCTCCTATTATCAGAGAACAGTCCTCCACGAATGAGTTGTCTGTGCTACAGTCTTATCAGTGTGCAGGCCTTCCGGGCTTGACAAAGACAACACATTCCCCAATTTTTTTTGCTGGGAATGGCATCCTTTGTTATCAATACAAGCCATTCTTTTAACCTTTGTTCTGCTATTTCTTCTGATGCTCGCATACACACTTTTTCATTCATACCAATCCTAATATTTCTTTTACAAGTCTCTATGCTGGTTCCTGCAGAATGCCGCTCCGGTTTCAAAGAGTGTCTAAGTTCTGCTCAAGGCAACCAGCAAATGACAGAGGGCTGATACATCCTAGCAATTAAAGATAAAAAGTTAAAAATTATTAGCGTTTAAAAGTTCCCCATGTTCCCCACTGAAAGTTATAGCAAAATCTCACGTTTAAAAATTATAATTTTCCCAATTATTCATTGCCTGTTATAACTCACATAGATTGAAACTGCCACCACCTCCTGACCAGCTGGCCCCTTTTTATTTCACAGAAGCACGTAGCCTTCATCCAGCAAGAGGAAAGGCGAGGTTTGGGCCACACCAATTCCCTTCCATTCATCCTCATCTGTGCCACAACACCTAGCCCTGACCTGCAGCTGTCTGGGTGGTTTTGAATGGATGACAGTGCTGGCTTGGCCTGAATAGAGGTAAGAAGATGCTTTGGGGGAAAAAGGAAAACTGGAAAGCAGACACCTGCCTTTGTGACTATTTGTTGACTGTCCTGCCAAGCTGTCCGTGGAGTGATGGGTACATCGTGTGGCCAGAAAGGAGAAATGCAACTCCTACTTGCTGACCTTTTTCTTCCCTAAAGTCATATTTTCCAGTTCTTCTCCAAAATCAGAAAGAAAAAAAAAATAAAAAAATTGTTCTTTTTTTAAAGTAAAGACTTAGTAATAGCATATTTATAGCTATAATAATCTAAAAGTATGAGTGAGGGAAGTTTTGTAGGCTTTTGATGAGCCTTCTCATGACTTTATAAACAAGCTAAAGAAACATGGCTGAAGTGAAGCTGCTATTCAGACATTATTAGTGTAACTGTCCAGCTGGAAGACTGGATTCCCCAGGGGCCTAGTGTAGGTCCAGGACTGTAAGTATTTCATTAGTCATGCAAATGTTGGAACAGAGAAAATCTGAAGGTCCCACCTGGAGGAGAAGCTCTGGAAACATGTAGACAGGCAGACCTGAAATTCATAGCTACATTGGAAAAACTGAGAGAGGGTCTGGAAAACAGAGCCTGCAAAGAATTAGGGTGGGTGAGAATAATTAACTGCACAAATACTGATGGGAAACATTGGATTAAGGAGCAGGAAGTTGCGGCAAATCAGAAGCTCAGCAGGTGCCAAACGTCCTGCATTGTGAAAAAGGCAGATAACATACCGGGATGTGTCAACAGGAACACAGCCTGGACTATCATATTAGGTTTGCATTGTCTCTGCCAGGCCTGCACTGGAGTTTTGGGTCGGGTTTAGTGCCGAGCTTCAAACAGATGTGGCCTAAAGAGAGGAGAAAAAGGGGAACGATCCAAGATGTGGAAAGGCCGATCTCTGAGGAAAGAAAAGGTTGTTTTCTACCAGAAGAGAAGGTCATCTTCCTACAGAATAGAAGGCTGAGGGTGATGTATTGGTGTATTTAGAGGTCCATAAAGGCTGCTACAAAGTCCAGAGCAAATAGTGATGCATCTACAGAAAGGATGGTCTTCAATAACAGCAAGGAAAATCTAGGTTAAACCTAGTACTCTAATGGCAGCGTTGCCTGATGAGACTGGGACATCATTATCATTGGAGGCTCTTCAGGTGAGGTTAGATGCGCAGGGAATGACACAGGCAGAGCTGATTCTGCCTTGGGGGAGCAGATGGAGGAGGTATCTCTTGCAATTCCTTTTTGCCCTAGGAGCCCTGTGACTTTTCACACACTTGTACATCTCCCCTTGCTGGGGAGTTCAGAGAACACCAGAATGATTACAGTACTTTATTGTAAACATCAAGAGAGCTGGCAACATTGCCCATGGAACAAGAGTGCCTTGCTGGAGGGATTTATTTAACCTCTAGAAGACATCACATGCTAGGATTCTGCAGGATGTAGATGCCTTTTCCTAGACTTTCTGAAAGGAATTTTGATAATATGAACTGGCAGAAAGTGTAACCTCTCATTTTGCCCAAATAAGATGTCTCCTCTGAAGGATTCCTGATGCTAATGTCAAGGCTGGTAACAAAACTCATGATCACATCACCAGAACCATCTGGCTGCTAACAGTGGTGATCGGGCTGACAGCTGCCCTGCAAATACCTCTCAGGAGAGGTTAGACAGAGTGAGCCTGTGCAGTGGCCAGAGTCCTTGGCAATACCATGCTCTGTACAGAGACAGCTCCTGCCCAGAAGTGCATGTGAGGAAGTTTGCCAGCCAAATTTGCCTTAAGGAACAAGGAACATGGTGCTGTTGGCATGCGACAAAGATATTTTATAGATCAGTGCTGGAGCAATTTTGTCACAGGGAAGGAATAAGGTTTAAGGTAGCCAACAGAAGGAAAGAAGGCTTGTGTCAACTCCTTCCTGCTTTGATGATAATCTAATGTTGAAAGACAGGTAGGTGAACTAAGGGCTTGCATATAATATTAACTGTTTGGCTGTTTGAGACCCAGCTTTATACATGGAATAATATTCCAAATGCAGATAGATCCTCCCCAGAGATAGATCCTCCCCAGAGATGATGCCCTACTACTGGCCAAGAGGTGGCAAAGTGATCATGACCCGTTTTCCTTTCCACTACAATCTTCTATGAATATTGCTAACGTTGCTCTGGGAACAAATAGGTCAGGGACATTTGCTGACATCTTGTCCATCCCAAACATTTATGTTGTTAGACTGAAATTTGATGCTGAAGGTGGTGCAAACGCTACACAAGAGCATATGGTGCGCATCCAGGCTTCAGGTTTCATCACAGAGTATTAACTTCCTGGCTTGCAGCGTGAGAGCATTCAAGGTAGAAAGGAGCTACAAATTGAAGTGCCGGAAACTCCATGCAGTGTCCAGAAAACGACACATCATCAGTTTGGGGCATAGTAAAACGCTGAATACATACAGCTACTGTTATTGGCAGATCCAGTTCCAAACAAAAACCTTGATATTCCCACCACGAAAGCAGAGATTTTTGAAGAAAATGGAGTCTTGCCAGGATAATGTTCCTTTTACCTGACATACTGGCCATCCCAACTTCCTATATACTAGAAGTATGCCATTTTCAAATCTGATCATAAGCAAGCACTACTTCATGTTGTAGATATGGGGATTATTGTTAAAGTGCTGTCATCCACAGATTGGATTAAATCATTCTTTTTTGCTGGAGAAACTTCTTGCAGGAAAACACAGTCTAAAAGAATCCTGAGATATCAAATCAGCAGTAAAACTTCCGTCTTAGTCTTTGCCAGTCCTGAGTGATCTTGGGTAGAAGTTTGGATGGATCTGACATTATGATATAGGTCAATTAAACTAGTTTCTGTTCAGCAAAACTCCTAACAAAGAGAGTCAGGGGTCAGCCACTGAAAATCAGTATTGTTTCCCTGCAATTATTAAATAATCTCTCCTTTAGATCACCAATTTATTCCACCTTTTTTATTGACATCCTCTCAGCATGAACCTAAGGGGGGGAGAGGAAAGATTTTGCGGGGCTTTGGCTGTTCATGCTGACATCCTGGCATTTGTTTGCTCAAAGGCGGAAGCGGACGCAAACCTTTCCCGTGCAGGATTGGATTGCAGAGGAGTGCTATTCAGCTCAGAGGACAATGACTGGCAGCTTGCAAGTAATTTAAAACAGCTCAAAACAGCCACACTTTGGTATGAATCATGACCAATCCATGCCTGCTCCAGCCTTCTGACTTGCCTGAAATCAGCATGACAGACAAGTGGCTCCCTGGAGAATAAGCAATAAACAACACTTTCAAGGATGTTTTTTCACAAGGAGAAGAGCCCTGGCTTTTTCCTGCATGAATTCCAATAAAAAGCTGAGTCTTAAAGCATGCATCTGAGGCAGGGGGATGCGCGGCCTCTGGGAGGCTTGCCATACCGTTCATCAAAGAAACACCAAATATAGAAATATCGTGGAGGAATAGAGACAATGTGCAGTTTGAGTTGGCTGTGAGTGCCTCTGAGTGCCTTACCATGCCACGCTGCAGCGTTGGAGCTCCGCTGTTTGAAGCAGCCCTGGAAAAGATCCTCCCACCCTATTTCTCTGGTGACAAAAGCCCGATCCTCCAGCACTGTAAATGGGGCCAGTGCCATTGAGGTCAGGAGAACAAAAGCAGTTCGTAGCAGCTGGGACTCTGGACCGTGAAGTAAACTGCGGGCAGAGACCGAGCATGCTGCAGGGCTGCTGAATGCAGCCAGCAGACTGAGGCACGAGCCAGGGATTTGGATACTCGGGTCATGTTCCTCGCCCCTGCCTGCTGAGCGAACTTGAGACATGTCTGAACCACAGCTCCTTCATGGGTTAAAGCTGACACCGATGTCATCTGCGAAGTGCTTTGAGAGCTACAGCTGATCTGTAGGAAATCTCAGTGGTATTTAAGAAATAAGCACAAGAAACCTTAATGATGGAAGAGATGGTGCAGACGAAAACCAGGGTCAGCCCATGGACAAAATCTGGGGGAGGCTGGTATTTTCTATGGAATATGGTGCCAGAAATCTCTGAGCACGTCAGGGGAAGGCTGTGTCATCCATGAAACAACGCTCCTCCGACTGAGTCTGAACCCCCGAGCAGCAGGACTCAATTTGTGGCTTGAGGACTCAATCCAGACAGCTCCTCGGCTGCCTGAAGGCCTGCTGCCTTTTCCTTAGTACAGCTGACATGGGAAAGCCCAAGCCCTGGGCACGCTCGGAGGCTGGCGCTGAACCAGAGCCTGCCGCTGTTGCGTGGGAGGAAGGTCTTCAGCTGGGAGCTCATCCTTTCAGCCTCAGGGGGTCCTGCTTAGCAATCTGGACCCAGCTTCTCGTTTCACTTGGTGGGATTTGTTTGCTGTTACACTGACGGTCTTCGTTCATGTAATTCAATTTGTACATGTTCTTTTACGCTAGAAGCAGAAACATCCCACTGCATTAATTCCCAGAAAGGGCTGAGGTTGTCTCTACACAGACTGGCCCCAGGAAGATCAATAGAAAGGATAAAGGGAAACATCCTAACATTAAGACAAGCTATTAAAAGGGGCTAGGGGTCATGTTATTTGAGCTACGTCTATGCACAAGACCGCACTCAGTATTTAGTGCCTGCTGATTGCAAAGGGGCTTTTCATGTCTTTAACTGACGGCAGTAAGGCATTTTATTTACTCCGTTAATTCACTCCCTGTGTATTTTGCTAAAGTGTAAATGCTAAGAGGTGCCTCAGAGTGCACCAGCAGCTGTGCAACCCCAGGGTTAGTGTGAGGCCAGCTGCAGAGAGCTCGGGATGAGCGCCCCGGCATTTGGATGTCCCTTGCCTTCCTCGGGGGGAGAGCAATGGAGCGGCTGCGTGGATGAACTCCCCTGTGCTTTGCACGTGGTACTGCTTTTACTTTGAATTACTCTGTTTTCTTATTATAAACATAATTCCTGGAGCAGAAAGCTTTCCAGGCTGTGAATACATTTTTTTCCTTGGTAAATCATTCTGCTGTTTTACAGGGGGTTATGGGGTAGGTTACTTGTACATTTGTCAAAAAAAACCAAACAGCCAAATTGTAGGCACCTGCCACATGTCCCTTGGCAGACTAGATGAAGCTCAACCGACTGAAGAGAAAGTCGAGATTCATCTCAATGGAGAAACAAATCATTAATTTGGGGGGGGTGCAGTAGACAGCTATTTTCATGTGGCGCTTGCAACACAGATCAAAAAGCTTAAATGAAATTTCACTCCTTGGTTTCTAAGCCAGGTTCCAGCATATAAATATATATATATATATATGTCTGTATATGTGTGTATGTTTGTGCATGTGTAAATATATAACTAAGGCCCAAGAATCCCTGCAAAATGAAGCTGAGCCCTCCCTTCTTGCAGGGCGCGTTGCCTTCGGCCCCAGCACACGGCCAGCAGCTATATTTAATGACACCCGAGTACGCCTGATCCGCCTCTCAGCCTTGCGCCACGCGCCAGGTTTACCGCGGCCTCCCGGGGCGCTGCTCTCCCCGCCAGCACCTGCAGCAGATCCAGGAGGAGGTCGAGAGCAGCACCTCGGCCCGAGCAAGGGGAGCCCGGGGGGGAGCCCGGCCGGCAGCACCGCTGCGACCGCGACCGCGACCGCCACCACCACCGCCCGCGCCGAGCCCGCGGGGCCCCCGGGGGCGCGGGCGCGGGAACGGGGGGGAGGGGGCGGAGCGGAGCGCTCCCATTGGCTGAGCGGCCTCAACGTAGCAATGCTGCGCGTAGCGACCAGGGGTGGGCCGCGCTCCGATTGGCCGCGGCGGGGAGGGGGCGTGGCCGCGCGCCTTCGCGGGCCGGGGGCGGCGCGGGTCCCGCCCGGGGCCGCGGCGGCGCCTCGTCCCGGCCCGTCCCGGCTCGGCTCGGCTCGGCACGGCAGGTAGGAGCCCGGTCTGCCCCGCGGCCCGGGGCGCCTTTCCTCCCCCCTCCCCAAATCACGGGTCCGCTGGGGCCGGGCCGGCGTGCCGGCAAGGGGGGGGATGGGGGGAGAGGGAGTGCGAATGCAAATTTTGCAAAATTCAGCCAGTTTTGCAAAATTCAGCCCATTTCGGGGGTTGTTTCCCGGCGGGGGCGGGGGGGGATCCGGGCTCTAAACTGTTGCTGTGGGAGCTGTGTCGCTTCTCCAAAATGGCAAAAGCGCTTCTGCCCCGTGCGGTTGCACTGGAGACTTCTGACTCTTTTTTTTTTTTTTTTTTTTCAGAGACTTATGACTTTTTTTTTTCTTTCTTTTTTTAAGCTCGCCTCCATGTGCTTTTATGGATAGTGCTGTTCCATCTGCGTCTCCTGCGGTAATGCAGACATTATTTAGTGCTTCTCAAAGCCCCAGAGCAGGAGTATGCGTTAAGCTGCAACAGTGCCATGGCTCTGCTGCTTGTTTTGTTTTGTTTTGTTAGCAACTAGCGCAGGTTTTTAGCTGCAAAAAGGCTTTTCCGCAGGAAAACATGCAAGAAAGGAAGGCTAAAAAAAAACAACAAAAAAACCCAGATTCTGCAGGTCTGAAAGGTGTTTTTTTTTTTTTAATAAGAGCAAACAAAACCCCATTGTAAAGCTGCTGCGGGCCGTCGTGGGGGACGGAAACGCTGGTGCCGGCCGTGTTGCCTTGGCCGAAGTGTGCGAGCCAAGCGATACCCGCTGGAGGCAGGATGCGCCCTGTTGGGGCAGGGCTCTGGTTTCCACCATGGTTTTGTTCAGTTCTTTGGCAGGCGGTTTCCTTTTTGCAAAAAAAGACCATTCAGGGATCGCTTTCTCGAGAGATCCTGTTGCTCCCTTTGCAGCAGCTCCTGTTGCAGTGAATGAAACTTTTGTTGTTCTTATTCATCTTTTTATCTAAAAAGAGGCCAAAGTTACAGTTTTTGTGCAGCTCCATCGCCGGTGAGGCAGCTGAGGACTCAGGTGCAGACGCAGATTCTGGCTGATTCCCTGTATTTTTAACACTGATGGAAAGTCCTCGGTGCGCCTGCAGCCGCGGTACCGCATCTGTCCCGGGAGCTGTGTCCAGGGTGCTGGCGTTCATCCTGCCCGTGGGTTGGGACTTGCTTCTTCCCATCCTGAGGTTTAATCTTGATGTGTCACTGGCAAAGGGGAGAGCTTGACTTCTGAATTTTTGCATTATTTATCCTGGAAAATGGTGAGAAACCTTATTTTCTAGATGCTGTTTGGAATTGCACTTAGCATACTCTGTTCAGAAACTGAGTTAGAGACTCTTGAAAATGTGCCAAAAACCTACGGTGTCCTTTTCCCCTTGAATGCCCTTATAACTTCTGCAATAAGTGGGTGCTAGAAATATAAATCCAAATGGACACTTGCATTTATTCATAGGTTTCCTGGTTTCTTTTTAACTTCTGCTTTAGCTTCTCAGGTTTGAATGAACCTGTCCTCCAGAGTCAGATAGTCTGTACGGATGCTGAAATGAAAAGCAGTAAGACGAATCTGCGTTGCAGGGATTGGCTTTGGGAAAATGGGAGCATCCGCACGTGCTCTGTTGTAAAGGCTGACAGTAACGTGGAAATACAGGGGACCTCATGCCACGTTCATAAGATCAACACAAGTTTTCAAAGCACAGAGTAGAGCCTTCATGCTTCTGCATACAGTTACAAAAATAACAGGAGAGTTGTGACCTATAATTTTTTAATGTTGCTTAACACATGCTTTTCAAATCTAAGGTCAAGTTTATGTGTATATTTATATCTGTTTTGACTGAGCTGACTGACACATGACTCGAGCCACTAAATCTGATGGAAATAGCAACGTTCAACATCACTTTGACTTTAGTGCAGAATCTTCTTGAAAATAAAGAAGTACCAAGGCTGCATATTAATCAGCGCACATTAAATTCAAAAGTCTGTCTGCTGTGGTGCCTTGTTAAGCTTTCTCTTTTTTAATCACAGGCTACCCAACAACAAAATCGACTGT
The DNA here is from genome assembly GCF_003343035.1 of Apteryx rowi. Lineage (NCBI taxonomy): Eukaryota > Metazoa > Chordata > Aves > Apterygiformes > Apterygidae > Apteryx > Apteryx rowi. The sequence goes on along the minus strand of NW_020450794.1, from coordinate 1,605,676 downwards.
AAGGGTGTTTATGTCCTAAGCTGCGGGTTTCCAGAGCCCTTCCCTCTGTTAAGATTTGTACTGACGGGCTCATTTTTGAATTTGCTGTAACCATGGCTTCCTGCTCGTGTGCTGGTTGGAAGGGTATAAATGTAATTTCAAGCACATGGCAGCGTTTAATTGAAAGGATCATGTGTTTATGTGAACGGCGTGATGTACTCTAAATACGTATTAATGATGAGAGAGAATTGCACAGAAAAAGGAGGCGGGATTTTTTTTAGGGTATGAAGTCAGAGGCTGAGCTTCCGTCTCGCGTCCTGCGCGGCGAAGCTGCTTCCTGGCTGGATTGCCGTTTCCGTGTTCGCCGCTATTCCTGGGAAGAGCTTGGTTTCTCGCCGAGTGCTTTCTCTTGCCTTGGGACCGCTTCGCAGAGCTCTCGCTTCATGAGCAGAATAGTCGACTGTTAGGTGCTGGCAAAGGCGCTCCTAGGACAACGCGCTCTGGAGACGAACGCTCCTCAGCCGTAGGAAAGATCTTAACGTGTCGAGGGAAACCAAAAAGGCGCAGTAAAGCAAAGCAGAGCAGCCCAAGGGCTTTGGGGATGTGGAGAGACAGTAATGAAATGTTGCTGGATGAATTATGACTGGGAACGTAACGGGCTTGTACTTACTTCTGTAAGAGCCAGCCGTGAATGTCTGCACGCTACTTAACGCCAGCACATGGAAAGCACTGTGGATATTCGAAACATGTGGAGAAAGGAGGGAGCAGAGCTGATTAGATGTCCCTTCACATCATGGTAACCATTGATGTTCTCTGTTGAAACACAGGCTTTTTGGCATTAAGGAAAGCATCAAAACTGATGAATGCGAAGCAGGGTAGATGGGTGGCAGGCTGCTACTTTCTGAAGTGGGTACTGGAGTTTCATATATTTAGCTGGTTTTTGCACACTGGGCTGTTTTGATTGGAAGGGAAGGAATGCAACCAGCGAGTGTCGTTTCCCCTTGCTACAAGGGTTTTGGCTTTCAGAGCAGGTAAACAAATATATCGCTGAGGATTTTCTGGGCATTTAATCACCTGTAAGTTGGATTTAACCTTTTGGCATTTGATTTGCTAATGCTTATTTGCCTGTCTGTTTAGACAAAACATAGAAATTAATTCTAGAAGCAGAGTGAGTGAATGCAAATCAGTTAAGATTAGTAGAATAATCAACAGATTATGGATCGGTAGATTAAGATTAAAGAATAATAGAGTGTTACCTCTTGTGGTTTAGAAGACTACTGTAGTTAAAACCTAAACAATAAACACTTGAAGGAACTGTGCACATGCTATGCTGGCTCCACTAAAAAATACATGGATGTTTCAAGTGTTTTGGGGTACTGTTTCTGTTAACGTCAGAAATCTATCTTCTGCTAAGCAAGATTATATATATAGCTTTTTATAAATTATACATTATAGAACAATATATTAGCAGGGGTGGGTTTATTAATTATTTTTCTTGCAGCTACCGCACCTTTTTGTTTGGATATGCAACTTTTTTTTGAAAAAGAGTGTAATACTACTGATTTTAGGATGTGCATAGAGCTGCATTTGAGAGCAATGAGCAGGGTTGGGCAAGATGTGGCCGGAGGTGGCTCCGCCGCCGCCCAAGTAGCCCTGTGGATCCTCCTTTCCTTTTTTCCTAGCTGAGGCCTGGCAGGGGACACGAGCTCTCTCTGTCATCGGGATTTGAGCCGTGCTGCTGCTGTTGCTTTTTGTCGCTGGCTTTTGTCGCTGTTCCTCCGTTGAGGAGGGCTGTGATTTTTTCCCGGCGTTGCTGGCGTGCGTGCGGACATGGTGTGTCCGCTGCGGCTCTTGGACGAGGCGGGTAGACAGGTCCTACGCTGGGCCAGGCGATCCGTGGGAGCACGTGTCCTCCTCCTCTTTCCTTCCCCCTCCCTTTCTTTTTTTCCCTTTCCTTTTAGTTGAATTTGCTATTGATTTTCCCCCTTGGCTGGCCTCTCTCCTCGCCGTCGCCAGTGCAGCTCTAGCTGGGTCAGTACCAGCCAAAACACCCTGCTAGCATTTCCCTAACGCCGTGGCCGTGGTCGAGGCCGACGCCGCGGGGAGAAGCTTTGGTGTTGGCGAAGCTCTGAGGAGCCGGAGCAGCTGTGCCAGATGTGTGCCTGCAGCTGGGTACCGCGCAGAGCCAGCACGTGGGAGTTTCTGGCAGGGCCTATTTGGATGCCGGCTGCCTCTGCAGAAAGCCCACGAGATGTCATTTGTGCCTTGGTGATGCTGCTAGGGTATTTTTAGCTCCCGCCGCCTTGGCGAAAACAAGCAGAGGTGCTTGGCTCCGGCAGGCGTTTGCAGAGCGGGATTCCCCACGTGCTGCCTTCAAACGCTTCGATCCGGCCGATTCGACCTAGCCGGCGTCCCTGCGAAAGCAACGGGAACGCGGCCCGCGTGGCTGGCGGAGATCACCCCGCGTCCTGAGCTCGCGTTCGTTACCGTCGCGCTTTTGCCCCAGTGCCGGCAGCGCCTGCTGAAGCAAGCAGATAAGCGACCCGGCAAGCGGGCTCGGCATGCCCCGGACCTGCGGTGGGGTCCCGGCGCGGCCGCCGCCGCCGGCGGAGGTGGCCCGACACCGTGATAAATCGCCTAAAATCGCTTGGCCCTGTTTATTCATTTCCCTACCGACGCAGGCAGGAGGCTCCCTGTCGCGGCAGCCGGCCGGGCACGGGCGCCTGCTACCCCGCATGGGAAGCGGAGGCCGAAATCCAAGAGAAACGAGCCTGACGGCCGTGCAGGGTCCAATGGAAACCCCGGTCTGCAGCGGATGCTCTCCGAAGCGAAAGGGAGGCGCCAGCAAGTTGGCGGATGTGGCCTCTGTGCCGAGTGAGGGGGCTTTTCCTTGAGAAGGGAGGAAGTTGCACGCTTCGTACCAACCTCGCGTTTCCGTCAAAGGTTTAAACACGGCCTTAGGTGCCGCAGTTTGTGTTGGCATCCGGAATATTTTGGTTGGGAGGAGGTGGGGCTGAGTTTAACATCAGTGCTCTTTTTAGAGGGGGGGGAAAAAAACACACACGTATTTTCAGCTTTTTCATGGTTGTTTTTCATTCGCTGTATATCAAGGTGAGAAGAAAGCAAGCAGTGTTTCAGGTGTCTGCTTTTACGGAAATCCTGAAGCGGCCCTCAGAAACTGTCGGAATCAGCCTGAAGGATCATGTGATTTTTTTTATATATATTTTTTTAAGTTTTTTTTTTTTTTTTCTTCTGGGGTGTTTGTGCAATTAGAGATCTTCCTTAGTGAAGGCTGAGCATCTGGGGCACGTGTACCTATGGGGCTCAGGCTTCAAGAAAAACACCTAATACTAAAAGTTTTTGCAGTGAAGTTACGTGGGCCTGACCATGCAGCCTGCTCCGCAGCGTGCTGTCGGTTGAGCCAGCAGTGCCATTAACTGTGTTTTCATAAACAGCTGTTCATTGAGCTAGAAGTTGCACAGCTAAGCCCAAAGACTTCTGTTTTATAGCCTCCCCCTCCTTTTTTTCTTTTTTTTTTTATTTTCTTTTATTTTTGGTATCCTTCTCACTTCTGTGAGGCTTCTATTTTCAGTGTTGTGCGTTTGTCTCAAAAAAAACCCAAACAATTTTCCATCCCAGATGTCCTGCAGGGCTCAGCCACATAAATGTCTGCTTTGCTTTTTAGTTAATGATGTCTGATTTGGGCCTGGTAACGTAACTTGTCCGCTTGCTGGTAAGAGTGGCCATTAACTCGGGAGAGAGTTGTGCCCTACCAGCAAGGTACAAAACACAGGTTTGTTCTTGGAGCAGTAAAAGCTTTAACTATATCTTTCTTGTATCTTATGTCGTAGAAATGGGCAAATGCTGGTAAGACGTGAAGGCCAGTTTGTTCTTTCCTGTGCTGCACTTGACCCACAAAGATGTGATCTTACGATTTTTGGGTTTGGCCCCAAATGTATTTAAGTTTCTAGCCTTTAATCGTGTCCAGTTTCTTACTCAGTGTGGAAATGAGGGGAGGCAGAGAAGGAGACGGAGAGTTGCTACTTGTGTTCTGCATTTCAGAGCTCCCAGGGCTCGGCGCCGTCTTTCAAAGGAAGTGCTGCATCGATGGCCTTGGACGTAGAAAGATCGCCTTCCGAAGCCTCGCTGAGCGGGAAGCCCAAGCACTATGGCGGGTGGAACTACGCAGACGTAGAGACGGACTACCCTGAGCTAGTTAACGGCGTGCGCCGGCGGTTAGACGCCGAGGAAGTCAGATCCTCCCCAAAGGGAACTGAGCGCATGGCGATGAGCGGACGTGGCCGCTTGGTCAGTGGTGTTACCCAAAGGGATTCAAGCTACTGCAGAGAAGCGCCTTTACCTTCCGCATCCAGACTGTCCGGAGCGAAAGCAAACTACATGGAGAGACAGCCGTTCGTTTCCAGAACGACTCCCGGTAGTGACTTGTCCCGTCACGTTAGCCACCGTTTCCTCTCCTCAGAAGAGCAGCAGGTGAGAGGGTTTCACTTACTGGTGTTGCTGTTTCACCAAGAGGTCCCAAAAGAGATGGGGACTTGTTTGCCTAGGCTCCAGCCTAGCAAGGGAAAGAGCATTTGTCCCAAGGAGCTTTGTCCCAAGGAAGCAGAGGCCTGGGGATGGAGGGACGTGTCCGACACTAAACAGAATGGTTCTGTAGCAGAGAAATAAAACACGAATCTCTCCAGTCTGTTGGCCTGCCAGCTCCTGCATGCTTGAAAACATGGTGAGATAAACCAGAAACACCCTTACCCAGAGCAGGAGGGAGAAGCAATGAAAATGTAGGTGCTTAAAAATACAGGCTGCTTAACTTCGGGCCCTACAGTGGGGAAAATCTCAGCCGGAGAGAGAAGTGCAGCTTGGAGGGAGTTGGTGGCAAACTCCCTCCTCTGCCCGGTAAGCTACTGGGGGCTTTTCCTCTCCTGCCTCAGGCCAGTGCGCGTCCACCCCAGCCCCAGGCTGAACCAGATCCCCGCTTCCCCAGGCTGCTGCCTCGCCGTGCAGCCTACGTCAGCTCCTGCAAGCCTCCAAGGGAAATTGCAAGGTGGCGGCTTTGACCTTATGGCCGTGAAGGGGCTGGGCTTGAATGTTGCCTTGGTTCCTGTTGCTGCTGCGGAGCTGGGAAGTTGACCAAAAGGCAACTCCTGCCGTAGAAAGGAAAAGCAGCTTCCGCTGGGTGTTTGCCGCAGAGAGTTTCTCTCCTTGTCCCCTGCAGCCTCGATCCTGTGGGCCGCTGAGCGTTTTGCAGAGCCTGCTTTTCTGTTTCTGCCCTTTTTTTGTTTGGAGGGACGTGGGCTGAGCAGGATACGCGTAATGGCAGTGGGTCGTCTTCTGTTTCTGTTGGCTTTTGCAGGATAGGCACCCCGAACTGTGTTTCAGAGGCTGGAAGAAATAAACAGGCTGGGATGACATTCTGCCCTCGGCACGCACGTCGTAACAGCGGCTCTGGCTGCCAAGTGATTCATGCAGCCTTCCAAGTACTCGAGATGCCTTTCCTTAAAAACAAACCCAGTCCAGGCCGGAGTAATTGCATGCAATTTCACAGCAGGAGCAGAGTTCGCATTTGAGCCGCTCCTTACAGCAGATCCAGGGTTGGACTTTTATCTCTGTAGCCCAGTGCTGCTGGCTGCATAAAGGGGCCTTTTGTCTGGGTGCAAAATGCAAATAGTATTCAGCGTTCCTGGAGTGTCAGAAATGTTCCTCCCAGTTCTTTTTCCTGGGGTTTTCTTGCGGTGTAGTATGCTCGTACCATTGCTGAGCTTGTAAAATGAGCAAAGTTGGAAATAGTGAATTAGTGGTTCATTTTTTGTGTCTTTCTCTCTCCCCCTCCATCCCCTTTCCCATGTCCTTGGACATTTAAGCAGATGAAAATGGGCTGTTCAGAGCCGGCATCCAGCGCTCCCAACTTGCAGAGCTCTGCAGAAGAGACCGGCATCTCCGACTTCTGTCATGATATCAGTACCAGCCAGTGGAGCCACAGGTCCCTCTCCCCTTTCTCCTCCACCCTGGGGTCCTTACCAAATAAAACCACCCTCAGCCCTGAGAACACCCTCCGGAGCCATTCCAGATCCAGCTTTTCCACTCTGTCTTTAGAAGAAAACAGCATCTGCAAGCAGCAGGAGATGAAGCGATCCCAAAGCTTAGCAGCCGGCGTGGACGTGCCTCCTGCAGCCATCACCTCTTGGGACCTGCGCCATCAATCCAGCCCGACAGAAGACAGGCTGCTGCGTGCACGCAAGCCGTTAAGTCCTCTCCTGGATGACTGTGTTACCATGGAGCGTGTGAGAAAGATGTCGTCCTTCCAGGCTGATTACTGGGCCTGTGCGATACCTGATTCGTTACCCCCGTCTCCAGACCGCCAGTCTCCTCACTGGGACCCTAATAAAGAATATGAGGACTTGCTTGATTATGCTTATCCGTTAAAGCCAAGATACAAGCTTGGAAAGACACCAGAACCTTTCCTCCATGACTCAGGAATAGATGTGGACAGCTTCTCTGTTTCTCCCGAGGGCACTCTGACGTCTGCCAGCATGCGCGGCCAAGGTAGGCAGGCTCAGGGAAGCAGAGAAAATCTGCATAAGGAGTTTGCGGTCTCTGCAGAAAGATTCTCTACCCCAGTGTCTAGAAAACCAGGCTGTTTAGGATCTGCATCTTACTATGAACCCTCACCTATTGCAAAAGCATCTTTTGCAAAAAGTGCTTCCTCTGCTGGCAAAGCAGGTGTTTCTAGAGGTTTTGCTAAGGGTTTAATGATGGAGTCAGCTGGGCCACGGTCACTTGATCACCCTGATGTGGCTGGGAGAAGCTGGTGTACCAGAGAGACCTCCTTTTCAAAGTACAATGGAAAGGAAAAAAGTGCTCATCGGTTTTTACCTACAGTGCAAATGCTCCCCCTAAGAAAAGAGTGGGAAGGTGATGAAGAGTTCCTGTCGCTGCCCCCAAGACTCCGGGAGTTGGAAAGTCTGGCTCAGTATCTGTCTGATCTTTCCTTAACTGTAAGGACACCTGGGCAAGACCGCCAAAGTCTTCCTTGTTATGGTGACAGCAAGGAGCCCCTTTCATCCGAGTCGGTGGCTTTCGGAGAAGCTGGCAGCGAGGGAAGTGAGGATTGCGGTGGGCTGTGTCAGTCGTACAGCTCTCGAGAGCCCAGCGGGGAAACCACCGAACTGTGTAGGCAGCACTGTAGCGATCCTCCGCGGAGACCCGATCTCCCTGCCAGTATCGGGGCCGCCTTGGATGGGAGCTACCTGAACGAGCTGCAGGTCAGAGGGTCTCCTGAAGAGAAGGGCCGGCACAGCGAGTCCCTTGCACAGTGCATTAAGGTAGGCTGCGGCCAGGAATTGAAGCTCGCTATGGGAAGATCTCGCATAAAACGTGCCTTGTTTAGCTCTCGCTTCTTCCCAACGTCTTGTGCGTGATGTTTGTTTCCTGGCAGCTGGTAGTAATTTATACAGGGCGGCTCACCGGAGCAGATGATTTCTTTTGATGGAGCAAGAACCTCTGGCAGTAAAGGGTTTTCTGGCCTCGCCGCCCTTCTGGTGTCTGGAGTATCCCTGTTAATGGTCTGCATCCACCTAAAGGCAGTTGGGAGGGCTTGAGATGGGGCTCGGTCGTGCTGAAATGCAGAGCAGCGTGTCTGCCTTGGATTTTTTCCCATAACACTTTGTACCAGCAGGAGCGGTAGTATAAACAGATTCTTTGCATTTTAATGCCTTGCTTTCCAGACCTGTTTCTCCCAGGGCTCGGTATCACGGAGGTGGACTTGGCGGAAAAACGGCGATTCACCTTCCCGAACCAAAAATTGCCAAAATTATGTTCTGCTTTTAAATGTATGGGCTGGATAGGATTTTTTTTATTATTATTATTATTATCTTTAAACCAGATGCAGAGCTGGTGGCACTTTCCTGAACTTTCATTAAAGTGGCAAGGCTGGAATTTGACTTTGGGAGCAGAGGCCCCTTGGTTTTACCCAGCACCTTACAAAAATAATTCCTTACTGAGACACTTTAAAAAGAAGTGAAAGCACTTAACTGAGCTAGACAGGACACCCCCCCCGGGAAAAGGCATTGCTAATTAACTCGGTAGCTCTGGTTTTCTGTGAGGAGGAAGGCCTCCCTCCTGCAGGGGGATGGTGGAGAGAGAAAACCCTTCCTCCAGGGCGATGCCCTTGGCTTCTGAGACCTTCTCAGAGCATTTATTAGTGACCTTCCACAGTCGTGCGCACACCCTGCTTTGGGGTACGCTGCTTAAACTGAATTTGCTCGACTACTTTGTTTTCCGTAGACCCTCAGTTTTCTGAGTTTAGGGATGTTTTTGCTCGCAAAGTCACGCAGTGTGGTGTTGGTTTTTTTCCTTCCCCTGCCAGCTTGCAGGTTCAGTGTGTTCGCTTTGGGTGCGCCGGCCGGCCGCTCGTCGGAGGCGGTGGGGAGAGGAGGGCGGCGGGGATGCCGCTGGCACCCGAGGAGAGCAGGGCTGTAGCGGCAGGTGCTGTCCGAAGCGCCGCTCGCTCGCGTGCTGATGCGCCTGTGCTTCCTCTGTTACAGGAATAGCTAAGTGATGCCTCTTATTTTGATTCCTTAAGCAGATGTTTTGCTGTCAGCTGGAAGAGCTAATTCGTTGGCTGTACAAAGTAGCAGAGGTCGCAGACAAGTGGGTGCCGCCCGCGCCAGGCGTTTGGAGCGTGAAGGCGTCCGTGCACCGTTACTTGGTAGGTATAGCAGTGCCCTTTTCCCCCTCGGTGCCGAGGGCAGAACTGCTTTTCCCTGGCCTTGATCCGCTCGGCGCGCCAGCCCGCGGCGCAGGCGATGCGAGTCTCTGCGTCTGACGGATTCCTTGCCAGCCGCGTAGCCACTCTGGGCCTGAGAAACTAGCTTGACTGCAGCAGGAGTCTGCTCTCTCTGGGTGGTGCTGGCCAGCCGCTTCCCAGAGGCGGTTGTGAGGACGAGACGATGTCTGCAGAATGCTTTGAACGAATCAAGCGCCTTAAACCAGAATGGCCCGTGTCAAACCAAGGTCCCTGTGGTCCAGGCTGCCCAAAGCGCTTCTAAATGACGCTACCTCTTTGCCTTCCCAGGAGTTCAAGAAAGACGTGGCTGATCACCGAGGTCTGACGGAGAGCGTGTTGCACAGGGGCGAAGCTCTGCTGCAGTGCATGGCATCAAATTCGCCAGGTGAGCAGGAGCGTTTCTCATCCGTGATGAGGGGAACGCGCGTTTCGGCGCACGGGACCCGAGGGGCTGGTAGGGGATGCAGCCGGTGACGCTGGTTGTGGCATCTGCCCTCTGAGACTTCGGGGCTGGTCTGTGTCCCCGTGTGCAGGGATGGAGGGGGAGCAGATTTTGCCGTTCAGCAGTTTTGTCGGCACAAAGAGGGATTTTAAGGAGACGACAGAAGCCGCCTAGATGAACACCAAACAGGACTATTTAGCAGGCAGCAGTCTAATGAAGCTTCCTCAGTCGCTGTCTGGGAGTTTTCCCAGGAGGGAGGATGACTTGGTGGTTTGACTCCAGAGAAGCTATTAACTCGCCAGCACTTTCAGAGCTGGCAGCTGCCGCGGGCCTTAACCTTGCCCCGCTTTCCTTGCGCCGCGCCGTCGATCACCAGTGCTCGCCAGGTGCGCGGCTGATCGATGTGTTTGTGCCGCTTGCTGGCACCCGCGTAGACACGGAGCTGCTCCGGGGTCGCTGTGTCACATCTTCGTCTCCCGCAATTACTTGGCAGGAGCCGCGCAGGGCGTTACACCCGCGGGGACGCTCTGGCTGACCTGCCATCCGCTGTGCTGGCAGCGCGGCTCGGTCTTTCTTCTGCGTCTCGGCTAATGGCAGGGGCCGTTTCCCATTCAGGGGGCGGCTGCTGCTCTTCCCTGTCCTTTTTCCCCACAAGCAGAGCTGGTGGAAAGTGGAGATTGGGAATGTCCTGCCTGTCCTGAGGCGCTGTTGGCAATGGCAGTGAACCTGCCTTTTTTACTTCCATGTGACTCCTTTGATTTTTATCTTAACTGCAGCCTGGCCAGCTCCTGCTGGGCTCTGGAAAGGCTGTAAATCTTGAGCTAGGTAGGAGGCAATTCTTTCTTGCAGCTCAGGAGCAGGTGATTTTTACACCTCGTTTGCACTCTGGGAACCCCGGGCCTGGCACCTGCAGCAATTTGGTGTTACGGGAGCTGTGAACAGGCGGCCTGGAGCAGCCGCTCCACTGAGTTGGCGTATTCTGCGCACGTACCTGGGAGTGTATTCCTTAAGGAAGGGCCACGCGGTCTGCTCCGGTTTCTCTTTTAGGACGAGCTGCAGGAACTCCAAGGCACACGAGAACCGAAACGGAAGGGGCAGTGGGGTGCCCCTGCGAGGCCCCCGTGGGAAGGGGCATGAGCGCGTGTGAGCAACTGGCTGTGGCCAACACCACCTTTGTACAGTCGGCGAAGGTGTGTTCAGTTGTGGTCTAGTTTCGCATTACGGATGGATTTTTCTTCCACAGCCCCAAGGGAAGTTTCCTCCTCCTGTAGTTGCCTTTGAGCACAACTTTAGGAGTGCCTTTTTCTAGATTTTTCAGTCTCAACTTGGAGCCTCCTAGGTGCCCCCTCCCCTTCCCCCCCCCCCCATAACATTGCATCACCATTTGGAAGGGATTGAGATCAGCTGATGAATTTCTAGAAGTCGATTTGCTTCAAAGATCTGTCTCGGGCAAGTGGAACTCCTCTGTATTGCTCTTCCAGACTGGATTATCATGTTAATACTGCCTCAGTCCATGCTTTTTGTTTTTCCAGCTTTAAAAGACACCCTGGATCTGATTGCAAAACAATCAGAAGAGCTGGAAAACCACATGGCGCACTGGTACAAGTCAGTTCTAGCTGCTGTGGAGCCCCTGCAGGGCGAGGATGTGATAAAGGACGTCAGCGTGCGGCAAACACCTGCTCAGGCAAAAGAAGCTAAATGGGTAAGCAAGGGAGCAAGCCAGCCTTTTTTTTGTGGCGGTGGAAGAGAGGGCGGCGTAGAAGAGAAGCACTTAGATTATTAGCACACTCTGTCAATCAGTCTTTATTTTAATCTGATGTTTGAAAAGGCTAAAGGGAGAGGAGACCAAAGGCAATCTCACAGTGGACGCCTGTAGTTTTCAGGTGAACAAGATGCAGCAATGTGAGATAGGTGGCAGGAGAGGGGGGGGAAAAAAAAAAATTAAAAAAAAAAAAAAGGCAGGGTGAGTTAGCGAGCCAGTTGCTGAAACCGGAGGAGCATGACAGGAGCCATGCCAGGATCTCCAAAGGGGACTGCTGAGAAGATGAGCAGGCAGGTAAATGCTAAGGCAGGGTGCCGGCGCTCACGTTGGAGGTGACGTCAGCAGCCCAAGCGCAGACGTCCGCTTTACGGAAATCACTTGGGCAGTGGAGGGAGAGGCTGGGATGTTTGGGCTTTTTTTCAAAGAAAAGAGTCTATTTGCATGTAATAATGGACAAGAAAAGTCAGGTTTAAAATATGGGCTAGAAACTTGTTTGCTGATGTCTTGACTATCTTGCTTCAAGTAAAACTCTGCAGTGACAAAAGTGTTTCAGACGAGAATGACAGCAGCGTTAGAGTAAGTGGGGGGGGGGTGTATTGAGCGGTGGTTGAGGAAGAAGACACAGCAGAGTGATCTGCTCAGATTTGTGCAGGAAACACGTGCAACACATTCCCCCCCCCCCCCCAGCAGTATCTCAAACTGGCGATTTCTCCTTGGCCTGCTCCACAGAACACCGTTAAAGTTTGGGTTGCAAACAGGCAAAGTTCTTTCTGAAGATTTAGATGGGAGTAACAATGAATTAAGTAGGTGGTTTTTTGTTTTTTTGTTTTTTAAGGGGTAGAGGTACATAGCTGTATTTTATACTCTAGCAAGCTCATGTGGTGATTTAAATATGCCCTTTACCTTTAAGGATTGCAGCCACCTCATCGTAACCAACTTTTCATTTTTTTCAGGCAATGCCTCTAGCAGACATGGGATTTGTTAGCCAGTCTCTGGATGGGTGAGATGAATTCCAGCAAGGAACAAAACACTACTTTCAACTCTCATAGAGATGCCAAAATACATATAATCACTGTGTATGGGATTAGCCCCCCTGCCGGGCTGATTTCTGTTTGTTTTTTACTGTTGCTTGAGAAAGGCAAGCTGTACAGAAGTTATCTGGCTACTGGTAGTTCTGTTTAATGTTGCTGACTAAGTTGGGGAGCTCTGTGAGTAAGGAATGTACAGCTGGCCTTCGGTGGTTTGTTTTGTTTATGTAGCTTTCCTTTTTATAGAAGTGGCTCGTTCCATGCATTAGCAAAGTATCAGGAACATAATGTTTTTTAACAGAGTAATCCATAGTTTGCAATGCAACTGTTTTAAGTAAAGCTGTGTGATTTTAATAGAGGTGGGGCTTTTTTGTTTGTTCATTTATACTCTAAAATTAAGTGCTAGAAGCCAAGAAGTATCAACTACTTCTGGTTCCCGGGAGCAAAGTGAACTCTTGTTTATTAACTACCATTCACTACTGAAGCAGAGGCTGTGTATTTTAACTTTCAGTTTTGTTATGTATAAATGCAAAGGTCCAATACTTTATGTGAATCCTGATTAAAATAATACCTACAGGTGTGTGCTCCCATGCAAGAACCAAGCTCTTCATGAACTGCTGTTACCTGTTATTTGCAGCAGTTCAGTAAGTTAATGTTGTGCTGCTTCCCTGTGCAAGGTTTGTGCCTCCTTACAGCTAATGTTCATCAGTACTCACAAAAGTCAGAAAGGAGCTCTAGATGTTTTCTGAAAGAGAAAACAGCACATCTAAAGAAGCTTAACAGGATAAGTGTCTAAAAAAGTTACAGCCAATTAGAGAGTGTTGGTACTTTTGTTTTACTTAACCTTTAAACTAAATAGTTATCCTCATGTTCTCATGAAGAATGCATCATTTCCTCCCATTCTTGTGAACAGAAAAGAGAGAAGTGAACTTTGTGTAAAAAGCACAGTTAAACTAAAGCAATTAACCACCTCTGAATAGTTTAGGTTTGAAAACTGCACCATCTCAAATGCTTTATTAAAATATATATACACACACACACTCCCCCCTATTCCATCCCCTCAACTTAAATGACTAGCTTGTATTGCTAAGTCACAGGTGACCATTCATATAGATCAGCCGAAGGTCAAAAAGGCACAAGCAAATGGTTACTCTTTGGAGTCACCTCCACTACCTCTCATACCTATGGGCATTCAGGGGGACCCTTAGTTAGAAGAAGCCTGGAGCAGAAGAGGTCCAGGCTTTTCATGCACAGTGAATGCTACCACCTATCTTGAACACAAGAAATAAGCTACTGGTGCCTGTTTGCTACCACTTTGAGTCTTAAACCTGACACAACATGTTAAAGCTACTTAACATCTTAACTCTTAGGTGAGGCTACAGTTCCAGGCACTGTTCCCCTGCCTCTGATTTTTAGGCCTAGTCTTCACTCCTCAGTGCAACTCCAACCTCTCCCCAGGCTCTAGCACTTAACAGTACCAGCACATTAACACAGTAATGACTTAGTAAAAAAAAACAAAAAACAAAAAACCACTGAACAACTGGTATAGCCCAAGTTGGTTTTGCAATGCTTTTATTACTGTATATATTAACATTGTTTTGGATAGTATGTAGCAGGCATCTTGACATTTAAGTTCATTTGTGCAGTTCTCTGAAGGGAAGATGTTTTACCTTCAACACACCTCCATCTGTTCACTTCCTGATCTTAGCAGCACTCCCTACTCCTACTGCTCCAGCTTCCTAGGAGCGAGTCACATATAATGAATTATACCAACAAGCACATCTCTAATAGAAAGCACATCACTTTATTGTGAAGGTCTCAAGTGGAAGAGTTCAACTTAACCATGACAATACTTTTATGTATTACAATTGCCTGTTGATTGATGCAACTATGTTGAAGAAAGCTGTTAGCCAAAGTTCCCCCCCCAACCAAAAAAAAGAGGATATTTGCACCAGTTTTAGTTTATACCTCACAACATACTTAGGCTATAGTTTTACTATCACAGGGTGTATTTACTACTAGGGGAATGTTACATGGTCTTTCAAACATGAGACTATTTACAGAATAGGCTGAACATTTGAGTTTAGATAAAGCTGAACAATTTTACATGTATAGGAAGTGTTATAGGCTAGCTTTCCTGTGGCTTTTAGCTAGACATCAGGCACTAATGATTTGATTAGCTCTGTACAAAGAATCACACACTGTCCAAAACCTCTTGGCTGCTGGTTAGTTCCAAATTGTTTGAAATAGCGCCTACTTTGCGCAACAGTCTGGTGTGGGGTCTTACTTGACCAGTAAGATCACTTGTCCCCATTTCATCCTTCTGATGCCTTTATGCATAACAGAATAGGAACTAAGCTGTTGCACTAAGTCAGAAGAGTATTGATTAAAAGAGGATGGAAGTAACAGTATATAGAAAAGACAAAATGTACTGGTAGAGTCACACCACCTCAAGGTTACTTTGAAGTCATTCATGTTCAGAAAATACTGTTCTCCCCTACTACACAGAGCAGACAAGAATCCCTAAATCAAGTCCTTGAGAAATAAATTAAGTTCCAAGACTAAGATAGGGAGCTGCTGTACATTCAGAATGCATTATGCCTCCATGAACATTAGCTGGGTGTTCCAGGTACAGGATATATGCCTTAAGCACCATGACAACTCAGTCTTTTCGGCCATAGTCACTAGTTTTACTTCTGGGGAAGTTATCTGGTCTACTAGAGGGGCTGAGTGCCATGGCTGCACAAAGATATGTTTTGTGCACAATGCAAGCCTGATTTCCCCCTTAGCCATACAAATTAAGACAATATTTATCACCATACAGTTTGATATTACTTCCAATAAGTACAATATTTATTAAACATTTCTTCAGTTTTGTTACATATTGTGCAACAAATTACAATATTCTGCAGCCACAAATTATATGCAGAGTATGAAGAAACTATTAATCAGATAGTGTGATCTTTCCATTTATAATTCTACAAGAAGGAACTAGTAAATCAGATCTTACATATATCTTACTAAATTTTATGCATGGAAAGTGACAGACACTGTTGTGCTGTTTGATACAAAATGGCTAAACTTCATCTTCAGAAGACTAAACCTGACATCTAAACATGCCAATAGAAACATCAAAACAAAAATACATCCTAACCAACCACAGGAAACAGTCTGGTATCAGGAAAAGCAACAAGGATTACACGTTTATAAACCAGCACAAAGGTTTAAAACAGTTCTGAAAATGAAGTTAGCTGTCTTGAGTCAAGGGAATAAAAAAAGTCAGTATTGACCATTTACAATCTCTGACCTTTGTGGAGACGGTAAGAATCTGTTGTAGTGCAGCTACATACAGTACAATTCAGGCAATTTTTTTTTTCACTTGGGTTCAGATTGCAAATTCATTGTTGTGAGACAAAAGGGGGGAGGCAAGTTTTAGCAGCAACCTCCACTAGACTGCTTGACTGGAGTGCTCTGAATTTTAACATTGGACTTCTCTGCACCACCAGCTGTAGCTCCAGGACCCATTCGTTTTTTAATCTCAGCAGCCATGGTCATGAAAGACTGTTCTACATTTGTGGCATTCTTTGCACTGGTTTCCAAAAATGGAATTCCAAGAGAATCCGCAAATTCCTGCAATTGAGAAACAGCATATAGTAAGTTCATACCTCACCTTGTAACCTGGCACACCTCCATAAAAACCACAAGTTCCTAGACCACCATCCCACTTCTAAACTCCAGTTTCGTCACTTGCACTGGAGTACTCAAGGGCTCATTATGCTGCTGGCATTTAGGGCACATTGACATCTATGTACCAAGATGCATCCCTACACCAGAACTTACTCAAGCACATTATGATCCAGACTAGGTGTTCAACCAAGTAAGTATATATTAACATCAACATACCTTTGCTGTTGTATAGTCTACTACTTTCTTTGTGGTCAGATCACATTTGTTCCCCACCAACAACTTGTTGACGTTTTCACTGGCATAACGGTCTATCTCCTGCAGCCACTGTTTTACATTATTAAAAGACTCCTAGGAGGTAAGAGAAGTGTAAGAAAGATTCCCTAATCAAAATGAGAGCTCAGTGTTATTCACTAATAACTTGGAAAGAATGTAAAGCAACATAATTTCTCAGTGTGCTTCACAGCCAGAAGATACAGTCAGAGGACTTTCTACTTAAGTACTACTGTATTTATCCACACAGTACTCCCCTAATTTCCTCAGGGGAGTCACAGGGTCTATAGCTCTTCAGTCCATTGAGGCAAGCCCTACACAATCACCCCTTGCTCCACTCCTCCCCTTCTTCCCCGCTCACTCTTAAAAAGCCAACATCAGTTTCCACTAGCAGGGACTCCTCCTCCTCCTCCTCCTGTAGGAGAGATTAAAGACACAGCACATAGCTGAAAGCAGAACATGAACCCCAGGCACTTGCAAGACACCAGGTGTTAGCTGCAAACCACATTGGTTGTGGAGACACTGAAACGACCTTTGACTCCAGAAATGCAGAACCACCATGCTGAACTGACATTCAAGTTCGTGACCAAACCTGCTTGTTCCTTTTCTATTAATTCAAGGAACTCTATACTCCAAGAGCCCCCCCAAACAGGACTACCACACCAGTGATCTTTGCAAAGATTCCTTCTCAGAAAGCACTGGCTCACTTATACCCCGCACACATGCTGAAGATTCTCCATTTCAGAGGCCAATTCTTAAGTTCAAGTATCTTCAGAAACCTTTCAACTTCAGGCAGTAATTCAGAGTTCCTGCTGCCAAATGCAGGTTGGCAAGCGTTCACATGTAACAGTCAGTTAGCTGCCCAAGTTTTAGGTTAAGCCTAAGATGCAACTGCTTTAGAAACACGTAGCCTAGCAGACCCTTTATTTCTATGTTTAGCCCCAACCCAGAAATCAGAATGCATTTAGCCTGATAAACCTTAATGCAGCCTGGAGAACACAGATCACCGACTCCTTCAAAAATGCTGTGTTATAAATCCTATGTCATGCAAAAGCATCAAATTGCAAGTTTTGTTGCCACATTAGCCAAGTGTATTCCATCTTGGGAAACACTGTAGGCACAGAGGCTTTAACACTTACCTGATCTGTAACATCATACACAACTATGATGCCATGAGCTCCTCTATAGTAACTGGAAGTGATGGTTCGAAATCTCTCCTGTCCTGCTGTGTCCCACTACAAGACAAACAGGATCAGTTGCTGCAGTTCACCTGTATCAGCGCTGCACATTAACTTGCAGAAATACAACTTGGCTGATCAGCCATCCAACTATAGGCATATCTAGTCCAAGTCACATCTACAGGAACTGTTCTGAAACTGCATCTGCATCAAATGAAACTTAAGATAATCAAGAAACTGGTATTTTGAATTGCACTTCAGTAGGAACTTTTCTAGAAGTGCTCATCTATTGAGTTTTAGACAAGTATAATAAAAAATCTCACTAAAAACAGTTTTAAGTAGTTTTGACTCAAACAGAAGCCATTTTTGCATCTGTAAACACAAGTCATAGGTCAGAGGGGTATCGGTATCTTTAGTGTTCCACTCCCTTTAACTTGCTTGGTATAGGAACTGCTGTAGAAGTGTTTAAAAGTGACATCCTCTTCAGAGGATGAAATGCAACATTTCAGAAGCAAGTCTCCTCTGGTTCCCTTCTCCTGCCAGGAGAGTTAGCATAAAGGACAGCTGGTGCTTATCCTCTTCCCCCACCAGGGTAGGGGCAGCAGCTCACCCAAACACTTGACAACTTCTACTCTTCCTGGTTAAGCTACCTTAGCATCCATTTCTGTTCCTGGAGCCGTATCAAGAATAGGGCTAGCAGCCTATTAAAAATAGGCTTGCAGACAGAATTTTAGCAGAGACAGCATTCCTAGTGGGCTGCTCTGGACTCAGGATAGCTACATGAGGTCTGCAGGCTCAGAATCAGGCTTCTGGCTGTAAACTGGAGTCCTGCTCCACAAAACCAAGCTCAGAATCCCTGAGTCACTACTTTAAGTCCCAAGAGCCTCCACTTGAGCTGGAGGCTGTGGCTGACAAGGATTACATGACCTTGCATAGATATTTGATTTCATTACACACAAGTCACCCTTTTAGAGGGCTTCAAGATTAGAGAAGAGAGCTGCCAAGTCTTTTCCTCCACTTACTCCTAGCAGAAGCCCAAGAGCATAACCAAAAAACACTACCCAGCGCTAAGGCAGAAAGGCCAGTTACAAGCACCTATGTCAGTTTTTCCATTTGGGTCAATGAAAGCAGTTACAAAGCACTATACAGTACAGATGGCTATTAACAGCTGTTGAGGAATTTCTTTCATTTGTACAAATCCTTGTTAAGTACTGCAGAATTCCACCACTTCAGTTTTGATCTGAGAACATACCAACATGGGATCCTACCCTCTTAATCTCACTGCTCACATTGCCTTTTAAATACTTGCACTTTTTCTTCCCAGTAAAGAAATTCTTAGCAGGTAGTTTACCCTTTCAGGCAGACAGTCTTGATACATGCCCTTCTTTAAGGGCAGAGAGGTCATGAGAACTCTTGCAGATGGGTAAAAACCACCTAGCTTAGAAGATACTACTTATGTATTAATGATTAGGTAAAAAGTACAAAGATAACCTGTTGAAGCTCAAATTTATATTCACAACCATTAGTAGCCGAGTTACCCAGGAGTCAAGAAATATTACTTACTATTTGAAGTTTGATCGTTTTCCCATCTAGTTCTATAGTTCTGATTTTGAAGTCCACACCAATTGTGCTGATGTAACTTTCTGTGTACGTGTCATCCTAGGAGAAAGTTAGTAATAAGTCAAGCCATTTGCAGCTCTTTTGTAGTCACCTACTCTGCTATGCAGTAGACAAGCACCACTCAGACACCAAAGGTACTTAATTCACTAACACAAATGGTCTGATCATTCAGTGGAAAGCCCAGAAGGTAATTAAATATTTCTCACTGAATATTTACCTTTCAGAATTTCTTAAAGATTTTTAAAAATATCTTATATGACAAGATTTATGCTCCCAAATTAATAAGTAACTCATTTCTGAAAGTTCTCTAGGATTAAGTCCTTTTCAACTGTGGTTTAACTCAGCATTTGTTCAAGTTGGCCGACCAAAGTGCTATTTAAAATAACCATTATGGTTATTAAAATGCCTCCGATTTCTATTTTACTTTGAGGGGTTTTCATCTTTATTACATGGCATCTACCTACAAAAAGCTAGAGGCTTTGCCTCAGTCACATTCCACATCTGATTTTCAGGCCTTCTGCTACCACAGCTGGTTGCTAAGAAAGTTTAGAGTTACAGCTTGGATACTTGTATTAAAGTCCTCGCCTCTGCAGCCTGAGTAAATACAGGAAACGATGCATCGCACAAGTTTTAGTGGCTTGCACGGAACTGACCAAGTCTCCAGCAGGCCTTAAGGCACACAGGAAGTTTCAAATGAGTCTTTGCTGGGTGCTAGGGATTGTTAACCTACTGGCATGAAGGATATTTCTATTCCCTCAATACCAGCAAGACTGAACTTCAGATAACAAGATACCATGAAGAGCCCTATGTAAACAACAGCTATCACAAGAGCAAGGGATTTCTTTGGGTTGTGAATGGAAGACACCTTAGTTAATACATTTCGCTTAGGGAACAGACAAATAAGAATAAAGTCATGTCATTCTGAAAGGCTTAATGCATTTACTTCCTTAACACTTCAATACACAAAAGCATATATTTGAGAAGCCTGATACAGTTTAACCTGCAGCAGGAAGAACATAGGTAAGTGAATGCTCAGTAATTCCTTATGTCAAAGTAAAATTGCTTAATTAGAAAGTCAAATTTCTAAAGTAAAAAGCTACTTAGTTGAAAAAATACCAGATAAACTGAGCCCAAACTTAAGCTGGTCGTCAAAAAAAGAAAAGTTGAATGATTCACACTAAGTCAAAATTAATTCAAAAGCATCTGCAAGGGAGACAGGCTAGATTGACCTGGGAGCGCTGCTGCAGCTGTGGTATTACTTCCAATTCGCTGCCTCTAGTTCTGAGAGCAGAGCAGGTTACATCTTTCTAGTGTTTACGCTGGTTTTATTGTTGATCTGCCTAGTACAAGTAATGCTGCACAAACACTGGCCGGAACAGCTTTAACTTGTTCGTCCACCACATACAAATTGCTTAACATTTTATATGAATGATGTTGAACAAGACAGGCTCTTTCCAGAGGTGCCTACAGCAAATGTTTAGTATGTGAAACCACTGCCATTATTTTGAAGTAACATCAAGATGTAATTCCACTCCCCACCCTTTCTCTCCTTCCATAGCAACATAAAGCTGCATTTTGGGATAAACAGATAGAGTCAATGGGACTCCAAAACTGTCAGACCCATTTTAACTCTTCCCATTAACAGGAAGACTAAAGGTACCAATTCACTTTTGTAGCTCATGAGATATACTGCAGAGTGAAGCAATCCAGTCGCATCAGTTAGAAATTCAAGTGCTTTAGCAATACTCAGCAATAGCTGGTCATATAGCTCAAGTCCTTCTATGTCATGCTGTAAGACAGAGGCTTTGGCACTCATGGTGGCCTTACTTGAAGCATTACAAGAGTCTTCTGATTACAGGAAGGGCAAGTCTCAGGTGTGCTGCACTGCACCACAGCAGATGCTCTTACATGAGGTTCCAGAAACAGCAGCCCGCCAGCAGCTTTAAAGTCTTACACACATTCATTAAAGGAGGCTTTAAGGCCTTACTAATCCTAGCATAATATTTAATTACATCTCCCTCAGACTATACAACTGATAGGCCTCTTCAGTGAGGACTTCAAACTTTATCTGGCTGAAAATATTCAGATCAGCTAATAACTGATCACCTTCTTGCCCAGACACACTTGGATTCTTCATTCCTGAATGTGTACACCCCAAAATTTAAGTGTGTTCTTTCATCTTTAGTGTTCAAGATAATCATGCACCCCTAGTGTAATGGTGGGACTTAATTTAAGATACCTTGTTCTCAAGTACCAGGAAAATGAGAATTAAACTTAATCAGACATTTTCTTGATATTTCTTTCCATTATTACTCATGAACTAATACATCATCTGGAAACAAATGCACAAAACTGGAGGGCGGTGGAACATTTTAATTATTCCTTGGTATACCAACTCCTGACACACATCAGTCCTTTCAAGTAGCTCTTTCAGCAAAGGCATTGTTGCTAAGTACTCAGTAGCTTTTCTACATGAAGTTTTCAAGCATGATCACTTACTGCAAACCTAAGTAGAAGGCAAGATTTCCCAACACCGGAGTCTCCAATCAGAAGTAGCTTGAATAAATAGTCACTGCAGAAGAAAAGAAATATGTCACTTAATGAAAACTGCTATTGAGACCCAAATTCCTTATAGCTAGTATATTACTACATTTGAGCTGGTTAAATGAGTTTACTACTAGGAAATAATCACCTACAACTCTGAACTTCTCTATCCAGTTTAAAGCTTTCACAATACACTTAATTTACCCTATATGCAAAGTGTAGAAATGTTCTGAACACAGCATTTTTCTAGAACTGTAGTTTTATGAAGTTACACAAGAGATATTAGTATCACTATCAGCAAGACCAATATAGTCCTACTACAGCCCTTTTGTGGCATAGCTAATACTAAGATTGTGCTTCTTAGCAAAGTCTAAGCCTCAATGCTTACTTGAGTGACTTGAGTAGCATGCACATAGTAGCAGTAACTGCTCTGGTGGACAGACAGCTACCTTTGGATCCTCTTTAAAAATCAAAGGCTTGATTCCAGCACACAACTTCAGAAATATCATGTAGCTGGCTAAAAACAAGCAATTCCTTCCTCAGTTTAAGTGGCCCAAATCTAAGTTTCAGTAAAAGCCAACAGTGTAATATGCAGTTTAAAGGTAGATAATATTAACATCAAGTTTAGTGGCCTGCTAAAGCAAAAGGAACATTCACCTTCCATGACAGACTACTAACAGCCAGTAACAAGCACATGCTCCACTCACCTTTCAGGAAGGAAAATAAAGCTTGCCATTGCCAGATGAGAACACATTCATGCTCTAGAGGATGTCAGGTGGGATATTAGCAATTCTAAAGTCATGCTGACAAGGATGACAATTCTTGCTTTTGTGCTCAATGCTGAGTCGCTCTCAGCACTGAGAGAACAAGCACAGTATCCTAAGTGACTGACCTATTCTTTACCTGCAGATAGGGAATATCTGCAAAATAGTAGCCACTTCACTATCTCTATTAATGCTGAAACACTGGCACTTCATGGAGGCTGCTTAGAACTACCTTAACGATTTCTAGCATTTGTTCTTTACTGCAGAATCAAGGATAACACTTCACTTACTTTAATTATCCCTTATTCTAAAGGGCAGTGAAGATTTTGCTATTAGCAAAACATTAGATTTTGTGTTAGTCACAACAAGACAAATATGGCAGTTTAATAGCAAAGATCAAATAGCAGGAAAAAAGCAGTGAACCACCACTTAAACAAGTTACTCTGCTCACTATATATATTGGACTAACCCATTCTAGACTCCAGCCCTGTAATGTCCAGGATTAAGCCCTGTGATCATGTAACCACAGGAGTTTACAACAGACATGCTCCTAGGCCCACTTAACCAAATGGAGAAGACAAAGCTTGAACACCTACAGTCAACTGTCCCCACCTATTATTCTCTAACACTGCCATTGACTTTGGCTGGCAGGAATCCAGCTAGGAAACTGCATCCATCCTGCAACTGATAAGAGCCAAACAGATGGCCAACTACGAGGCTTTTCACCACTCCTCTGTTCAAGTGCCTGGAGGACTGTCATTCTGGCTGGTCCCTGGCTGCAAGAACATGCTCAAATGAAGTCTTCACCAGTTTCTGCAGCTCTTCTCTCAAGGCTACAGCCAAGTTAAAAGTGGTGGATTAGCAACTAATAAGCTAATCCTTAAAAAGGCAAGCTGCCCCCACAGTGCAAAGTTAAAAGCAATCAAGGTATTTTAAAAATCAAAGTCACTGAAAGAACATTTAGCAGTTTAAGGTCATCAGAACTCACTCCCTCTGTCAAGTCATATACTAATACAAGGTAAGATGGTTTTAGAATTATGACAGTAATTACCCCAACTAATTTGGGGGAAATAAGGCATGCAGGTTGTGATGAAATCTAACTTAAGTTTCAAGATAGCGACCTGACCAGAAGCATTATTGCTAGCAGCCAAACCCTGGTGATTATTGCCCAGGATAGCATGGGCAAGATAGGCAGCTGCTGAAGCCAGAGCCTGCCTATAAGCAGGCACCAAAACCCTTGCTTCACAACATGGAGCCCTGAACACTTCCTCTCTGTACGCTTCAAGAGAGCAGTTTCATATTTCCTGTGGTTTCACTTGCAGAAACCCTACCACAGCCACACTGACGATCCAGCAGTTGAAGATGCAAGGTTGCGTGCTGTGCTGTCACAGGAAAAAAAGGCTTCAAGTCCCCAAATCCCTTTTAGTGTGCTGAAGCAAGACTAACCGTGATGAAACACCGGTCAATACCTTTCCTCCCTTCAGCTACCCATCACTGCTACCTCTGGAGTGCCACCAACATGCAGCAACTGAGGCAAGCAGCTACATGATAGCAACTGTAGCAAGAACCATTTAAATCCCTTCCTATCCACCCCCACTAACAATTTAGTTCTCTGGGAGCAGAGAAACTTGACGTAGTCTGGAGCACAAGGTGCAAGAGCTCTCAAGACCAGGTCCACTATCCAACCTATACCCCTTCCCCACTGCCTAAGCTTTCAGTTAAGCAGCTTTAGAATAGCTCATTTCTATTTCATCAATTTTGGTTGATAAACAGTCAATCAACAAATTTCAATTGTTAGTTCCCTGCAAAACTAGATGTTTTCAGCAATACTAAAGTTAATTACTACTTGTAGTAGCATTAATACACTTGAAAGTAGTAGAGCCTGCAGCATGTTATAATCCCCTTAAGAATGGTAACATATGAATATTACAACTACATTGTCTTCACTAAAATTATTTTCCTGCTAATGTCAGTGGAGAAAACTAAATCCCTACCTAGCGTAGCTAAGGCTTCAGCTACAGGTTTGAAGGGTTCACTTAAGAGCTTCCCCTTGCTTCAAAGGGGGATTCAGGTTCCCCCCAAACTACCAGGTACCTTGTGCTCCTCTTGGTTGTTCCTATTAGTGTTAGGAGCAGCTACCAACCAGCTATATCCTGCTATGAAGTCTTCCATTTTACATGCAGGCATTTATTGTTCAAAAGCAAACAACTATAAGGGTTTATCCATAGCACTATTGTTTTAAGTTAAAGCAACAAGAACCCAGAAGCCTTATATTTATACATCTTCACTGTTAAGATCTTCCCTCACTTGGGCTTTGGTATTTCAAAGAGATCATATAATAACTTAAACCACCTGGTCTATCCCTATCCAAAGCAGGGCCAATGTCAGTCTGATCATGGCATCACTAAGAACAGTTTTACCAAGCTGCTCTAGGTTTATTACACCTCCAAAACAGATGCTAAGTGTCATGAACCCTAATTCTCCCAGAGAAGCAAGACTGAAGCTTAAATCCTCTGAACTGATACAGGTTTAAGTAAAACATTGATATTTAAGTTTATAGAATTAAAATTAGTATAATTAGGATTTTTATGGGCCAATAACATAGCTCCTTCCTTTCT
Source organism: Apteryx rowi (assembly GCF_003343035.1). Lineage (NCBI taxonomy): Eukaryota > Metazoa > Chordata > Aves > Apterygiformes > Apterygidae > Apteryx > Apteryx rowi. The sequence continues at coordinate 1,580,984 of NW_020450794.1, read as the reverse complement.
AGGTACAGTTGCTTTATGACCTTTTAGAAGACACTAGGTGCCTATATATGAGCTTTGAGAATCAAATGAGCAATCTGTTACACCTGGTATGATGTTAGATGCAGCTTTAAGAATACAGCTTTGCTTTTTTTTTTTAAAGTGAAGGAAAATGAGAACAAGCTACAAGGTTCTGCTGATTTCAGTTTTACTTCCAGACTGAACTAAGCTGCTGGAATATTTGAGTGAACAGCTTCAACTGTAGTTGATGTGTCCAGCAAGCCAAATACAGGTTATTCTTGGTATTCTCTCCTGAAGAGCCACCCAATCATTTCTGAAGCCACTGAATTCTGCTCTTTAATCTAAAGACTTAAGTCACTAGCTCTTAAGGTCTAAAAAACCTTCATAAAGTGTGCTAAATGCAAGCTATGCAGCATAACCTTCTCCAAGCCAGTTGAAAATGGTGTGAATTCAAATTTATCATTCAACTATCTCACACTATTTATATAAACAAGTCATGTTTAATACCCACAAAAGACAACACACTGGAGGAGGATCTGCAGCAAGGCAGGTAGGTACTGACAGTGAGAGTGAGGCTTTCAAACCCTTCTCACCACAAAAAGGAGAAGGTCACTTTCTCTCACTAACAAGATAAAGAATAGATATGCTAAGTTTGAATTGCCTCCTGCAAAAAAGCCATCTCCAAAATGCTCCTGTCAAATCCTTGAGTGAAGAACAGTCTCATATTACATGCATTTTCCATGCAACAGTCAGTAAGCACAAAGTTCAGCAGAAGACCAGGAAGTCAAGTCTAGGACAGATCTGTCCAACGCTGTGTGGAACAAGGGATCTGTAGGCCTCTAAGGTACTGTAGTTTATGCAGGTAGAAGAAATGTTTTCATGACAGCAAGGTTTTATCCCAATACAGACAAGACCAAGTAGTCATCTGCCTCCTGAAAGGCACTGCAGCAATCAGCTTTAATCATTGATGTCAGCAGCAAGTTTATTGTAAACAGATACTCACTGCAGCCTCGAATCCCCAGTCTTTGTTCTTCCACCCAAGAAATTTTGAAAAGGAGCATGACTGTCACTTTGATTGCACACTGTTTGTGTAAATAAATAGGATCTAGAAGACATAATGCCACTTTCTACCACAGATTGCAGTTCAGAAAGGTTAGAACACAGTTTATGATATTTTCAGCAATATAAGAGTTGTCACTCAATTGTCATTTACTGAACTCCATGATAAGAGATGGAAAAGCCCACAAAGGTATTCTCTAACACTTCTGAGGAATTCCAAAAGAGACTTACTCCAAAAACACTTCATTGCCTCATCTCCCCTTGAAGGAAGTATCTAGAACCCCCTGCATTCATCAAGATTAAATGTCCTAACCACTTAGCTGTTCGACAGTTCACCCTCCCATGTGTTTATGCTAGTCAGCCTACTACATCCGAGTTGCAAAAGGGACAGGAAACACTGAACCTGACAAGGCCTCCACATGATCTAGTCACAACAGCATCAGTATTGACATTTTGCTTATTTAAGCACTGTAAAGAGGTGGAAGGAACACCTCTTGTGGCTAGGCAGGCAGGTGTTTTGAGAAGCCAGCCTCTCACCAATCCCTCCCCCTACTCCACTCACACCAAAAAGCACGCTAACTGGTCAGTCAGGCTGTCCTGCAGCCCTGGCATTTCAAGGAAGTTCCCAGAAACACATACTCTCTGCAAACCTTGACACCAGCAGCTTCTAATCCTATAACCTCTTTTTATGTAGAAAGACTGGCACTGAAGGTCTTGCCTCCTTCAGTTTTATTAACAGATTCCTGAACTAGTTAGCACACTGACCTCTAACAGCAGTCTGGCACACCCAGGGGAGAGGAATTAGGGCTACAACCTAATCTGAAGCAGCATTCAGGAAGTAAGAAAGTGTTACATTACAGGCAAGATACTTCTGAAAGGACAAATGGACATCTGGACCTGTTACAGGTAAACTAGAAGGAACAATGTTATAATCCTGTAAATAGTCTTCCTGGTTTAACATTGATCCAAGTGCACATATTACAGAGACAGAACAGAATCGTCAAGCCCGTTGTGCCCTTCCCTGCTCTTATCCCCATCCTGCAGACACAGCCCTGTCAGGAAATGACAATTCAACATTACAAAATTATTCTCAAACTACAGCCTTTCCTCCTTGCTTTGCTTTCAAGAGCTCAGCAGTTCTCACCACCAGGAATGAGCACACTCCACTGAGAATCAGTCTCCATCTTCATAACAGCATTCAATATCTCATTGGAGGAAACTATTTTCTGCATCAGTTTATAAAAAGCTGGAATGCCTCAGGAAGGCAAGAAATCCGTAGAAAAAAAGTCCCTTCAACCTCTCTCTATACAGAGAGGCCTAACACTCTGCAGGCAGTCCTCCACTACAAAACCCATCAGTCTGCAAGGTAGGTTTGAGTTCAACCCTGAGAGTCATTATGTCCATGAAGGCACCAATAATCTGTTAGTCTCTCATTCACTGATTACATGCAACTACTGTTTCAGCATTTTCAGAAACCATACTAGCAAGCTCATTATGTAATCTTGCCAAGATGTAACTTGAGTTCCTGGCTGTACCTCTTAGTTTTCACCAACTATCACAAACTAGCCAATAATTACTTTGCCTTCTATTCCTATTTGCTCTTCAGGTGATTTTAATGGACCCAAAGTGCTTGCAATCATGCTAGCCATGAGCAGAGCACACAAAGCCATGACCATGCAAGTCTGAAGCCATAGTTGTGTGAAAGAGCAAGCTTTTAAGACAAAAGCTGCTTAAGTGCTATCCATAAAAAGATACAGTGAGTATCTAAAACAGTAACATCACACTTTAATACCAAAAACACTTCAGTTATATTAGAGGGCACAGTGGCTTCATCTTCCCAAACCAGAGGGCCAGGAAAGCCAGCACATGGAAGCCTTCTAAAAACAGCCTTCAATGCTAGAGTGATGAGAGGGAAGCAGCTGGTCTTAAAGTGCTTTTTAACCAGTCCCAAGTCTCTCCTCTTGGTCACTCAAAAAACCCCCAAGAGTGAAACAAGGTTTATTGTCCCCAACATCCTGGTGGGCAAGTCACTGCTCTTACTGTTGCCAGGATACAGACAACTATTGGCCAAAGCACTCAGACATCCCTACTCCCAAACAGGTCAACTAGGGAAATAAAAGGTCGTATTCCCATGACTGAGTACCACCCTCTGGAAAAAAAAAAGTGCCATCATCAGGATTTCCAGGCAACTGCAATTTCAGCCCAAGACGGCCCCTAAGAGCGTTTCATTATCAAGTCGCGGCGTTGCAAAACCCACACAGGGCACGAAGTGTTTTGCAAGAGCCATGTGACACACACATGACTTGCAGCTAAAGCGCAGGGTGGACCTCCGGCTGCTAAGCCGCCAGCGGCACCGGGCCGGGCCGATCAGCTTCCACGAAGCGCCGTGTCCCCGCGCACCCCGCGCGCGCTCGCTCGCTCCCGTGCGCGGCGGCGGCGGCGGCGCCGGGACAGCCCGCGGCCGGCGCCCATGCTCCCTCCCGCGGCAGGCGGGGGGAGGCCGAGGCGCCTCGTTAACTTTCCMCCCCCCCCCCCGGTAACCCAACCCGCGGGGACGGCCCCGCCGCCCCCCACCTCCCCAAAGCGAGGCCCCGGGTTGGGGGCGCGGCGGCGCGGGCAGCCCCCCCGGCCCCGGCCCGCACTCACTACTCGGGATTCATGCTGGACATGTCCGTGGGGCCCGCGGCCCGAGGGACGGCGAGCGCGCTCCGAGGAGGGGGGCGGCTGCAGCGGTCAGGCACCTCCCGCCGCCGAGGCGGGCGCTCCGCGGATGCAGGCGGCCAACGGCTCCTCCCGCCTTCGCCCGGCGCTCGGCTCGGCCTGCCCCTCCGCCGGCGCCCTGCCCGCTCCGCGGCCTCCGCGCTCGCTCTTCAGCCCAAAATGGCTGCCGGAGCCCAACCAGGAAACGGGGCGGCCGCTCGCCGAGCAGCGCTTACATGGCCGGGGGGCGGCGGCGGGGCATGCCGGGAAGGCGAGTCCTCTCGCGGCGGCCGGCGCAGCGCGGGAGTGGCGGCGCGGACTCGCTTTCCCGGCGGCCCCGGCGGCCCCGGCGGCGCAGGCGCCCTGGGCGGCCTTTCTTCCCTTGGCCCCGTCGGCTCGGCGCGGCGGCCGGCGCTGCCG